>NW_027175976.1:8048733-8086233 GCF_023055335.1 Clinocottus analis
GTTAGCGTGTGACAACCGTTAAAGCTAGTGAAGTGTTATTAAAGCAAACAACACTTCGCCTTGCTTAGCAGCTAGAAGTACTTTGCACGATGGTGTTGTGACTCAATAGTTGTATACGCCGTATGAGTAATAATACGACGTGGTACCTGTTAAGTGTGTAATATTAGCCAATTCAAAGACATTAAACAGTAGCTTAGCTGACTAGCTAGGTACGTTAGCAATGCTACCTAACGTTAATTTCCTCCAGCTAACCATTAGCTCGTCCTGTGCTACGTCACGAGTTTAAAAGGTAGAAGAGTGTTCATGAATGAATTTCCTTCATTAAAATGCTAAAGCACGTCACATTGTAAAATATCAGACACGCCTTTTCGTTAACGTGAATATGATGTAGCGACTGGACGTCCAGCACAACAAGATTCAAGATGTTTTTACTGTCACAAGCACGTATAACAGACAGTTATTCTATACAATGAAAAGCTTATTTTGCTCGGTCCTCCTAACACAGAATTACAATTAACTTAAGGTTAAAGAATAAGGCATAAAATATGTAACAGTATTACACAAAAATATAATATTGCTATGATAAATATGATAATAGTATTGTTATGATATAAAATATGATAATAGTATTACTATGATAAAAAAATGATAATAGTATTGCTCATTGTATCTTTATGCATTGCTACAATATTGCAATTTGTGGTAACGTTCCCGTGTTGATGGTATTTTGGGAGGACACTCTTGGGGTTGCGATGCTGGAAATGGCTGTGACCCAATGTGATCAACATGACCCCATGGTCTGGTTGTTCCTTCAGATGGCGTTTGACCATTTAATCCAGATGTCCTGCACGCTGCGCCGTGAGCCTGACCCTGCGCCGCAACCTCGGGCTGTCTGTGGTCCTGTTCAAGCTGCTTCAGGAGCTTGACCCCATCCAGAAACCGTTCCTGGACAAGATCCGGGACTACAACACCAAGAGCAAGTGAGTTGATGTTGTGCACCTCTTGTTGTAGACTCACATGAAATGTACATACTTTGAAAATGGAGATTGGGATCAAATTGAAACCAAATATACCTCGGCAGCTCGATGAGGAAGAGATCATGTGTAGGAAGGCGTGCACGTTTTATTGGTGTTACATTTATATTTAATTACATTGGTTTCTCAGAACAGATACTTGTGTTAATTTACTAAAACATTCTTCTCATTGAGTGAGGACTTTTTATTTCATGTGAAGAGAGGATCAATAAATACTTATACAGACTATATTACATAAATTGGAGACGCCGATATCCAGGTACACATCTGGCAAATAGCACAGTTTCTAAGGTATTATGTGTTTTCCTAAGAGTGACACGATTAATTTTTCCTCGACAGTAACAACTAAATCATCTGCCGCAAACAAGTAGTTCTTTCAGATATCGGCCCAGAATTTCACAATCGCTGCATCCCCAACCGATAGAAGCTCATAGTGTCGTCTCTGGTGCAACATCTATATACAAACCTTCAAACGGCCGAGAAAAATGACAAGAGCTACTTTTGGGTTTCTTCAGCTTACAAATGAATTTCAGTCCTCGCTGCTCAATCGTTTACATCTTCTTCTCCTCTTTTGATGCTTTAGGTCATGCAGGTCTTCTGGTGGCATTGTGGATGCAAGACCGTCCTACTAGAAGAACGTGTCTGAAGAGCTGCTGGAACTGCAGAGAGGCTCTATGGAGGAGGACACCTGGCCGAGTTTCCTGAGGTCCAATTCACCAGTGAGTCAAGTACAGACTTTTTTTTTTACTGTTCCCGCTCATAAATATGTATTCCTTCGCCACTAGAGAGACTCACTGTAATCTGTGTCTATATGGACTCAGACAAAGACCCAGATTACAGTGAGTCTCTCTAGAATAAATATTTATGAGAGGGAACAGTAAAATTGTGTGTCCTGCTTTGTAAGTGTCACTGTTTTGTCATTTTGTTTGAAATAGTTTTCTGGAAGCTTTTATCCTTGAGCTTTGCTGTATTAATACATCTAGATCTAGCCAGTTGCTTCATATTGCTGTCGTCTAGATGTAAAATGTAATTTTACGTATTTGTATTGTACAGCTGTAATATTTCATTTCAAAACTTGGTGAATAACTATCTGTTCTCTTTTTATTTTCCAGAGCCGGAGGAAGCGGCAAATCCACATGTCACATGTAGACTTACATGTGACATGTAGATCTACATGTCACATGCATCTGTTGTATTTAATAAAAACATTTTTTTATTAAATGCAACATATGCATGTGAACTGTAGATCTACATGTCACATGTGGATCTACATTTTGTATGTAATAAAAATGTGGAACCTGGATACTGTGTTGTTTTTGTTTGTTGGTCTTTTTTTCATGGGTCGAGCAATCAAAACTCATAACCCTCTCCATATCTTTCTTTGGAAACCGGGGAGGAGGCTCATGCCTCTGACTCCCTTCGCGGATCATGATGGGGTTCACATCTGAGGCGCGAACCTGGGACCATGCGCTTGACCCAACAGGAGCTTTGTTACTGCGCCACCACTTCCCACGGACTTGAACATGTTCTCTGCGCTTATTTGTCTTCTTCATTTGGGTGTTGGACCCAAAAGTACTGACCTGCATAAGAATTGAACCCACAACCTCCAGTCAGCAACACAGTTGTCTATCTCATCATGCTATCAGCTCTGACCCTTAGCACTGTTTTTTGGTCATATTTCATCAAAACCTAGAGTACTTTTACTTTTGGTACTTTAAATGGTACATGTTGGTGGTAGTTATGTGTTTTTACTTTACATGGGTTGTACCTCTATATTTCTACCGTGGTATTACTAGTTGTTTTTCTGGAAAAGTGAGAACAACCTTTTCCACCACTGGTGGCTTGTGGAGTCTTAATCTGTAGAAATCATCATGTTGATTGGATTTTGTATCATTAACTGATTCTGCACATTAGTAGAAAAAGATTTATCATGATAGATGAGTTTAAGTGTTCATGGAGAGTATGTCGTAAACATACTTTTTTTTCCACCATCTTTATTGTGATCACAATAATAACTGCCAGCAGGTTTTTGAATAGAAAAACGTTTTATTGCATTCAAGATTGAAAAGATTCAAGAAGTTTTTACTGTCACATGCACAGACAAAAGACAGTTATTCTTTTCAATAAAGAGCTTATTTTGCTTGACCCTCCTAGCACACAAATACAATAAACTTAAGGTAAAAAAATAAGGCAGAAAATATAAACTGCCTTTCTGCAGTTCCAGAACAGTATTTCATATAAATGTAATAGTATTGCTATGATAAATATGATAATACTTTTGTTATGATAAATATGATAATAGTATTGCTCATTGTATCTTTATACACCATGCATTGCTACAACATTGAAGTTTGTGCTAAAGTTCCCGTGTTGATGGTATTTCTGGAGGACACGCTTAAGGTTGGCCGGCAGCAGCAAACAGCGTCCAGGTGTCCAGTCTCTTTACTGATGACGTCATGCAGCAGCTCCGATGCCGTTGCGCAGTCCGCTCGTGGCGGGATGTAAAGTGCCAGTATAAACACTGCACTGAACCCCCTTGACAAGTAGAAAGGTCTACACTTCACCAGCAACAGCTCAACACTAGTCGAGCAGTGAATTAGAATTTAGAATACAAAAAAGTTTTATTACATAAACACCATTCAAATAAAACTCTGAACAAATCGTTCACACACTGTCTGAAAACAGACAGTTTGAGACACAGTTGCACAAAAATATTAAGACAGAAAGAAGTAAGGAAAGTTCTTGACAAAAAAGTGTGTTTATGGATAAATATGACAAATTAAAAGGACATTAGGTATGATATGGATGTATGTGTGTTAAGTTGCCATGTATTTTTGTCAACTCTTGCCCAACTTGACTGGCTGCTACATTTGGACTAAAGGACACACAGGACAACTCTTTCCAACAAAGCTCCAACTTTATTGTTTCTCAATTGTTGGCTGGTTGGTCCATTTCAGTTGAAAACCTTCAAACACAAAAAAGCACAAAGTTATACAAACATGTAAATAAACTTTAAACAATTTCCATGAACAAAATCAATAGTTACATTACCAGAGGCTTCTTTGTCTGTTCCACGAGTTGACTCCTCTTCTGTCTCAGCTGAAATGTTTGCTGTGAGACCTTCAATTCACAGCTGCTGCCACTTAAAGCAATCAGCAGCCTGCACTGGCCTACTGGAGGTGCATTATGGTCTTCTCTTTTTATATCGTTTTTTTTTCTTTTGGCAAAGTAATGTAATTTAAACTCAACAGTGTGTGTGTGTGTGTGTGTGTGTGTGTGTGTGTGTGTGTGTGTGTGTGTGTGTGTGTATGTGTATGCATGTATATATGTGGATATATATCTATATATAGATATATATATATCTATATATAGATATATATATATCTATAATATAGATATATATCTATAATATAGATATATATCTATAATATAGATATATCTACATAGATATATCTATAGATATATATATCTATAGATATATAGATATATCTATAGATATATAGATATATATATATATATATATCTATATATCTATATATCTATATCTATATCTATATATATCTATATATATCTATATCTATATATATCTCTATATATATATCTCTCTCTCTCTATATATATATATATATATATATATATATATATATATATATATATATATATATATATATATATATATATATATATATATAGACATATTCATATTAATGACAGGTTTGGGGACGTGTATGACCTCATCTGCTGCAGCAGCTCTGCATCCTTCTCCAGGGCATCGATCAGGAGGAAGGAGTCCTCCGCCGGCTCGTAAACATCTTGGAAGTATCCTCGTCCCGCGTGGGAGTAAACCGGCGTAGGATAACGTAATGACATGCTCACGTGACAGTAAGCTCACGTGACAGTCCACGTTGGCAGCCACGCGCCCACTTGGTGAGCGTCGCCACTAATTTGTTCACGAAAAAGCCGAGGAGCTCGCGGAAATGTGTTGGCGAGCACGTTCCACTTCCTTGTTTACGCCTTACGTCACAGTGACGTAGCGTGTCCTCTCAACCAATCACAAAACACTCCTTGAAAATTGCACAGTTCAATTCTACCCCTAGATGGCGACATATCTCACAATTACGAAGAAGTTACTTTTAATTCAGGTTTTTTTATTAAAAGGTTTTATTAATTTAGTCCATCACAGTAACAAAAGTATCAAGGTTTTGTGAAATGTGAAATTAATACAATATTAAATACAATATTACAAACCAGCTACATTATGCCGTGCATAATAACTGAAATCTCCCCCAAAAAACATTTCACTCAGTGTTTTCTCTGCCTAAATCCAGAATGTCAAACGTAAAAGAAAGTGCAAACATTAGCAAACATAACAATATCGAGTTTAGAGATTTGTACAAAGTGCAACAGGAACCCTTATAGGGCGTTAAACAATTTTAAAGTGTTAAATTGCACAGCTTTCATGGTGAGACAGTGTTGTAAACGCAGTCAGACATTTTACTTTTTGGTCACACTTAAAATTCAACCATATATAAATTGTATAATATATAATTAGCACACTTAGTTAGCTTTGTACACAAATACGCACTTTAGACCAAATGTGCCCAAACTAACAAGAGCCGATTCATTTTTAGCAGCATCGTTGGCGCTTGTTGCCAGAGGGAAAACACCTGATTAATTTAAAAACAACGTAAATTAAAATAAATATATAAATACACACAGTATTGGGAGGCTTTTTTTCATAAAAACTGGCAGCCCTCTTTAGCGGGTTAGTATTACTAGCAGCCCCACAGCCAGTGGTTTATTGCACAAGGGCAACAGGGAACGACTCCCTCTTGGCACGACCCGCCTTCCCCGAAGAGATTCTGCATAGAATTGAAACGGATGACGCGAGGGGTCAAGTTCATCTTGTGGCCCTTTTGGATAACGTGAAACTATTCTATGCAGTGATTTTAAGGGTCCGGTTGTTTTTTGGTCAAATCCATCCAAACGTCCCCGAGGAAGAAGGTTTTCGTCGAGGTGCAGTGAGTTACCCCAGCCAGCAGGGGTCGCCACTGCACTCCTGCACCAATTCATCAGTAGCAGCCGTCTCTCCAGGTGCTGTCACGAAGGGCACTGAGGGTGGACAAGCTCTTTGGAGGCGTCAGCAAACTGAGGGAAATAATACGAGAACGTTATATTTTCACACACGTTTTGACCAATAGATTTCCATGACTTTTAAATGACTCTTAACCAAATTCGTATGATCAAACACTGTGAAGTCTGAGTGGAAACAAGCAAAAGTGATACAATGTAGTATTTAAACTAACAATGAGGATTACAAAGCATACAGTAAACCTTAAATGACTCAAATGAATGAAAGACAATAGTTTGATTTAAAGAATAAACATTTATATAGATGCCTGTATGTTTGCCTGCTTTTGAGCCTCTTTCTTTTAAAAGTAGATTCATTATTTCAAACTCGGCGTACATGAACGCTATGAACACATGAATATAACACATTTACATGACTTTTACAACACTTATTTTTCAAGGACTTTTCCCAGGCCTGGAAATATCCATCTTCCAAGACCGTGAGAACCCTGTTCCCATTTAATCCAGTAATAAAAAGTGTTTACCTCCGTGATTGTTGGCCCCCTTTGCTCCGGGGGGTGGAGCTTTGGGTGCCAACGAAGGAGGCGGGGCGGGGCAGGCTCCTGCGGGGCGTGTTGGGGGTGGAGGCCGGCGTCCCGCCTCCACCTGGAGGTTTACTGAGCGTAGGGATGCCGCTGCCGCCGCCGCCGCCGCCGCCATTCAGACACTGCGGGCCGGCGGGCGGCGGCGCGGCGGCAGAGCCCTTGATGGTGGGACTGACGTAGGCGGTGGCCTTGTGCGGCTTCCGGGACATCGAGGAGAAGTTCCCGACGCTCTGGACTCGGTTCTGCAGCTGGCCCGGGGGCGGGACTGGAGGCGGAGAAAATAAATAAAAAATGTTGCACCTTTTGTGCGTGTATTTCATAGAAGTAAAACAAATGTCGCTGAGAAAAAAACAAAGACCTACTGGACGACTGCAGTCGAGCCAGCCCGCTGGACGAATCAAAACTCTGGCTGTTACGAAGCAAAGAAGGGGAAGCACTGGGATTGGTTGGACTGGGCACACTAGGCATGCTGGGAGCTCGCACAAGGTTAGGCATGCTCCTTCGCAGTTTATCTGACGGGAGACAGAGAAACAAACGTTAAAACAATGCAGTATTATTCTGTACGCTCAGCCGCCTGTTCCTTTGTTCTGACTCCGCCCCTTCAGACGGCCCATGACGCCGACCGTGATGCACAGGGTCCCGCCCCCTCAGTCAGATATACACTCCTAAACCCTAATCCCATCAAACTCTCTCTTCGTCCTCGAAACAGTCTGAAGGCTTTAAAAGGCGCTGGTACAAGAGGCTTAGACAGTTATTATTAGTGGTGAGGACATCAGTTTTGGGCGGAGGAGGCGGAGGGGGGGGGGGGGGGGGGGGGTCAGTCTGGGGCATCAACGCATTATGGATCGTAAAATGAGAAAGAAAATTTAAGAAAAAAAAGGTAACGACTCAATGGGTTTAAAGTTGGATGTTAATAGAGACATTCTACTTGTTTGTGAGGTTAAAAATACTTTTTTAATTTAGTGAAAAAAAACGCAGACTTACTCTCACATTCGGCTGGACGCCGCGATGAAGTTTCCCCCAAAACAATACGCCATACAAATAAACAAATAGATATCTGATTAGTTCTATCGACAGCCGTGTGTTGGGTCGTCGGCGACTTCAGTCACATTTTCTCAACGCGAAAAATCTAAAACGAGACTCAGAAGACTTTTTGAGAAGTAGGGTCGAGTTTATCTCTTGTTTATTTGTGTATCCGTCTCTTGCAACCTCATGGAAGTGTGACACGATGCATGAATGGACTGTTTGGGGTTGCAGTAATCTGTTTTTAGCTCGTTGTTGGACAGCCGAGCGCTACATCAATTCGGCGCCAATTGGTGCGTTATCGGCTCTTTTCTCACCTGATCCTGGTCGGAAACCGTGCTGCTCGGCCGCGCAGAGGCTGCCCAGTCCAAGTCCCGTTCCCAGTCCCGTTCCCAGTCCCAGTCCCAGTCCCAGGGGCTGGAGCTGGAGCTGATGCTGAAAGGCGAACCCAGCGGACGGGTACGGCGGAGTGGCCGGGGTGGAAGGCGGGGTGGACAGGGAACTGGTGCTTCTTCGCCAGTCGCGGATGCTGGAGAAGGTGTGGGAGTGCGCCAGGCGGGTGAGGCGCGGCTGCGGCGGCGGCAGGAGGCCGTAGTCTTCGTCGTCCTCCTCGTCTTCCTCGTCCAGGCCGGGGCCGGCGCTGAGCTGGCTGAGCTGGAAGGTGAAGCTCTGGCTGCGGCGGTTGGCCAGCAGGGACGAGGTGCTGGCGTAGTCCTGCCTTAGACCTGCCGGGGGCGAGACATGAGGACCAGCGCGCAACACACACACGCACACGCACACACAAACACACACACACACACACAATCATCACCTCCTAGGGTTAATGAAGCTGAAGTAGCGATGAGCTCTGAGATCTGTTACCATGTGTTAAAATATTAGAAAGAGGATGGAGGGAGACAGCAGAATAAATCACTTGGTACAGAAACTCCTGGATAACGTTTGAGAAATGCGTCCTGCGTCAACAACTCACTCTCCTCCTGCAGCCGGGCCATGACCTGGACGTCGGTGAGGTCTTGCAGTTTGTATCCCAGAGTGATGGAGTCGTCCTCCGGCCCCGCGGCACCGAGGTCCCCGTCCACTGACGACTGACGACTGAGGCTGGGGTATCGGAGGCTGCGGCCTTTGAACAAAAAAAAAAAAAACAAGGCGTAGGAAGAAAAGTTTGAGTCATGCCTCCTCTCCTGCTCTTTAATCTTTCCAGCTCAACAGTTTTGGAGGCTCGGTAATAAGAAAAAGCTCTCGAGTCCTCCACAAGAAGATGAAGGATCCAAACTAATGGAGGCTCTGAGAATTAAAGTCTAATAAAGCAGCAGAGACGCTATCGGCGAGGTCACGCCAACCGCTCCCCGGTTATGATATTATAATATCTGCTCTCTGAAATAATCCTCCTAGCGTTAACATTAGTCTTACGACAGATGTCACATTTTGCACCTCGTTTCTAGACGGACACATTGATGCCGAACAGTTAAATTAGAGGTTTCAACACTGCTTGTGTCGGGGGAAGGGCAGAAAAGAAAACATTTCCCATATAAATTAACAACTAAAATTGTGTGCATTTTAGAATAAATAGCCCTCAAACCCTGGCCGGGGCCTGAATGACATCACATGTGGCTGGTAACACTTGGATGAATGCAGGTTTCAACACACAGCACATAAGCAAATGAAAGAAGCTGCACTTAACGGCGTTTGTGCGGCACCGTCATGGAATTCGGCCTCGGGCTGAAGGGCCACACAGCGTGGACTCTCTCGTTCCCTGCGGCTTCGCCCTCTGCTGTGTCTGGAACGTTATCTTTTTCCATCACCAATTATGCACCAAAAAAAAGGCTTTTTTTTTTCCATTTCTGCAGCTCAGACTCCCACGCAAGCTGAGACGATATGTAAAAAGCTCGTGGCTGACCCAGTTTCACACCTGCATATTATATACCACAACGCAAGGATGTTCAGTGTGTGTGTGTGTGTGTGTGTGTGTGTCTTACTGCGGATGGCGGGGAAGAACGTGGGAGTCCTCTCGGACAAAGGGGAGAGATCCTTCTCCACAGGACTCAGCGGCCGATGGAGGACCGGGTGGAGCGGGGAGGAGAGGCATGGAGCTGAAGGGACGGGAGGACGCAAAGACCCATTTTTAGTTTGACGACACAAATGTTTGTGTCAGCGCTTTGGAGTCGCGGCCCGCCCCCGAGTTACCGTGTCGCTCGGACGACTGGGGGGTGGAGCAGGGTTTGGCGGGAGGGGAAGAACTGACGGGCGACGCTCCGGCCACTCGACTCACGGGAGGAGCAGGGGAGGAGGCGGGAGAAGGGCTGGACAGGGAGCGGCGCCACCTAGAGACTGAGGAGGGAGGGAGGACAGACACAAGCAGAGGTTCTGAGCATATAGAGCGTATTCACCCACGTGACCACAACAAGCTTCGGCGGCCATGTTGGGGTCCATGCACGGCATTGTTTTGCTGTGTTTTATGCCGCTCTTCTTAAGAGATGACCATCATATCCTGAAGGAGACACAATTTCAGTCCCACATCCTTGTTGGATGTGGGACTAATGATTCAGAATATGAGTTTATCAGCTCTACAAGACAGACTTGTACTTCAACTTCTCTAATAACGCATCTAACTTACTGCGGCTTCGCTCGGCGTATGAGCGTTAGGACTGTTCTCATGTGTTTCTGTTGATACGTCGGGTTGTGGGCACGTTTCCATTGACACACTCTCATCAATAATCTCCTTCTTCGCTGCGTGCAAATCAATGTCTTTCACTTGCGCAAAAGGAACTGTGGATGGAAACTTGGGAGGAAGCCGTGAACATGGCAACTCCGTCGGGCGATGTCTGCCTTCACTCTGAGATTCATTTCCAGGTCAAATCAAACACTGGCGACATGGGAACAGCGCTCAGCGCGGCGGACAAACAGTCACTGCCGGCTGAACTTTGGGTGTAAACACGGCATAAGACTGCAGACTTTTGTACGCCTTGAAACTTTCCGGTGTGTCTCCAGTACGCAAAATCCATAGCTCCCACTAGCAGCAGGCTAACTGGGTGGACGCCAAGATGGCGCAATTGAGATGATGACGTCACGTGAATACGCTCTATAGAAATGACTCTTTTTACACATCAGCATATTAAACACAAATGGTACCGGATCGATGAGAATACGCTGTGTGTGTGTGTGTGTGTGTGTGTGTGTCAAGAGTTCAGTTTGTATTTTTAAATTTGTAGAATTTCAGTTCTGAACATCACTGAACTGTGAACGGCTGCTGCTGTGATCACACTGCACTTTATACACTGAGCAATGCTATTGTCATATTTTTGTGCTGTTTTTTCTTTTATATTTTTGTGCCTTATATGTTTATGTATTTACCTTAAATTGATTGTAATTCTGCGGGTTAGGAGGACCCATCAAAATAAGCTTTTCATTGTGCTGTAACTGTCAGTAATCTGTGCATATGACAGTAAAAACATCTTGAATAATACAGAATAACAGCAAACTGATATCTTGAGTTTAATCTCAATTCAAACATTGGTGCCCAAAAAAAAAAAAGAAAAATCGCAATCACATGCGTTTCTCCATTCGTCTTAAATCTCCACAACATGTTCCACGTCTTGTAGTTTCACACACACACACACACACACACACAAACAAAGGAGCCTCTTTGAAGAGGCCGTTCTGTGCGGCGTCACCTCACCAGCACCGTGACTGTCACCGACCGCTCTGTTCAGCTCCACACGAGGAGACAAAGCTGGATTCAAGTCAACAGAGCGGCTCGCTCACACGCTGCAGCTGTACCTGGCGCAGAGCCACACACACACACACACACACACACACACACACACACAACTATTCTTAGATGTCGAGGGTTTGAAGCACCTGTGATGTGAATATCTTGGGAATAAAGCTGCACAGAGATGTGCAGCTCTGACGGAAGCAGACGTTGCAGGCTGCAGCACGAGGCTCTCTCTTGCTCTGCTACCTGTCGATGGGAATACACGGCACTTAAAAAGCTCAGAAGGGCTGAGCGGAGAGAGCGGGGGGGGGGGGGGGGGGGATTCCTTTCATGTAAACTGTCTCCACGGCAACAGCTCTCCTCCTCCTCACTGTGGAGCGAGCGAGAGACGGCGGGGCCGAGCCGGCGGGCGGGAGGCTCGGCCCCCGGTTCGGCGTGGGGAGGTGTCGCCTCGCCGCCTGTGATGCAACCAGCTGCACCGCCGGTGCAACGCCACACATTGAATCAAACGCGGTGGAGAGTCTCGGCGGGTGGAGACCGTGTGGCGCGCACAACGACGACGTCCACAATGATCAGAACCGGCTGGTACCGACTCAGATGAAACCTGCTCGCTCTGAGTGTGCATGATGTAGCTCTCGCAGCCAAACTTCCGCGGCTTCAGACGCCGCTTCCTCTTCTTCTGTGGTGCGTGACATAATGAAGTGACGCAGGGTCAGCTGACGCCGGCCTGATCTGCTTAACGCTCCAAGGAGTGGAAGGATTACAGGCTGGAACGGCCGCCGCACCTTTTTATACATGGAAAACATTTCTGACTCTTTAGCCGCCAAATGCCAAATAAACTCATCATGAAAATATATCAGCAGACAAGTTGCATTGTGGGTAATCTCACCCTGAAAGTCGGAGTGCATCGCTACATCACTTATTTCCCACGCCTTTACTTTGTAAACTGTGTCTCTCGCTCGTTGTCAATCACTTCCACTTGTCTTTTTACTATGAAAAACCAAAGTATGATTTACATTTTCTACTTTGTGTCATCTGCAAGTGCCTGCATCATTTGAAGTGTTGATTGTAAATTTAAAAAAAAGAAGTTATTTCAAACAATGTCACTTAAACTTGTTTGTCGTTTCTTTTATGGTTTAGAAAGTAATTTCATGACAACATCAACTCAATAACGCTGTTTTTCCGTCTGATTGTGTTCAAAAACGGTCGCGTCCATCCGACGTCTCCTTCGGAGCCGGACCGCTGGAGAGCGTCCGGCTCCAAACACCAGACGAGGAACCGTTTAAACGGCTCGCCCTCCGCAGCCGAGCCGAGCGAACAGCTCACACCTAAAAGCCGCGCGCCTCCGTCTGAAATAGCCCGGAGGAGAGAAGCTAATCGGCTGCCGCCGCTCTGGTCCAGTCTGTGGGGGAGGAGGACGCAGAGAGACAAAGCGGCGGAAGTGATAATCAAGACAAGTGAATTCAAATAACCCCTAAAAAACTGCCACACCCAGAGTGTCCACGAGCCCGCGACGGTGAACACTCTCAGGATGCGCCTCTCCTCCAGGAGACGAACCTGAATCCAGAAACAGATGAACTCCAGCTGAACCACAGACGTTCACTGCATCGTCCATGAGGCTGAGAGGAACTCACACACACACACACACACACACACACACACACACACACACACACACACACACACACACACAGAGAAATCTGAAGAGATTCTTGCCTCTGCATTGCATGCTGGTCTATTGAGGCTATTGCTACGACCCCAAAATACAAATCAGCTGCTCGAGAGACGACCAGCGACTGCATCACTATCTGTATCTTACTGCTCGTACTGGGCACCTCCCAGTGAGACCGAGACCAGCATCATGGAGCCGAGCACCCAGCTGCCCCCCGACATGGGGACGGCCCTCGATTTTATGTTGTTTTCTTCCCCCCCCGGCGATTACCGTCGCCTCGTACCTTGTTCCAGGCGGAGGGACAGCGACCTCCGCGCCGCCTCCACCTCCGATTTGGGAGAGTCCAGAAGCTGCCGGCACCACTGCACAGGCGGGAGGGAGGCGTCTCTGGACTCTCTGGCTTTGGAGGACACGTACAACCTGTGGAAAGGGGGCACAGAGGCAGGAGGCTGAGAATCGAACCGCCGTCTGAACCGCCGCAGGGACAGTTTGGAGAACCGCCTGGAGCTCCGATCCCTGTGACGCCAACATGCGAGCCAGCTGATAGCTGCATGCTAATTATCCCCCTAGACACGCGAAAAAGAAGTCTGGCTCTAGCTCATCAAGAGGAGGAGGAAGAGCTGGAAGCCCTGAACTCTCTTCTCCACGGTTTGCTCTGCGGGAAACATAGAGGAAGCTGAATTATAGATTACAACCTTCACTGACATCAGGTGGGACCTGAAGGGGACACAAACACACCTCAGTTACTATTCCTAGACACGAGGAAGAAGAGGAGGAGGAAGAGGTGGAGGAGGACATGCCTGCAATGTGAATAGGCCAAATAAAAGACAAATGTAAAAGTACTGCAGAGCAGAGTCAGTCTCTCTGATCTCCCGCCTGTTAGAAACACCTCCCACTACATGTCCATCCAGACGAACCCACGGCTCTTTAAAACCGTCCCAACAAACGAGGCCTCAGCTTTGGAAATGTGGGGATCTATTGCAGGATTTAACTGCTTCATCTGAAGCTAATAAACCGGCAACTGGAGCATAAATCTCAGCACATAAGCACCCATTTTATGACTGGATTTATCCAGCAACGCTGGCGGCTAGTTAAGCCGTTTCAAATATTGGTCATTAATAACATAAATATTTACGATTGAATAGTTCGCTTTATTGTTGGACTAAAAAAACGGCCTTATTAAGCGAGTGAAAATCTAAATTAATTAGAACTATAGTGAAAAGAACTGAGTTTAAAAACTCAACTTTCCTCCCCTTGCCATGAGATGGTCATGAGATGTCTGCTGGATGCAACATAAACCGATCAGTCTGATCCTGATTTTGCAGAGGAAGGAGACCCGACATAACCATCACACCGTCTAATGCTGGCCTGTAAGGGTTCGAGTCCCTGTGTGGCACCAAATGTTCATCATCTTTTTGTGATGAATGTGTCGCCTGAATGGCAGATTTGTGCAGAGCCCTGATAACAAGTGGCATCTCCCTCCTGGGTGCCTTTGTGCTGCAGGAGGCCGGACTGGCTGCTAGCACCAGACACAATGAGGGAACCAGTTAGTGCACAGCAGGAGGCACGTAGGAGGCATGTAGGAGGCATGCAGGAGAAATAAAAGGAGGCATGTAGGAGGCATGCAGGATGCATGTAGGAGGCATGCAGGAGAAATAAAAGGAGGCATGTAGGAGGCATGCAGCAGACATACAAGAGGCATGCAGGAGGCACGCGTAAAGCAACACATGGTCGGGCATTGCAATAGTTACCATGTCTCGTCAGACTCGTCGGAGCAGGACAGAGAATCGAAATCCAAAAGTTCCAGCTCATCCAGAACCGACGGCTCGGATCCGTCCTCCTCCTCCTCTTCCTCCTCCTCCTCCTCCTCCCCGCCTGAGTGCGGGTGGAAATAGTCGAAAGGCTCCTCCGGTGGCGAGAGCGACCCCAAGGACGCCCGGCACCGCAGGCTCGGCAGCGGGTTCTGGAGGCGGAGTCCCGCAGCGGTACCAAGCGCGCACGCCGAGGCGGGGGACGGGCCCGGGCTGCCGCCCGCCCGGGTCCGCAGCTGCTGGTTCTGCCGCTCCAGCTTCCGGACCAGCTCCTGCAGCTTCTTCACCTCCAGCTCGGCGTTCACGGTGCTGTTGCTGTTGCAGTCCAGCTCCGGCGCCGCGGCGTGCGTCAGCACCGCGGCCTGCATTGGACCAGAACACGACGGAATGACCTCCTCCAAGCTTAACGGGGACCGGAGGACAGGTGCCGGGCTGCTGATGCTGTTGCGGAGGCGCTCATTACGCGCAGACTGAGCTCTGATCCGGGAGGAGTCTAGCAGCCTGTCTGGACTCCACCCACCATCCTCCGCCTCCCCACACCCACTACACCCACTACAGGTGGACACTGGGTCTAATCATAATATCATATAATATATATTAGTGTCCAATATCTCAAATAACACATGTGCAGGATTTTTTTCCCCACCGTTTAACTCATTTTCTCATCATTTTTTCCTAAAATAGTTTCTTTTGCTGTTTCTAGCAGATGACCTGCACCTACCATTGTTACTCTTTTATCAGATTAATTAAATTATTAAGCCAATTGCGCCGCACAGATTCTTATATTAGTGCTCGCAGCAGCAGAATCTGCTCAACGTGCGCACGTGGCGACATCTTGTGGCTGAAGCTGGTTATTACAGGATGGAAAGCACAAACAGATCTTAGTAGATATACTTCTAAAGGTGCTTTTGATATGAAATGTTCACCAGGTGTTGGGCACAACCCATGTGATCCAGACATACAAAGAAAAGCAAACAAATAAGTTCAGAAATTAAGTTAATAGTGTAATATGTGTCCATTTTCCTTCCCTGAAAGCAGTTAAGAGCTTCCTTGGCTGTATTTGTGTTCATTGTGAGAATGTCCACCCTCGTTTCCTCTTCATCATCCTGGTGATGGCAGCAGATTTTCTTTATCATCAAGAATGTCTTGGTACATATTTCTCTTCATCCCTCCTTCAATGATACAAAGCTTGCTGAGCAGCTCAACCTCATGATGCTCCCACCTCCAGTGTCACTGGTCTGGTGTTTCTGGGGTGGCGTGCAGAGCCCTTTGACCTCCAAACATCCAAACGGCATCCACAGAGCTCCATTGTTGTTTCTTCTCACCGGACTATTCCCACACTATTCTACAGGCTTACCTCAATGTTGTGCAGCAAACTTTCCACCAGCTTCAACATGTTTCTTTAGTAGAGGCGTGTTGGTGGTGAGCGTGCAGACAGGAAACATGTTATTTATTCTTTGAAACAATTGGACCTGCTCATTCCAGATCTTTCTGTAGCTCTTTTTGGATAAGGAGTTCTTGGCTCTTTGACAACTCTTCCGATCAATATTTTCTAAATCCTGCTCGTGCACGGTTCATAGTGGAATTATGTTCTTTTCACTTCCGGATTATGTTCGACAGAGCTCGCTGGAATATTCAGAAGCTCAGAAATCCTTTTGTAACCAATGCATCAGTATGTTTGCAACAATAAGGTTGACTACAAAAGAAAATCTAGCTAAGCTCCAAGATTTAAAGACTGTTTGTGTGTAAGAATGAGACAAAAACTCACCCGAGTTCTCACACTGGAGGGACAATGGCTCAGGGTAAAAGTACTGATAATACTGTATCAAATACATATCAGTACTTGTATTAAATACATATATTAAATACTTACCAGTACTTGTATTAAATACATATCAGTACCTTTTCTCCCCTTTCCTTTTCATATCAATAGCAGTTTTAGAAATATATTTAGTAAGAAAAATGGCGACGCATTAAACTTATTTTACCCGCTGTACCTCTGCAGGTATGGAAAAGTTCATCACTACATTTTTAATAGATTAGACATCTAATTGATCAGTTGTAGTAAATATTAATTGAAATGATTTATCCAAACATATGCACATATATTCAAGTCTAAAGATAAATGCTGACAGGAAAACATGTAGAAAACATTTGTAATCACAAGCTAAACTAGATGAATACTGAGAGCAATAAAACATGTACTTCTATATGAAAAACATTTGTTTAATATATTGGACAAACACACACACACACACACACACACACACACTCCCATCTGGTGGCTGAAGAGGTGCACTGCAGCGTGTGGGAGAAATGGCGGCCGGTCCTCTCTTTGATTCTTCCAAGAGCTTAAATATAAACAGGAGTCGCCGGGGCTTCTGGGAAACGTTAACGCTGGAAGTCAGCCTGACTTTCATATCAGAGTTCAGGGGAGGCGACTGCTCTTCCTCGTCCTCTTCCTCAGCGTTTCTTCCAGGTGAACTTCTTGCGCGCCCCCTCCTGGCCCGGCTTCTTCCTCTCCCTCACTCGGGGGTCGGGGGTCAGCAGACCAGCTGGAGGTCGATTCAGAAACGGGAGACAAACGAGAACGTGAGAGAGAGCTGGAACGTCAGGACGCCGACCGGGCGCCCGACGCGACGCACCGCTGGGTTGCTTTTTGGATGAATTAGTTTGAATCATTTTATGTTGTGTTCAGCTGATCCTCCGTCTGTCGCTGGGATGGACCTCCCGTCTCAGGCCGTCACAAAAAGTTCACGTTCAGTCATTTTGCATGTTTTTTCGCCACACTAATACCTACAAATACTCCACTGCCCATTTTAAAAATGTTAGGGTAGCACTTTATAATAACCACACACTATTTAGCATTAGTGAAGCGTGAGGAAACACTTCATCATTTATAAAGCATTATTCCAACATGAATTCACATTAGTAGCTCATTCATAAACAGTTCTAAATGTTTAATTCTTGATTAATAAGCTTTGGTTTTCATATTTTATAAATTGATTCCTGTAAATGAATTATTAAGGACTCATAGATGATTAATAAGATCATCTATTAATTGTTAGTAAATGATAAAAAAATGTTTTAAATGTCATTTATGTATACATAAAATGATTTAGAAATGCACTTATTCCCAAACTAATGAGTGTTTATGTTTGAACAATGCTTTATAATATGAGTAATTAAGTGTTTCCTGACGCTTTATTAATGCTAAATAGTGTGTAGTTATTATAAAGCGTTAGTTTTCAGCTCTGTTGCGTCCCATTCAGTGATTGATTTAAAATAGTTTTAGTGTTTACCGACATCTGATTGGTTGGCTGCATTAATGAGCTATTTCTGTTGGGAAAAACTAATCAGGAAAATAATTAGTCAAAAATCATCCTCATACCAAAACAATCCTGAAACAGAAAGACTCAAAGGTCACGTGAGAAAGGGGATGCGAACATATGAACATCCTACAGCGACAGACCCACCTTGCCTCATGGTCTCCACCTCCCCCTTGGACAGGAAGCCGAGCAGAGCGCGCGACACGGCGAGCCGCAGCGCCCCCGCCTGGCCGGCCCGCCCGCCGCCGCTCACGCTGCACTCCAGGTCGAAGCGGCCCAGCATGCCCGTGAACTGGAGCGGGAACATCAGCTGCTCTCTGCGGGGGGGAAATGACCGGGAGATAGTAATGGAGGAAAAGAGAAAAGAGGATGGAGAGAATGAGCAGAGCGGGAAGCGAGTTGCTATTTAACAGATAGCGGTATCAACGGCGGAGGCTTAGCTAATTTAATGTCTGGTTGGGTGAGTTTTTAGACAAGCAGAGAGGATCCCAGCACTGTGAAAAGCTTTCTTTTACAATCTCACCGCCACATATTACAGAGTAGCTTCTGACTCAGCAGGAAAAGGATAAGGTCGTGTGTGTGTGTGTGTGTGTGTGTGTGTGTGTGTGTGTGTGTGTGTGTGTTCTGGATGGCGTCTCAGGCTGAATGGCTCACGGCTGCTGACAAAGTCAATTGTCACCTCTCTGCTCCAATTACAGCTCGTCCTCACACTGCGTGACGACACCAGCTCTGGACATCCGCACACACACACACACACACACACACACGATCACTCAGCTGTGTAATTAACTTACTAGAAGGAGATAAATAAAATAATAAATAAAAAAAACGAGGCGACGCCGCGAAGAGTGAAAAAGCTGCTTTTTAATTTTCTTTTTGGGGGGGGAAGGGGAGAACGTCATGTCGTGCATTTTAAGGATTCTGCAGACCTGCTTTATTTGCTCACAGTGGAAAACGCTCCTACCTGTCCTGCAGCACGGGGAAGTAGTGCAGGTAGTCGGTGCCGTTGATGGCGATGCGGCCCGAGCCGCAGTCTCGAAGAACCACGGAGGAGGTCGACGTCTTCCTCCGACCTGAGGAGGGAGAAAAACATTTGTCTCCGGCAGCGGGAGGCGGGGGAGGGGGCGAATCGACAGACTCAAAGCTTCCTGCTCGGTGCGTGCGTGTCTCTACCGTCCGCCTTGCTGAAGGCCACGCCCCTTTCATCTCGCTCCAGCGTTGGCACCGCTTGCTTGGCGGACAGGGCCTCCAGCTGCCGGCGGTACCGCAGGACAAAGTCCTCCTCGGTGTCGGAGTGGGGCATGGACACCAGGTGCTCCATCAGCTGGATGAAGCGAGTGTACTGAAGGGGACGCAGAGGGAAAAGTGTGAAGCGGTGCAAGATGAAGAGAAGATGAGACGGGCGAGGAAATGAGGAGGACTTCCTACGTCATGAGTGCTGATGTCCTCAACCAGCAGCGCTTCCAGTTCCTCCTTCGTGAGCCACCTGCTGGTGCCCAGAGAGCTGGCGGAGATGGAGACAGACACACGGTGAGAGGGATCTCTTCAGGAGAGGATACTCACGCCATGCTCCAGGACGTGAAGTGTTCCTCCACGTACATCAGCTTGGTGTCCTTGGAGAAGAGGCCCTTGGCTCTGAGGCGGTCTTGGTGCTTCTCTATCTTCAGGGTTTTGCCGTACAGTTCCTGTAAAATGTTCACAGTCAGGGTGACACATTCCTACACACACACACACACACACAACATCCCCAAACGGTGCATCCCCACGTCAATGGCGAGTGGTAGGAAACTTGATTTAGAGCTCACACACCAGGAGAACTTTCTTTTCCCTCAAACCAGCCATGCAGGGCGAGCTAGCTTGGGGTGGAAACGCTTCATGCGTCACATTTAAGACCTTCCAGACAATATTTAATGCCTTAACATTGACACGTATACACAGTGGTTTGTCCGGGCTGATCTACTGGGATACGGCTCTTTAGTGGTGTAAAAGTTATTAAAGTTTAGTTTCAGGACAAATTCCTTTGAGATTCTGGTATTTAAGTTGAGGAACTTTGTCTCGAAATGATGGAAAAATACATTTTATTCACATTTATTTCAATTTCTGCTTCTAAAACTGAAAACTAAATAAATGACAGGGCGGTTTCGGGGCTCGCTCGTCATCAGATCATTCTCTCAATGGGAATCGCCCGGGGAGGGGAGGGGAGGGTGCGTCACGGCGATGGACAGACAGATGGACAGAGGGAGGGCGGGCATGCCGGTCACGTCCCCGAGGCGGTGCACCCCCACCTCAGCCGCCCGGAGCCCAGGGTGAGAACTCATTTCCCCGTCAATTATTCATCAGATGTTTGCTTAATTCCTTCTTGATAGAGTGCGCCTAATCCGCTGCCACTCCGACCGGCGACAGAGGGGTACGGGAGGAGAATCAGGGACGAGGAGGAGGGGACACCAAAAAAACATCAAGCAAAAACCAATCTACTGTGCAAAAAAAAAAAGCGTAATAGAAAATCCTGAAAAAAGAGGCGGCAGGAGGGGGTTTGGATACGAGGGCCGTGCGTTACACGTCTGCAAACACTGGGAACAACAGCGGCGAGGAGGAATAACGTGCGTGGATTGGCTGGATGAAAGCGGAGAGGGCCGGTGCCTGGATACGTTTAAGGCGAGGCTGAGATGGAGACGGAGAGCCGGAGCTCCTCTCTTTCTTATCCAGGACGTCTTTATATTAGCGGCAAGACGAAGAAGCTCTCCGGTAGCGCCTCTACTCATGGATGTCGGGGGATGTGGAGGTGGGCGGGGGAGGGGGGTTCCAGGGGAAGAGGTGCGTTCCCAGGTTCCCCAGAGGCGGGGCCATAAAGGGCTCAGCGAAGCGGCGAGCGGGATAATGTGCCACGCTGGCTGAGCCCGACAACAGCCGGCACGCCACTGCCCCCTCCTGGAAACACTACTGCAGTGTGTGTGTGTGTGTGTGTGTGTGTGTGTGTGTGTGTGTGTGTGTGTGTGTGTGTGTGTGTGTGTGTGTGTGTGTGTGTGTGTGCGCGCGCGGAGAGGTAGGGAGGGGGAGGAAGTGGAAAAGGTAGAGTGTGAAAGGGAGTGTTTGCAGCCTGCAATCATGCAAACCTGCAAGATTGAGCTCTCAGACACGTGTGTCATACCTATTTAATCCAACAGCAGGGGGTGCAGATTACGGCTGCAGGGCACAATGTGGTGTGTGTGTGTGTGTGTGTGTGTGTGTGTGTGTCTAAGAAGTGAGCGCTCGGGCCGATATTCAGAGATCACACCCCGCTCTGTGTCTCAGATACAGAAACAGGCCTCTCCTCTGTGAAACGTCTTTGAACAAGGTCAGACAGGAAGGAACAGCTGAGTGAACGACGACGACGACAACAACAACAACAACAACAAGGTGGAGGAAGAAGAGGTCTGCTGAGATGTGAGAAAAGGCGGCTCCCCCTTCTCCCCCGCCAAAATCCCCATGGAGGAGTCCTTTCCCCGTGGCGGGACAAAAGCCTGACAAGCCTGACGCGCCACACCTCAAACACAATCCTGATCCCGGACACAAAAACCCACAAAAACCCAGCACACATTGTTTCATTTCCACCACGTCTACATTCAAATTACAAACTTAAACGTCCTTTAATGTTCTCGTCACGCTGAGACGCCCAGTGCCGGGTGTTTGGTGCCCCCTGCTGGTTCTTTTGGATATTAAAAAAGGGCTAAATCCAAAATCTACAAAATCCAAAAACGATAATCTCTTAATCAAGTTATTCAAGGAAGAGTAGTATTACTATTATAATTATCATAATATTTGTATTGTTTCATCCTTTTTGAAATTACATTATTCATTCTCTTATTTTCTTTCTTACGCATTTCCTCCTCTCAATTTGTTTTTCTTCCCGTGCCTTTGGACATGAAGCATGTCCTGTGGCATTATAACACCTCTGGAGCTCAGGTAGCGGCAGGTATTCCTGTCAACGCCTCACCTTCTTCTAATCCCCCACCTCTCGTTCACCCCGGCTCTATTCAGCCGGAGCGCTCTGTGTGGAAAAGAGGATCTGACGTCGCCGGTCCTCAGGGACAGCGCGGCCTTCTCCCGACTCGCTCCGTCTGAATGGGATATGACCCGAGGGTGCAGGAGGCGGGGAGGGGGGGCGGGGAGGGGGGGGGGGGGGGGGGACTGGAGCCGGATGAAGCTTTACCTCCACCTCGCATTACAAGACCCGACAGCGGGGGCTTTTGTGCTCCGGCTGCTGCCGGCGGTACTCACATGCATCATGGAGTAGTAGGACTGCTTGCCGGTGTAGAACAGGAAGTGGAACGGCCGCCTGTCCGCACCCCACTGGACCGCTTCAAAGACAGGACGGGCAATGGGTTCACACCGAGCCCAAAACGCTGCATGGTTTATAATCAGAGCATTACATACCTCTCTGACGGGGAAATATTTCCTCTGGGTGCTGGAAATTAAAGCAGAGATTTAGTGTGAGCTCAAAAGAAAACAAACAGAAAAATACATCATATAAATATATATTCCCGATATCTATGCAGTGTGTGATCTATTTAGCACCCAGTATTTATGTTCTTTATGGAGTTTGAGTCCCTGTAGAAGTAAAAGACTTATAGATATCGGCTTAAGTTGAACCAGCAGCCATCGTTACATTAACTCGAGAAGAATTGCAGGAATTTACGGCCTCACGCGATGAGAGGAGAGTGCAGTACCTTCATGAGGGGCCGGGCTTTCTTCTCAAACAGGCTGGAGGGGAAGAGGTACGCGACGCTCCTCTGTTGGCGGGAGGAAAGAAAAAGTTAAGCGAGGAAGTCACGGAGAGAGAGAGAGAGAGAGAGAGAGAGAGAGAGAGAGAGAGAGAGAGAGAGAAACGGCAGTTTGAGAGACGCGTCGAGGGCAGGCGCCGCCATCGACCGAGGTCACGCCGACGGACGGACGGCAGCGAGAACGACACGAGGCTCAAGCTGCTGCCGGGTTCAAGAAAAGGCGAGCGAGAGAGCGTGTGTGTGTGTGTGCGAGTGTGTGTTACTGGAGAGTTGGAGGGGAAAACGAGCAGAAAAAGGCACAAGTTTCTGGCCGAGTTGACAGTGAGCAGAGGACACTGTGGACATCCAACAGTTCACTCCAAGTTCATCCTCTGTGTGTGTGTGTGTGTGTGTGTGTGTGTGTGTGTGTGTTATTAGCAGGGCTACAGATGGCACTGTAAATGTGTGTGTGTGAGCGAAGAGAGACAGAGAGTGTGTTGGCCCCGCCACACTCATCAAGACAGTCTGTTCATCTCTTCCCTTCCTCCTCCGTCTCTCCGCTCCTCTTCCTCCTCTGCCTTCCTCTCTGTCGGTTCAATTAGCGAGGCAGCAGGTGCAGCGAGGAAGGGAACAGGTTGCTGCCTTTAAGGTTGTCAAAGCGACGGAAAGCAGGAAGAAAGGGCCCGGTGGAGAGACGTGTGTGTGTGTGTGTGTAGAAAGGCAGAGAAGGTAAAAGGGTAAAAAGAGAAGAGGGAAAAAAGGGATCGACGGGCAGAGAGAAGCAGGGAACAGATGAAGACACACCTGTGTGTCCCCTGAGCCTCGGCACTATGTGCCGCAGATCCCTGAGGGGCGACAGCCGAGTGACAGAGGAGGAAAGAGTCCGACCGGAAGAGGAGGAGGAGGTGTGAGAAATGTGAACGACATGGTGAGATCTATCATGTTATAACGTTTAACAAGCCAGGTGACCAAATCAAAGCTCTCATAACAAAACAAAGTGAATATATGTACACTGCCGTTCAAAAGTTTGGGGTCACCCAGACACATTTTCAGTTTTTCTTCGCCAATTCTCGCATGGAGCTGCCTGCACGTCTAAAAACAACAACAACTTCTCTTTTTCTGGCCATTTTAAGAGTTTAATGGAACCCACAAATGTGAAGCTCCAGATACTCAACCAGCTAAAAGGAAGAACAGTTTTATAGCTTTTTTTTGTAGTTTTATTTCTACTCCTCCATTAGTCTTCTAAGGCGATGAGCGAACACAACGTAGCATCAGAACACTGGAGTGATGCTGCTGGAAATGGGCCTCTATACACTTGTGTAGATATTTCATTAAAAATCAGACAATTCCACCTTACCACATTAACAATGTAGAGTGTGCATTTCTGATTTATTTAATGTTATCTTCATCGAAAAAAACAGTGCTTTTCTTTGAAAAAATAAGGTCATTTCTAAGTGACCCCAGACTTTTGAACAGTAGTGCATATAGAAAATAAAAAGTTCCAAATAGTCAACAAAACCACAACCATTCATTTCTCGATCGTGCTGAAACGTTTTGTTAATTCATTGTTTAGTTGAATCAGATTGATTGATTTGTTTTATTATCTAGAATGTAAGAAATCAAGATGTTTTTGTTTGGGGGTTATGGGCCGAAACAACTGGGCTTCAGAGAAAAAAAATCCACTACGGACAATTTTTCTAACGTTTTAAATCGACAGAACGATTCATTAATAAATCTAAATAGTAATCACATGACTAATTCACAATGTCAATCTTTAGCTGGTAATTCATAACTAGAGATTAGTCACTGCCGACTTATCTGTCGACTACTGTTTGCATTAATTAATTATTGAATCATTTACTTGACGAAACGTCAGGAGGAAAAAGGGAAAATGTCCTCTTGAAATGTCTCGTTAGATCTCTAATGTACAGCGACATTAAACAAAACCACACAAAGACAACGTGGGTGTTCACATTTCTCCCCGTGTCTTCATCACGTCACACCTGAGGGGTCTAGACTCTAAAGGGGGGGCGGAGGGACTCATCAGATCCCCCCAGTCCTCCCCAATGTGCCCCTTTCCCTCCACACATCCCAGTTTGGGCTGCTCGCCGTCGCTTCGGCTTTCACAGCCCGACACCGACAGCTCTCTTCATTAGGGGTGAGGGGGACACTGGGGACACTGGGGGACGGGAAGTGGGAAATCAAGCTAAATGGTTGGAGCAGTGGGGGCTGGTTTGTTGCCAAAATCTGGAACTAGCATGTGTGTGTGAAGGCGTCGCTAATATCCTCGATGCAGCGGATTAGCCAGAGGTGGCCCCCACCTACAATAAGGCAATACAATTATACAACAGATGGCTTCTATATGGCTATCATTATTATCATCATCATTAATACACAAACACAAAAAAATGTAAATACTTTGTCTTTTGATCCATGTATACATACTCACCAATACAGTGTATGTATGTAATGTTAAAAATAAATAAATAAACAAACAGATGGCTTCTATCTGACTTTGTAGCTCACATATGAGCTACAAATCTTGCTCATGTGTGACCATAAAAAACAAATATTTCTTATTGTCGACAAATCTCACGAAACAAATAATAATAATCATGAATGAATGTGTTAGTTTACGTCTTAGTGCCTTCAAACTATGCTCCCCTGTCTGCCAGCCAACTGGTTCCTACAGTAGCAGTAAAATATGCGTTTCACTTTTTAAAAAGGGCATACATATGTCCTTAATCAGCTGGTCATTGTAGTTTTTAGCAAATGTTACACAAATAAGAGGAAGTAGCGCCTATTTATTTCCTTGATACCTGGGAGACCGAGTCAAAATAAACTACAGTGTGTGTTCATGGTGCTCATAAAAGGAACATGTCACCCACTGCAAAGGGCTCATTAGTATGCATGTGTGGTATATTATATACAATAGTTGTGTTAGTTTTGGTCTTTTGATGGGAGTTGTTGACAATAAAGCAAAGAACATCACCAGCCTCATCTTTTAACTAGCGATACTTATCAGTTAAAGTGTTTGTATACATCATGTTATAATTTCTGCTATTACTACTGTCACATATTATTACGATAAGCAGCAAGTACGCTGCCAGAGGAGCGGCATATTTTACAAGCAAAGACAAAACAATAATATTAGACCAATAGGAAGAAGATAAACAAATCAATATATTTTTATATTTTAGTCTCATCTTTCAGCTGCGGTGTGAAACGGATTTGGGGCAACAAAAAAAAAGACGGATTGCCTCAATAAGATACAGAATACACAAACATTTATGTAATGGAAGACACACATGTAATTACAGTCAGATGCATTATTAACCTAAATCACAATACATGCGTCTCAGAAACAGATTCTTCTGTTGATTTTAAGACCTAAAATACAAGAAGTGCTTAATTCTGACTCACTTCTCCCTCAATGTGAGGACAAACAATGGGGACCCCTCTCACAGAGATAGTACTCACATCTATGTCCTCCTGGGTGAAGTTCTCGGGGTCCTCTCCCATCATGTTGGCCAGGTGTCGTTTCCCAATGTTAAACTCCTCCACCTGCTTCTGGATGTATTCCACCGTGAACTTCTCCGGCCCTGCAGCCGCCAGGTTCTTCCTGCGCAGGGCCGAGCTCACACATATCTGCCTGCTCAGCACCTGAGAATGAGGAAAAAGGTCGTTGTTATGAGATATAAGTGCAGCAGAAACCAGCCGAACTCAAGTTAAGGGTTTAATTATTTAAATTGAGCCATTGCAAAGTTTATTACATCATGATAAAACTAAAGGCCGTGTCGGTTGACTGTAATTTCCGATATCCGTCAAGCTAACCTGGCGGCGATCAGGGCACCAACTCAAGGACGTCAGTGTGTGTCCATACGGGTCTATTTTTACGAGTTTCCGTTTATTTTATCAACACAGCGTTATACCTTAACAAAAGATAAAATGTTACTTTACCTGTCGACTCAACTGCGACGTAACTGTGTTTAAACTCGCGCTGCAATTCCCACATTTTCCGAAAATCGATCCCACGGTGCGCACACAGGACGCTGCCATGTTGTCTGACAGCGATGACGTCGGAGGCGGAAGTTGTTGTACGTCATCAACAAGTGCCTTGAATTATAAAGTACAAATATTCAGAAAATATAGCCAGAAACTGCCAAACAATCGCTTTTATAAACCTCGTTTCCTATTACTTCTGTTTTTAAAGAGCAGAAATTAAAACAAATAATGAGAAATATAGCTATATCGACAAACAACCAATGTAGTTTCTCCACGAAAACTGTTATTCATTACATTAACTTTTATTTTAAAACAAAGCCAACATAAGCTTTTGGCTTCTGTGAATGAGGATGTATGTCCACCACTGTACATCACTTCTGTATATGGCATCACGTTTTAAATGATCCCGACAGTTTTTATAACTAACAAAACACCAGCCATGAAAAGGAAATGTAGACATGCATTCAAGGGAAATTGAAGAGTATAAAACATCTTTGGAAAAATACATGAACAGAACCAGCACACAGATGATGAATAGAATGATCTGGATAATCAAAGCCACATTACAGCGGACCACACAGTTGCCTAATCTGCCTGAAGTGACAAATGAGCCAAGTAAAAATATCTGAAGGACTGAGCATTTTAAAACAATTGCGTATTGTGATGTATTTGTTGCTTCAATTACACCACTTTTTTTTATCAGTCCACATCACATCACAACGTCAAACTCATTCAAACCGTGTGTTCTTCAGCAAGATCATGGAAATTCAAACCATGCTGACCACATGGTGCAGCTAAAAGCTGAATCTGCAGTGATCCGGGACACTAAAACTATTCCTCATGTCCTTTTTGTTTTGAGGTTATAAATTCACAACAGGCATTGCCTATTTCTTAAACTACTAAAAACATGTTTGTGTACAGGTTTAAAAAACAAATAAAAACTAAGTTCACGTGTCACTTTCACTTCTTTACCATCAGAAATTTGCAGGAAAAAGTAGAATTAAACTAAAATATGTTGACTTGCACCACTAAATCACTATGCCATGTGCCAGTTTGTGTGCACACGAGCGAGTCTCGACAACAAACAAAGCGCTTTGACCTCAGAGACCCAATAATGTTGCACTTGTGAGGCTCTGCCCTGTCCGGTTTAATGCGAAGTGCATGTGAGTACCATCTGTCTTCCATGTAAGAATCACTGACAATATAGCCGGGGTACTGCAAGTGTCACGCCACAGGATTTAAAGCAGCCGATTCACATGAGTTATCAGAAATAACACAATGAAAAATGCTCAGTCACCGTCTGCCAAACACGTTGGCAAGGCTACACATAAAACAGATTGTTTTGCATATGCGGTGCGGTCGGTGCCGGGCAGTGTAGAGATGGATTAGCACAACATTTCGTGTGGATTTCTTGGATAAATGAGCTCAAGCTGCCGCATACGGCAAACTTCTCCTCGTTCCTCCGTGTTTGAGGGATGTTCATGCGACACATCTCCTGTACGATCCCGGTTTCCTATATTTCCTTTGTTGATGTTGAAGCAGAAGGTCAAGTGTTTTCCTGTTTGCCTCCATGTCGTTGTGCTTTCTCTTCACGCCCGGGTCAGTGACGCGTAGAAGAAGTGGGGAAATATGTAAGTCTGATGTTCATGTTTGATTTTCATCCTCTAAAATGAGTTGATCAGAAGTAATCATAAAGAAACTTGAAATGTTGTTCTGTGTGTTTATTTGTATCGCCTTGAATATGTATTTTAAATGTTGTCTTTCCACATTATGGAAGCGAAATAGCCCTAAATCTCTAAATTGACGAGTGCATTAAAAAACTATGTTTTTTCTTCAACAGAATTAAAACACTCGCTTATGAGGATCTATATGACCTTTTTTTTTTTTTACACCATATGTGTCTCTGTATTTCTCTACTAAACTAAAACACTGTAATAGCTGACATGAAAACGTGTCGGTTGTGAGGTCACAAACTAACGATGCATTTCCAAATCTGGTCATTTTTTAATGTCACTTTGTCCTTTACAATCACGAATATTATATATTATAATTCTAAAGCATGTAAATAACCTTCATTTAATCATAACTTGAGGAGAAGCTCCAGTTGTTGTGGCTGTTTTCCCCTCTTAGTGTGTGTGTGTGTGTGTGTGTGTGTGTGTGTGTGTGTGTGTTTCTCGGCACAGTACTATGCTGTGTTTACAGATCAATGCTGTGTGTCTTCACTTAGATTACTTTGATAGAGTTGGAACAGGAACACGGGGAGATTAATCAAAGTGAAGGGGCACTGACTCCCGGCCCGTGCCAGTCGATACGGCCGCGTGGTTAATTTGCCCCGAGGAGGGCTGTCGTCGGGCAGATGATAAACAGTGTTTGCCCCGTTTTTTAGCCACGAGCGTGCTGCTCGCTAAGAAAAATAGTCTCGACCCACGCTCTCTAATTTACAGTGGGGGGTGAGAGGTGGGACATTAATCATCCCTCTGCTGTGGCCCGTCCCTGACAGGCGAGCCACCGTGGGTGGAGATGCTCGCTCGGTGAGCTCACTGTGGACCTGGCTAACCCCTGCAACACTGCGACGCATTCATTCCACAAGTCATGAGCTAACGAGAAAGACGCACTTTGTTAATGAGAAGCACACATTGACAGTTGCACGTGAAAGTGATGAAGTCGCGGGGACAACAGCGCCGTGACGTCAAAGTGAAGGGGATTTAATTTAGGGAACCTTATGGGTGTCTGTTTGCGTGCTTTGGCACGTGCCATCAATGCTTCATATGAGGCTGCAGCTCCGTGCCAGGCATTAGAGAGCTGGCTCTCGTCCAGCTGTTCCAACAGATCTCCATATGGACAACATGGGGGCTCCTTGGAGAGAAAAAAAAAAGAAAACGCCACGATAGGCGACATTGACCTCCCGTCAAATGTGCCCCCGTCCCACAGATTGCGCAGCATCCTTTTTAATTGTGTGGCTAAAACAGAGATGGAGCAAGAAATAATGGAGGGTATCACACCGTGGAGCCGAGCCAAGTCCACTCTTCCCCCCTCTTTTCCCAAGGATGGAGTGCTGGAGAATTGAGGGCTTATAATACCAGCGAGCTGAGGCTTTGCTCCAGTCATCATTTCCATGCTGCTTTACGCTGATTCCCTAATATCCTTAGCGCCTTGCGTAGGGATAAGCCCATCGTGCCGAAACATGGCTGTCATGCCTATAAACCGTTCACGGCTCTAAAGAATCCATTATGGTTGCTCCACAAACATGGGGACTCAAAGGGCCACTTTGCTCAAGCTCATTTACTCTTTTAAGGCGTATTTATTTACCCTTAGTGCGGTGGTGGAAGGGATCTCCAATACACCACAATACATCACAGCCAGATGTGGGAACGGGGTTTAAGTATGAGCGGCCATTTGTACCGGGAATCACACGTCTTAGCTGCATCTTTATGGTACTGATCTTACAGGAAGCAACATGTGTGAAAATACATCTCAATAAATCAAAACAAGTACTCCTCCCCTGCTATTCCAAAGTCATATTTATATTCCAAAAATTATCTCTTTACCTCCATTTCCTTTACATTTTATTCACATTTTCTTCCTCATTTCTATTTACAATATCATTCCCATTTCTATTCCCATTGCTTTCTTGCTCCAATCCCAATTCACATTCCTTATTCTTGATCTTTTCCCATTCATATCCCCATTGTACTCTCTATTCCCAAGTACATTCCTATTCCATTCATTTGTTTCTATTTAATTTCATATAGCTCTAAATCCAGTATCATTTCCTATTCTCTCTTGGAATGTCTGTTATTATATAACCAGCAAACTGCCGCTATAATAATACTCGCTTTATTGTTATTGTGTAGTGCTAATGTGCAATTACTGTGATATAGATTGCTGCCAATAAAACTATGTGTGTGCACACACACGATAACACTGCAGCTCATGCATCAGTGTGCTCTACGGGCCGCTGTGTGTGTCTGTGTGTGTGTCTGTGTGTGAAGTAAACCAAGTTAGATGCTCCGGTTCAGAACTCTGTAAGGGATTACACACTCACTCACACACACACACACACACACGCACAAACACTCACTCACACATGCACACACACGCATGCATGTATGCATGCACAAACATGCATGAACACACATACATGTATGCACACACACGCACACACACACACACACACACACACACACACGCACAAACACTCACTCACACGCGCACTCAAACACACACACGCACGCATGCACGCACAAACATGCATGAACACACACATACATGTATGCACACACACGCACACACACACACACACACACACACACACGCACAAACACTCACTCACACGCGCACTCAAACACACACATGCACGCATGCACGCACAAACATGCATGAACACACACATACATGTATGCACACACACGCACACACACGCACACACACACACACACACACTCACACACACACACACATGCAGGCACACACACACCAATTGCTAGATTATCAACAAGTATGGCCATTGAGTGAAATTAATTTGCCACCGGTAATGGATAGAGACATTTTGCTGAGATGCGTAAAAACAGCTGAACTGCCAGCGATTACCTGCTGGAATCAGCCTTCATCAATATCAGGATAATTACAAAGCACTTCTGGCAGCGCGTGAAATGAACGGAGCGTGCAACAGATTGGGCGGCGGCCATAGATGTCTGCAGATATTAGGCCTCCTCCCTCGGAGCGGCTCCACGGGGGGAGAAAGCTCCACCTGATCGGGCCGGAGCTGCTGCTGCTGCTTCTGTAGGAGAAGTTTCACATTAAAACAGGAAAACAGACGCAGCGGAGCAGACTGTGACTGAAGCGTAGCGTCTCCAACAGCATGACAAAAGAGCAGCACAGAGTTAGAAGAATACAGCCACGCAAAAGAATTCAGAATATAGAGAGCAAAATGCACCGGCCAGGACGCAGAAGTGGCACCTAAACTGTCTGTACTAAACAAATAACTAACAATGTCCTGCTTCCCTTGATCAAAGTTAATCTTTACACAGAGACTCTTAACATTTTGAGCTGATGTCAGACGTTTAAAGCTCTCCGCTGTGTCATTCTAAAGAGATATCAATCCTGAGTGTTTTTTTGTTGTTTTTTTTCCTTCATTTTCTCCTTGTTCCGTCTTCATTCAACTTTAACCAGTAACACATATGCTGCTATAAACACATATTAACAAATCTCCCAAGGGTTTCTGTATTATAGCACTTTAAATGATTCCAATAGCCCTTGTGGTTGAGGAGAAAACCCCGTTTTATTGTGGGTATGAAAACATTCACATTCGGGCGGGTTTCAAGGTGTAACCAGCACGGAAAAGCAAAAAGTAGAGCAGAGTAGAACAGGAAGGGGAAACCGGAGTAGAATAAAATCCAATAGAAGGACCCACAAGAAGACAAAGCACAGAGCAGACAACACAAAGGTGATTCAAAGTGCTTTAAATTAAACATCATGCGACGATGACCACAGGCATGCTGCACCTCTCCCAGGAGTCACACACACACAGATCTCGACGTGGTTCTTCCTCTTGTTGTTGTTTGGAGTCTCTTTATAGTCATTACACGCATCCCTCTGTGTGGGTTTGTGTCTCTCGGTGGTAGTTTGGTGTCACTTTGTAAATGCTTTCATAGCTTAGTCTCTTTGTGTGTCTTTGCAGCTGTTTCGGATATCTCTTTGCAGAGGTTTTGTGTTTCTTTGTGGTCCTTGTGAGTCTCTTCCTGGTTGCTTTCTGTCTCTCTGAGTGACATTCTGTCTCTGGGCCCGCGTCCGTTGAGTAATGCATCCCAGCATGCATCTCTACTGGCGCTTTTGATCGTGCCGTCTGATCAGCGGCAGATAAGAGTTGTCGTGGACATCTAACAGGTTTATCTATATTTATATCCTCCCATCAGAAGGATCTCTTCGGTGACTCTGTAAGGTGTTTTTTTAATAAGCAGGGGAGGAGGGGGAGGGGTGTTCAGGGTGTCGATCCTGACCTTTCCCAGACTTCACTTCCATCTCTCACATGGAACCACTTTGGTGCCCCTCTTCCCCCCCCCCCTCCCCCCCACGCCCTCTCCTCTCCGTCCCCTCAGACAGCGAGCTGAGGCCGTGTTGGGTTTCCTCTCCAGCTGAAGGGTCTCCGGGATGAAAAGATGACTATTTTCCTCCCCTCCGTCCATCCGACTCTTTCAGGTGAGAAGCTCGGAGGGAGGAAGGAAACCATTACACGCGGGGTGAGCCGGGGCCTGGAGACCCAGCTGCCGGCCCCGCCCTGCTCCGGCCCTTCGGGGGGGGGAGGAAGAGGATCTGGATCTGGCGCTGGTCGGGGGGCAGAAACCTGAGATCTCTCGAAAAAACGTCAGGGAACGACCCAAGAAAAACTTCCGCTGCCCCCCCTCCGCCATCCTGGTCCCGTCGCGTCCTGTCCGAAGGTGTTTCCCATGATGGTGTCAGTCTGCAGAGGCTCCCTAAAGGCCCGCGTGGAAAGCATGAATACGCGGAAAGCGCCGATGGGAACCACACACACACATCTGCGCTTTTCCCCTTCGCCGTAATAAAGTTCTGAGGTTGAACCACATGTCAAGATTATAAATTAAGCAGCGATGGAGGTTTATGTTTTATCGGTCCAATCGGATCCCTGTGTCGGCCGCGCAGACACCTACAGGTTTGCACAGAGCGATGGAAACCAGGCACAGCTGTTGGGGTTGCGGTGGAGGGAGATTTACATATCTGTGTGAATTTTTGAAATGCCGGGTCGGATCAAAAAAAAGGGAAATTCCAGCCGTCGGAAAGAACGTTTTCACATTGTTTCCGTCGCGTCTGGACGGCGAGTTCAATCACTCGTATTGCGGGGAGGGGTTTTGGGCAAATAATGTTTGTTTTTGTGTATTTTTTGTATAATTGCCGCTCGTTTGACCTCGTGCCGGAATGTAAGGCAGTTTGATGACATCTGCAACTCCGTCGCTTTGTCTGCAATTTGTTGTCCTCTTGCCGCTGCGTGCACTTCAAAGGGGAATCTTCAAACCGCAGCCATCTTGGCAGTCTGTTGCACACTACTTTGGTTGAAATGTAATCATTTAAGATGGGGGGAAATGAGTCGGTGAAAGTTTCTTTTGTATCTATTTTTTGCACGCTGACAAACTGCAGAAACATTCGGTGCATTTTAAGGGTAGCGAGTACAATCCTGCAGGTGAATACGCTGCATTTTCTCCAGTGCCATTTGCAAAAAGACCCGCAGCTCACCAGGTGACAAATTGCCGGAGTGATTGAGCCGAGGGACTAGTTGCTCTGTAAATATCTCCCATTGATCTCTTCATTGATCCACCACTAATGACTGTGACTGGCCTGATTTTAAATAATACGTCTTGCTCGTAACCCGACATCACAGGATGAGGATTGTCGGAGTATGAGCGCTTCTCGGGGAAGGAAACCGCTGCGAGAAATCAGCTTGAAAGGCCGGAGGAAATTGAGACAATATTAAAAAGAAAAAGGTTCAATCTGCAAGTTTTTTCCTCAACGCCTCCCCCCCATCCCCCCACCTATCCGCCCGCCTGCTGATCAGAAGAGCTGCAGACTACCGCTGGGCTCCTTAACATCTGGTCGGGCAATTTACCCCGCTCCGACGACTGGAAAGGTTAAACCGCTAAAAATCTAATATTTGCCTAGAGGGGGTCAAGGCACTGCAATTACCAGGTACAATCGGCAGGGCTAATCAGCTAGCAGCGCGTACCGGGGGCTCGGGCCGGGCAAATAAAGCCCTGATCAGAAGCCCTGTTCTCTGCCTCTCCTGTTTACTTATTAAACCCTGTTCTCATGTTCAAGGGCCTCTAACTGCAGCCTCTGGCCCCGCACGGCCCCCCCGAGGCACGAGGGAGGAGGGAGGGGGGGGGAGTACATTTAGCTCCCGACGCTTTTCTCTAAATGGGACCGCGCCACTCGGCAAGAGAAAGTAGCCCCCCGTGTTAATCAGTATCTGCGGCCTTTGTTGCGAAATGATCTCAAATTACTTTCCTCCAATCTGGCAGGCATTAACACCTCGGGAAGGAACGGGATAGGTAGGGATTTGTACCCTGAGGAGGGAAACAAAGTGCAGAGCAGTGAGACAGATGTGTGTGTGTGTGTGTGGACACCGGCGAAGGCCCACATATAAGCGCTGTGTCTCACAAGGCTGCATGTGTGTGTGTGTGTGTGTTCTACAATGCTGTTTACATGATTGCTCTTTGACACACATTTCCTAATTGACTGAGTATCAAGTGCAGGATTAGTGTATAATATATCAGAACTGTCTGGCGCGCAACACTTTTGAACAAGGCTCGGGGAACAATTACTGGTAATTAAATATGTGCCAGTTACTGGAAAAGATAATTATGTCCTTGGTGTATAACACCAATTAATTACTTTTATTTCAGCGAGCAAAGCTTTTAAACGGCAAGCGGAAGCCGTTCCAATGGTGTTCGAGTGCAAGCAACCTCTGTGTTTGCTAATATGCAAGCCGCGTTCCTGCCGGTATCGCGGAGACGAGCGTTAAGGAGCCGCACGTGGAATTGTTTAAATCGGGCGCGCTAACGCTCAAGTTCACTGCGGAAAGATTTGTTGTAGTTTTCAAAAACAACACAGCAGCAAACAAGCCGCAGCCCCTCCTCCGGCGCGACGCATCGACATCATAGCTTTAATGAACATGAGACTTCTTTGGGCTCAACGCTCCTGCTAAGAGGATTGGTCAGATTGGATACGGAGCCTATGCTCGCTATCGCGAGCGCCGCGTCTATCCTCGCACCTTCTCCCGCTGTACTTACAACACCTCGCCGCAGCGAGATAGCGGCACGCGGCGAGGCCGCGAAAACCTTCTGCTGCCGCGTGTATGCGCCAACAAACCTGCTCTTATACGCAGATCAAAAGGTTTTCACAGAGGTGAAAATGGCGCGGATTAGCGAATGATCTCGTTCTGGGCGTCCGCGTCTAATGTCTAACTTGGAAATACCTGCGGCCGATCATTAGTAATCTATTAAATCCACGGCCTAGAAATGGTTACACTGCGAGCCGCTCTGAGCCAAAAACGTGGCTGCTTTTCCAATCCCCGTCTCGCTTTGGTTAATGAGATACAGAATCAGACGGCCTGAGCGTGCTCTCTCTCTCTCTCTCTCTCTCTCTCTCTCTCTCTCTCTCTCTCTCTCTCTCTTTCCTCCCTGGTCCTGCAGCACACACTACATTCATTTCTTTATCTGCCGGCTCGCTCTCGACTCCTGCACCAACAGCTTAATGCACGCATCCATGCAGTCAAACAATCAGTCTGTCAGGACTGTATCGGCATGTGTGTGTGTGTGTGCGTGTGTGTGTGTGTGTGTGTGTGTGTGTGTGCTCACGAGAGAGTGTACTTATTTTCATTTCTTTCATTTTATATATATATATATATATATTTGTGTCTATCCCACAGTGTATGTTCAAGTGTACAGTGTGTGTCACCAAGTTCAAACGCACACCGGTGTGTTTGCGGATGCACCTCTATAAATGACCTTGTGGGGACCAACACACCGGGTCCCCACAAGGTCAACCTTTCCATTTGCAGGGTGAAGGCATGAGCTGCGTCCAAATTGAATGTGTCCACAAACACACACTCATCAACGCGGCATCCTGCTTTTGTTTTAGGGTTAAATGAACAGTTTGAACAGGTAATATTTCAATGCATCGTCTGAGCTCCGAAAATTGCAACGTGCTTGTATTTTTACAAATATTTCTACGTTTGCTTTTCTAAAAATGTTTTTTAGCTTTGAGTTAAACTTGTGTTTCCCTTTTGTGTATTGTGTTTAGGTACAAAAGTAGCTGTTTTAGCTAGCATAAGGTTTGATGATAATTCATAATCATAAAAAAAGAGCAGATACGCCACTTTTCCAGACGGGAAACCTGCTTCCAGTTATGGATGGAGCATGGAATTGAGACACTTTGGGTTTTGGTGAAGGTTATGGTGAGATTAATTTCAGGCTTGTGGGAGCGAGGCATGCGGTGGTTTGTCTTGTTGGGGGACGTCTCTACAGGGAGCCGAGGTAAACGTAAACTCAATGTGCTTGTATCGCTCCGCTCATGAATGGGATTTGCATTTGACGTCTTTATTTATTTTTTTGTGCCAAAATGTGAATCTGTTGATGTGCAAATGAGACCACAACACACTATGTGTGTGTGTGTGTGTGTGTGTGTATCCTGCACGTATGTACGAATATATAGTGTTTCTAGCAAAATACACACGCTGCAAATGCACACAATGTGAATGCACTGTATTCATCTTTGCAGGGACAAAGAATCCTGCGCAATGACACTGAGGAGTGTGTGCATGTGTGTGCATGTGTGTGCACGAGACTCCCCATGATTATAAGCCAATGCATGTACATGTTTTCATATATTTCTTGTATTCTTGTATCTAAATATGTGCAAGCTGGTGCGAAAATGTGTGTGTGTGACTGCTTCTAAGCCAAAATGCTCGTTGCACACACGTGTGGA
>NW_027175976.1:8091233-8101233 GCF_023055335.1 Clinocottus analis
GCCACATCCGGGTCCCTGCATGCTCCCCCGCTGGAGTCCTGCTTCACGGAGCAGAGACAACGAGCAGCTTGAACGAGCCCGTCCGGGCCGCTGTTGTCCTCAATCAATAGGAAGCGACGTGCTCCTCGGGCCTGCGCGTATTGGTGCACGTGCACGCGCACACGCTGCTGCTAACATGGGTTTTTGAAGACCCACGCGACCTCTCCTCCCCCCTCCCCATATTATGAGACTGCAAACTATTTTTTGTGTGTCAAATCTTTCACTTATAGATTTGGGTATTTCTGCACGAGCCACGCGCGCTGCTGGGCCGCGGGCATGCGCGTGCGTGGACGCGCCGCTGTATAGGGATTTGTTACAGTCAACTCGGGATAGCGTGCATAGTGTTCCTCTCTCTTATAGCACGTCATGTGACGTTGCATTTGGGCTCAGGAGCTGCATGCATAATGAGCACGAGGCCAACGTGGAGCCTCTGCACGCACGCTTTTATTTCTAAAAGGCGTCCTGTCCTATAAGATCAGGCAGATATTTCAACACATTTTTTTAATTAAAAAAAAAAAAAAAGCAGACTACCTCGTGCTGTTTTGAGCCTTATTCTCAAATTTCCCACAACACTTTAACGCATCCTGAGGATGTGTATACATGACGCGGGCAGATAATAAAGTTTTTTTTAGGACTGCACATGTACACAGCATGTCTCGTGCTGCCACTTTTTTTTTTTTATTTATTTTTTTACTAATGGAGACAAAGAAAAATGATGCCCACTTCTCTATATCATCGTTGCTAAGCAACTAGTATGGGAAATCATCCGCGAAATTCAAATCCTGCAGCGAGAGGACACGTTTTGTGAGTTTTGCTGAATAGGCGAGCGAGACAGCATCAAGAAAGAAAGAAAGAAGAAAGAAGAGGAGAAAAAAAGTTTGGAAGCCACGGAACACACTTTGCCGTGACGGAAATAAAAAAGTAAATAGTCCTGTCGTGAAATAAAGACATGATAACACTGCCAACATGTTCACTACGTCATCCAGAGACAATACCACGTATGACATGACGTAAACGAGCCCGTGACCGGAGGCGTTTACCCGCATTAAGCCTGACAAAGGTCCTGCAACCACATGGACCACTCCATCCCACAACCTGTCTGTGAGCCGGTCTGTGGCTGAGCCTGTCTGTCTGTGAGTCTGTCTGTCTGTCTGTGAGTCTGCCTGCCTGTCTGTCTGTCTGTCTGTCTGTCTGTCTGTCTGTCTGTCTGTCTGTCTGTCTGTCTGTCTGTGAGTCTGTCTGTCTGTGGCTCTGCTCCACCCCTGACAGACACAATCAATAACCCCCCTGACCCACTGCCCCGCATCCCAACACGTGTCATCTTATATGAAGCACACACACCTGCGAGTTTCGCGTGCACGCGCATGGAGTAATTATATAGCATTTGCGTTCACGCTGCAAAAAAAAAAAAGGCAATACATTAAATTTTGCTATTTCGCTGTAAATCAATTATTATTTTTTTGGCAGATTATGAATGTGCCTTTTTTGTTGTTGTTGCATGAATCAGGACATTAATGATGTGTTTAGGAGTATTATGGGATTCAGGATCTGGACTTTTTGAAGCTGCAGCGTTCCTGTTACATAACATGCGCGACGCTGCATACATCAACCAGAACATGGAGGTTGCATTGCTCTAAGGATCCCCGGTTGCTCTGTCCTTTCCCTCCCCACGAGACAGTGATTATGCCCGGTGTGCTGCCTGCAGGCTGAGGTGAGGGCTCCTGCTTCTGGCCCCGGGGCCTCGGGAGGCAGCATGTAAACAAACAGGAGCCATCGGGCCTGCAACCGACCGACGCTTCATTTAAATGCTAATACACATTATGGGATGGTGATAACATCGCTGGTGGACATTTATTTAAGCTTATAGGCAATAACTAAGAAGCTCGTAATGCTGTACATGCTGTAATAATACGTCAATTTATCTCCTTTATGTTTTAGTGAATATAAAAAAACTATATTCTAAGATTAAAGGTTGAGCATTTGAATTCCCCTCTACAAAGACTCTTTGTTCTGTATTATTCTAATGCAGGTTATTATTAGCTCGCAGCTCCATCTGGGACAACATAGTCCACCATTTTCTTCATTAGCTTCTGCAGGCAAAAAAATAAAAAAAATAAAATAGCACACAAGGTAAATCCCCTTTTTTTTAAAAAAAGAAAACAATATGCGATAAGAATATAAATCTCAAAACACAAGGTGAGTGCATTTCATTCTAACAAATTTATTGTGTTTCAATCAGCTCGTACGGAACCACTACTGAAATTAAATTACAATCAAATTATCACATCAAAATATACCCTTATTACCTATAACAACGGTCAATGTCAGCTTATGATGATTTGTGCTCCTTTAGAAACGATAATACAAAATGAAACAAATAAGGGCAACAACAGAAATATAAGAAAGAAATGAAGGTAAAACAAGGAAAAAAAAGGGGAAAGCATCTTACACAAGTTCCTGCAAAGGGGGGGAGGGGAGGGGGAAATAAATTACCGTCTGGAATCATTCATATGTATTCCGAATAAAATATTAAAACAAGTCATTCTGATGAAAAATATAAAGTAAATAACTCAGATCAGTATCTGATCTAGTGATCTATATTGCCGGCTTTACAGAGTTTTGTTTATTAAAACCTACCAAAGAATACTGCTTAGAAAGGGCAGCAATAATAGTGAATCCACAGCACCCACTCAGTCACACTTGGCAACAGATTTTTTTTCTCAAATAAGTGCAGTTGAAGTCTTTTCAAATGTCTTATGCTCTATTCGCTGGAGAGAGAAAAATCCACTCACGGTGTCAAAGTCCATTAAATAATAATAATAAGAAAAAAAGGGTGATCTTTGAGATCAGGAGGGGACAGTCCTGGTCCAGGTTGTCTTTTCTTCTCACGAGGGCCTCAAGGTGACCACAAAAAAACAAACAAAAAAAGAGAGGAAAAAATATCCCTTTATCCGCGCGCGTGTGTGTGTGTGTGTGTGTGTGAGTGCAACCATGCAGTCCACCTCAGAATAAACAAACAAGGATGGAAGCGTCGTGGATGTCACTCGTGTTCATAGTGTTGCAGTTTCTCCCCTCGTGTTATTGTTCTAGGCATGGAGAGCAGGGAAGGCGGTTCAGTCCCATTTCTAAATGTACAAAATGCCTGCTCCTTTGTTTCCTCAATCAAACACAGGATAATGAGAGGGAGCAATTTTTTTTGGAGAAGGGGGGGAGAAGAGGAAGAAAAAAAAAAGAATAAAAACAATACTTGGTTTTCCTCTTGGTGTGTTTTAATGCGCCAAAATTACCTGGTGGAATGAACTTGTGGTTGTCACCCTCTGGTCGCTCGCTTCACTTGCATCTTTTAAGTAATCTACTAAAAAATGCCCCTGAAAGAAAAAAGCAGAAGGAACCTTTTAGGTTAAGACATTTCAGGGCCTGGAAGAAGGTTAAAACGGTGCGTTTCTTTTTAGTCTGAAGGGGGGGTTTGGGAGGAAAAAGGGAAAAGCTTGCTGTTTGTTTTTTTCTGGTCAAAAATAGATAACACATTTGCAGTCTCATTTATATTCCATCACAATCACAGTATCAAAAAAAATGTGGCTATCCTGGCGATAGTCTATGCTTTTTTTTTTAAAATCAGTTTAATTTCATATAAAATATTCTTGCTGCTCTATGTTTCACTGAACATTCGTTTGCAGTCCATGGAGGGGGGCGGCGTTTCTGCACTCACATTGCCGACCTGAGAGTACACATCCTCCGGCGTCTGAGCCACTCCTGGGGGCGTCATCCGTTTCTCCTTCTGCCTCCTATTGCAAAACCACACTCTAACCACCTCCTTCTCCAGCTGCAAGTTGTCCGCCAGGCCGGTGATCTCCTGGGCCGAGGGTTTGGGGCATTTTAGGAAGTGGCTCTCCAAAGCCCCCTTGACGCTCACTTCGATGGACGTGCGCTTCTTCCGCTTCCTCCCCTGCGCCGCGATCTTGTCGATGCTGGTCGGGCTGCCGGTGGTCGAGTCGGCCTCCTCGAGCCACTTGTTCAACAAAGGCTTGAGCTTGCACATGTTTTTGAAGCTCAGCTGCAGAGCCTCGAACCTGCAAATGGTCGTCTGAGAGAAAACGTTCCCGTACAGGGTGCCCAAAGCCAAGCCGACGTCCGCCTGCGTAAAGCCCAGCTTGATCCTCCGCTGCTTGAACTGCTTGGCGAACTGCTCCAGGTCGTCCGAGGTCGGCGTGTCGTCGTCCGAGTGCGCGTCGTGGCTGTTGACGCCGCCGTGGTGCTGGTGCTGGTGATGCTGGTGGTGATGGTGGTGGTGGTGGCTGCCGTGGTCCAGATCCGGGGTGTCCCCTCTCACCAAGCCAGGATGCACCAGGCTCTGGCTCCCCGGACTCAGCATCCCGTTGACGGTGAACCCCCCCGGCTGCGCGTAGATCAGCGACTGCTGCTGCTGCTGTCCCCCGGATATGGAGTTGATGTGCGCGGCGGTCGTGCTCCCCCAAGCCCCGGCGTGAGTCTGATGTGGCGCTAAGTGAGGCGGCCTGTGGTGCAGCGCCGTGCCCGTGTGCAGGTCGTCTCTGCCGGAGTTCTTCACGTCCTGCTGCTGGGGGCTGCCCGTCATCCCGACGGGACTCGACGACCACGGCGATCCGGCTTCCGCTGCCGCCACCGCGGCCGCTGCTGCGGCGGCCGCGGCGTGCGGGAGGGACGTCACCCACTGGTGCGCGTGGCTCAGCATGTGTCCGCCGTTGCTCGCTGCCATCGCGCCCTGCATAAAGTCACTCTGCACCATCTTGACCGAGGGGTCCCCCCTGTAGACCCCAGACCCCGACGTAACCGCAGCACTGCCCGGCTGCATGCCACCACCTCCAGAGTCAGAGTGCCCGATGGAGCCGGATAAGATGCTATTGCTGGGCAGATAAGGATTGGAAGCCGCGGTGGCCATTCCGTCAACCCTTATGAATATGTTTGTGGATAACCCCCCCTCCCTTTTTTTACAGTCACTTCTTTCGAGCAGGCAAATTGTATCTCATGAATTATTCAAACTTTAAAAGTATGAGTAGGTTTTTGGCACTACCATCGACGCGCGTAAAAACGCGAAAAAGCCTCAAAACCGGGCGAGGAAACTGGATAAAATCCGCGTGTATTTACAGCATTCTAGTGGCGCATGTATCGGCGAATAAAAAAAAAATCCAGCTTTTTCAAAAGCCCTTTGAAACCATGTGCCAGTCCGGTTTGGAAAGTTTTGCACCGGCGATGAAATTGCGAGCATTAAAAATTCAAATATACAGGAAGAAGAAAAAAGCGTCGTCCCATACAAACTTTTGGTGCTGGCCAAAAACAAACAAAAAAAGCCTCGCGAATTGTCCACAATGTACCAAGTCCCGGTTTATGTCCCCTTTGGATGAGAAAAACATTAGCAGAGTGTCCTTAGTTCTTTTGTAATTCAGTCGCCGAGATTTCTCCCTCGCTTTATTCTTTTCTCTCTCTTCTTTTATAGCACTGTAGAGCCTCTCTCTTTGTTCTGTTTTGATGTATATAAACCTGCCAAACCGCAAACTCCCGATGAAGTACAATCCGGTGGACCAGCGTACGGCGCTGCTTGCGAGCCTCTCCTCTCATTCGCTTGTTCTCTCTCTCCACCTCGCTGCGCGTCTCTCTCTCTCTCCCTGACAGACGCCGTAGTCCCGCCCCCCTCCGAGCCCCTGACGACGCGCGGATGTTTACCCCCGTGCGTCCCCGCTGATTGGCTACCCGGGGTGTGAGTGGCAGGTCTCGCCAGCCTGGCTCCCGGGCGCGCGCAGCCCTCCTTCCGGCGGTTCCGATTGGCTGCTTTGTAATTGCAGTCCAAACAAAACGGGGAACACAACTTGGTAGTAAATAGTACTGAAGGTATTAGTACACAAACGTGGGAGAAGGGGTAAATTAAATGTATAACAGAACTCTCTCAGCTGTGACCTCTAGTTGTGACCTCTGTGAGTCAAACGAAGCTTCAATGTGCTCACATTTACAACCTTTACACCGATTTAAAATATTCATTTGAATATATATATATATATATATATATATATATATATATATATATATATATATAATTGTATTCAACCACTTTTCTTTCTATTATTCTTGTTACAAAGACAAGGTTTCAATTAATATAGTGCACGTGCATTTGAGGCTAAACTATCTACTGGTAACAGTTCTAATGGTCCATATGGTTGTGTAATAGATCAGGAGTCCGGGATGCCATGTCAGGGTGTCATGCCCTCTGGGCCACCCATAAAAAATACCGTAAGGATTTTTTTTTTAAAAAAGGTCCTCTGAATGGTACATTTTTTATCTCGTTATAAACATGTAGATGAGGTGCATTAAACATAAGGTATATGAGCAGTGAAAATATAGTTTGTGAAATTCACAAGCTCAGGTTAATTGTTTTATGAGCATATAAAAGTAACAACCATGACACTGGACCTCAGAGAGAGAGAGAGAGAGAGAGAGAGAGAGAGAGAGAGAGAGAGAGAGAGAGAGAGAGAGAGAGAGAGAGAGAGAGAGAGAGAGAGAGGTGCCATGAGCCATGCAGTGCAACTTGGTTCTCCTCGGGACTTGAACGCACCAAAGGTTGCGGGGACGCTTCCATGCGGAAACGTCGCGCATGCACGGGCAACCTCAGTGGAAGAGAAAGTGGCAACCAAAACAAGGGCAAATTGAGCAATCCTCGGGGGGATTTGTGCGTGCAGGGTGGCGGGGCTGCAAACGTTTGCTGAAAAGAAAAGGAAAGAAGGAGGAGAGAATAGCGAGAGATAGCCCACACCGTCCCACAAGATGACCACACAACCCCAGACATGAATGAGGCCTTTGTTAGTGCGTGGGACCCCTGCGCCTATATGGACGCACCCATGGGTGGTAATACGCACCAGATGCATGGCTCCCACTGCACCCATTGGTTCAGTTGAGGGTGTCAGCAGCCTGTTGAGTCCACCTGACCAAAAAACCAGGCCTGTGGCAGGTGTTTCTGACAGGATTAACTGTATTTTGTCTAAAGGTTAGAGCTGCATGTCGCGCCTAACCCCACACGCTGGCGCGTAAGCTCTCCGAATCAAAGATGACGCAAAGGTTTTTTTTTTTTTTTATTGCAAAAGGGATTTAGGGGCAAATATAAGGCACGGGGAGTGTGTGTACTCCATGCCAGTACCCACCCCTCCCTTTCCCCCCTCCTCCGCATCCCAGTAGATTTAATTTGGACTGGGCTCAAAACCGAGGGAGCCTCGTGGATTTGTTTACATTGAATAGGCAGGCTAGGGGCCAGGACCACGGGGCCCTCTATTCATTAATATACAGTGAGGATTTCTGTCTAAATTACTGCTGTTCACTCCACACTGCGCGCTTTGAGAGCGCGTCTCAGGCGGCCAGCAGCAACGTGACACCGAGCATGAAGCAGAAGGAGATAACGCCTCAAAATGGAAATAATACATAATGTATTTAAAAGGGGAGTCAAAAGGCATTTCAGAAATGCTCCCCGAAATCACCGCGCTGCATGTGATGAAAAAAAACCTCCCATCCCTCTCTGATATATGATGTGTTTATTATTTATTTGCTTATTATAAAAGGTCCCCAAGTTCCCTGCTGGGGGAGTTCATTTATTTTGTATGCAAAAAAAAAGAAGAAGAAGAAAAAAAAGAAAGAAAGAAAGGGGGGAGAGGAAAAAAAATCATCCCCAAGTATAACAAGAGACGAACAGTTAGTGCTGATTTTCATTTGCATAAATTTTCATATATTTTAGTGAAAATAATAGCGGGAGCCGAGGAGTGCTCGTGCTCAGTTGAGGCAGAGGAAAGAAAATCTTAGGGAGCACCGAGTCGTAGGAAAGGGAGATACCCGTTTACAGGCTGCGCGTGAACAATGTGAAGCTATTTCCCTTTTCTTGGACACAAGGTAAGTCAACAATTATCTATACGCGGATGTGTTTTTACGCGCGAGGAATGCGGGAGTTAAACGCCTTCTCGCGCATCGCTCCGCTGCGGCTGCTCCCTTCACAGACTGCTCGCAGTGATATCTCAGCCTCCTGCGACCATATGCACTCATATTCTTTTATATTTTAACGCGAATTGCAAATGCGTGTCCTCTTTTTCTCTTCTTCTTTCACGTTTCACCGGAATGCGTAAAAATCAATATGCGCGCCGCTGTTTGCTTTTTGCCTTTTTTGTGTGTGCTTTTAAAAAAATATATATATATATATATATATATATAAATAGCAGGCAGATGGATAAGCTGTGCAGTTTTGTAGTGAATGTCCACCAGAGAAAAGTGCAATCAATCACATTTTAAGCAGGCAGAGAGAGAGAGAGAGAGAGAGAGAGAGAGAGAGAGAGAGAGAGAGAGAGAGAGAGAGAGAGAGAGAGAGAGAGAGAGAGAGAGAGACCCCCTCGGTTGAATCCTCCAGAGATCTCTCGCGTAGGCAAGAGCAATATGAAATCGTTTAATATAAATCGATCTCGCAGCTGCAAAGTTTGTTTAAAGTTGATGTGCACGGTGCTTATAAATAGCCCGCAATGTTAATGCACGCGGACCTCTGCTGCTCGGGCTTCGAGAAGCAAACACGTGTCGGAAAAACCGCAAGAAAGCGACAGATTTGTCAGAGAGAGAGAAAAAAAGAAGCGAATGTAAAAGAGAGATCTGGTCACGGGGGAGTCATTTAATGGCACACAATACTCATTTGCCACACCTTTGGGATGTATCCATCACTGAGGATCTATCACACATTTGCTCGAATCTGAGGAAGAAGAAGTCGTTTGGGTTTCGGTCGTTGCTGAGCGGTTTTTCCTCTTCTTCTTCCTCCTCCTCTTCTTCTTCTTTCTCACGGGTTAACTCTCTTCCCCCTCATTGATGGGGAGTGCATTTCTGAGCCCCGCACTTGGTAGCCATGGTGAGCCCAATAAAAGGGGGAAACACTGGTCGCATTAAGCTGTATGTTTGTGCACTGGAGTCGAGATGAAAAGAGGCTCGGGGTCCCGGGCCAGCGCCATCGGTGCCGGGCGGTAACGCGTTACAGTAACGGGGGTTACTCCATTCTGATGACACGATATGCACTATAGTTCATCACAATATATGCTGGAAAATAACCAAATGTTGGTCAAACGGTGCAAAGAAATACGTTTTACTTGGCTAAACACTTGATTTTTAAGGAGAAGCAAGTTATAGAGCAAAAGCATCCTTGTGTGGTGCGTAACGGGGGAGTTATGCAAAGCGCTATACTTCACACATTACTTATTATAATGCTTTTTATCATCATAAGTAGTCTGAGTGATACGAAAGGAGGACTTTCGCTATTCATGTTTGGTATCCAACATGTATGTGATGTCAGGGTTGAGGTGAAATAGATTTTAAAAGTCATACATACAACAATAAAGAGTCATAACTGCCGCCAGGTGTCGCGCTCACTCATGATGCGTTTATGTATATTTTACACTGCAAAAAAAACAACGTAATCTTATGTCACATTTGATCAAATGTTCGTTTTTATAATAATAATAGATGCGTGTTATACAAACTGGGATACGCTGAGCAGATCCCACGTGCGTTCAGAGCAGTTTATAATATTTATATTTGTAGTAAATCACGTTTTTGGGGTCAGTTTTACTTTAAAGCTACATTACTTTATTCATAAGAAAACTTTTTTTAACGCGTTTCTTTTTTTTACGATTTAAACGTCACATTTTTAGACTAAACGGCTGACTTAAACTCTTTTAAATGGACTTATACTTCGCAGATAAAGTGTCTTGAGTTGACGGTTGGCATCAGAGACATCCTGATACACAGAGAAACGAGGTGTCACGCACAGCTTGGCAGCGCGCGCACTGTAAATACATGTTGATGTGCTGCATTATGATTCTCTCAAGGCAGGCCTAAGACGTCACGAGGGCTCAGACTATATCCTGGTGCATCCCTCAATCCCAGAGGCAATTTTAAATCACCTTAATTTAATTATCCGTTT
>NW_027175976.1:8106233-8108733 GCF_023055335.1 Clinocottus analis
CTCAAGCTACACAAACACGCAGTTATCCGCAGAACTTGGAACAGTTATGGGTATTTAACGAGAGAGATATCTGTGTTTCTAATACAGAAACACGTGCGCATTGGAAAAACAGATTTCAGGCTTGAAAACGTTCCCGTCTGAAACTTATCGTCCAGATCGTTCCCGTGGTTTTACTTCTGAAAAGTGCTCTCCAAATATCCGTTCCATTTCTCATCATTACGAATCAACTACCAGCAATGCTTTGCCACGTTAGCCGGGTTAGCTTAGATGCTATTCGCTGCACTTGTGACGGAGACGTTTTTACATGACTTATTAATCAAATCTTCATTTTACACACACATATGTACACGTTGTGTGTGTGTGTGTGTGTATGTGTGTGTGTGTGTGTGTGTGTGTGTGTGTGTGTGTATATATATATATATATCTATATATATATATATATATATATATATATATATATATATATATATATATAGTGTGTAAATATATATACACACAGCAAATTGTTTCTTTGTGACCTTTAAACTCTGTAACTTTTCAGTCTCGGGTAGCGACTCCAGCCGTGATTTCTGGATGTGTGACAACTGCAAAGCCTCTACAGCAGTATGACCGGTCACAATTATAGTCTCTCTCTCTCTCTCTCTCTCTCTCTCTCTCTCTCTCTCTCTCCTGCTTCACAGAGCTGCTGCTGCTCGCCTCCTTTCCCCCCTCCTCCCTCCTCCCTCCTCTCTCCTCCCTCCTCCCTCCGTCCAGCCCTGGCGTGAGCGTTCAAGCCAGACGCATCACAAAAGCGGCTTTGAGGGCCGACTCCTCTGAGCTCACACCCACCGCACATTACTCACCAGCAGGCCTCAGTGCAGACTGCAAACCAGGCGAGGGAACAGTGTCTATGTCGCAGGCGCACTACTAACCTCTTTCCCCTGTTTTCATTTCAGATTTGTTGTTGTTGTTTTACTTTGAAATGGGAATCTTTAGCGTGTATGAATGAGTTCCAGCACAATAGAAACTTTGTTATTCAACTGTGTGGGGAAATTGCCTCTGCATGGACTGTCAAGTCAAATATCCCGTCCCGGCTCTGGGCTGTTTGGTCGTGCACTGTCAACTCGTCACTCCAGGAAGTGACGCCGACTGCGTGCGAACATGTGTACTGTAGGCGCGTGCGTGCTCCTCCGCTCATCGCCCTTCTCGGGGGGGGGGGGGGGTTTGAGGGTTTGTCTTCAGCCGAGCAGCGTCACATGAAATCTGGCTTTGAAAAGAAGTTTTTTCTTCTTCTCATTTCTCACACTGCCTGAGAAGGTGGTGTCACGTGTCATCAATTTTGAGACAAAGCGCATTCACAGGTACTCCTAATCTTAATATAAATGCCTGGAAAAAAAAAGTAGCGCCGCTCACGTGGATGCCGTCGTTGTCAAAATAAGAGCGGGAAAAAAAAGCCGGTATCATGTTCGCGCCACCTCCACGTCGAGGTCTTCCGCGGGGGGGGGAGGGGGGGGGGCTCCTTTGTATGACTGAACTCCAGATAACGCCGGGGTGTCATGTAAAAATGAAATTACATGCATGGAGCGCGCTGTTCTCTCCTCTGCACAGACTGCAACCTCCGTACTGGAGGTGTGAAGCGGAAGCTCAGCAAAGCGCGGCCAATTCTCGGCGGCGACGCCTGTGTGGTTTGGCGACCGCGTGTTTGAATTCAGTCCTCTCTCTCGGCGCGCTCGGAGCTGCGTTTGTCGGAGACCGCGCGGGATTAGCAGTTGACAAACACAAATCCGCCCGGCGGTGACTAACGCACGTCTCTGTCGCGTCGGCGGCGGGAACTCTGCTTCGCCGACGTTTCTCCCCCCCCAAAAAAATCCTCAAACTCGGGAGTGTTGCGTAACGGCGATCACGCTCACGGGAGTGTCAGCGCTGTGATCCGCATCGTGAGGTTCAGAACATTTGAGGAAATATCTGATCTCCAGGTTGTCTCGCTAGCGCGCGCCGCTTTGTGTGTTTTCTTTTTTTTTACAAAGCTCATATTGTTGTTTTTCAAGTCAGTCGGGGTCACCGGCAGCACCGGTAATAACTTCATCTGTATTCTGAGGCAGATTCACATATTTATAGCCAATAAGTCTGATGTTGAGTTGTTTGTTCTTTCAGAAACTTCCTTTTTCCAAAAGTTTCAACTCAAATCGGGGGAAAAAACATCTTAATTCACAAGCAGCTTTGATGAAAACTAGGAAGAAAAAAAACAATTTGTCGCCGTCTCTCCTGGCTCGCTGCTCGCTGCGTTGCAGTATTCCTGCACCGCACTTTCCAGAAAATCACCTGTCAATCAAACAGTGTAGGCGGCACTGTTTTGTTATTTGAAATGCATTCGCTGCTGTTGACATTTGAGTGTCTTAGCGGTGTGTTTCTCTTCTCTCTCTCTCTCTCAGTTAGCAGGGCCATCGCTGCTTATGCTAACTAGGCTGCTCTTCCTCTTCTGCTTACTCCAAACTGAAAACACCTCGTGTTCCCGTGAAAG
>NW_027175976.1:8111233-8506233 GCF_023055335.1 Clinocottus analis
AGCCGGAGTGGAAAAGGACAAAATATCCCAAATCTCTCCAACCATCATCTGGCTGAGGAGAGGTCTCATCAGCCACGTGGATTTTAATGGCGTACAACAGTCAAACCCGTACAGACATGGAGCCCAAACACACACACACACACACACACACACACATGCAGAATACGAGTGTAGCTCTGTGATAGTGGGAAGCCCATTTGTAAAGCCCTCACGCTCTCTGGAAGACTTTTTGAAGTGATTATGAAGACAGTTCAGATCAAAGGATTTGACAAGTCTGAGTGTGCGCCAAATGCGAGGCCGGGTAATCACACTCAAGCCCCTCCATACACGATGGCAGTGGTCCCCCCAGCTGCTTTGCAAATGTAATGTGACACTTACGGATAAACAGATTATCAAGGAATGGAGGGGCGGGGCTTTTTGGGCGAAGGGACCGGAGAAAGAGAAAGAGAAATCTCCACAACTTGTCAAAATTAGAAGGAGTGTGTGGGGGGGGGGGGGTCGTAGTTTATTTAATGAACTCTGGGGACGGCAGTGTGAGGGAAACGATGATTAATTCCGCAGCGCCGATACCGGTCTAAACGATATAATTTGGGAATATTAGTGTGAACATTAGATGATGAGGCATATTTGTGGCGGTGCTGCGGTAGACTCGGGGCTCGGGAGGCGGCTTTTTCCTTCCTTTTCTCTTTGCCTTCACTAGTTATTATAGATTAATCCATAATCCCCACCACCTAAAGACATTTTTGTCAGTGAAGCTCGGGGATAGAGCCGGTAGATTTTCTTTTTTTCTGTGTGTGAATATATCTCTGCTCATTTCCCCTCAGCGTGATGTCACATTGTCACGTCTCCGGCTGAAAACGCTCCATCGCCAGCTCCTCTCAGATGTACTTTTTCAGAAGGTATTTCGGCAGAACCGAGGTGGGACTTATCAGTTTATGTAACCGGACATTTTCTACATCATTTACACTATTCCAGTTGTTTTTTTTAAACTCATGCCATGTAGAATGTGATTTCCAGTGCTCATAGGAAGACGGAAAAAGTGCTTTAAAAGGATTTTTTGTATGCATTTGAGTCTGTATGGGGTATGAAAATAAACTAAAATCGAGGTCACGGCAGATGTCAAGTTGTGCAACTGTGTCATAATGTCAAATAACTTGTGCTGTATTTGAAGGAATTGTGCCTGAAGAGGTTTTTAGTGTATTGCTCCTTTTTATGCACTAAACAGAGAAAAGTTAAAATTGTCTCTCGTGCAAAACAATTTGATATCTTACACGACTTTTTTCAAACAATAAAACACTTAATCGTTTTTGTTTTTTTTTGTAACGCATGAAAAGGTGATGTTTTTGTTTTTCACAGAGCGGCAACAACACGTCGTCTGAGCGTGTGCATGAACTATTAGTCTGCACGTCCTCGCTCTATTCATGTAACCAACCGCCCAATAAAACACAGCAACAGAAGCTTTGCCTCACGTCCGCTTTGTCCTCCGAGTGTCCATCTGTCCGGTCAGGAGAGTGTGTGCTTCTCTCTGTCTTCGTGTGTGTTTTGACTGACCCTTGTGGGCGGGGGCGGGACAAACGTCCCTTTGATGGACGGCCGGGGCGCCTCAGCGACAGACGCAGAGGACGGAGGCTCCAGTGTCGCCGCCGCATGGCCTCGATTCCCTTTTCATCGTCCAATGCGCGGACATTTTGGCATTTTTTTGTTTGTTTTTTTCTTGTTGAGGGGAACAGGAATGGTATCGATCAAACGGCTCCACTGCCTTTTTTTTTGTGTGTGTGTGTCGAATATTTTTGGGTTTTTTGGGTTTATTTGCAAATTCAAACGCCCCGGAAAAAAAAAAAGCCAAAAAAGCTGACAAGAGCACGGCGACGGAGCGGCAGGGATACAAACCGAGAAAAAGAAACCCCATGGAGCCGATAAAAATATCTCACCCCGAAAGAGAAAAGAGGGAGGAAAGAATAAAAACAAGTTCAGCAGCAGAGACAGAGGTGAATTTGTCACAGAAACTAAATAGTGCCAAAAACGGATACAGAGGAGAAGCGGAGAGTTTGAAGACACCAGAAACCTTTCAAAATATTGCAACAAAAAAAAAGAAAATTGGGCCTCTTCTTATTTCCCATAATACTCTGGGTCTAACTCTTCATATCCGTTCTCATCGCCCCGCGTAGAAGTGGAAGTGTCCTCCCGATGAATCAATAATATTGCATGAGTGTCTGTAAATGCAACACAAGGGAACGCACACTTCACAAATTAAAAGGACCTTTTAGAGCTTCCCCTTCACTTCCACGTGTCAAGAAGAGATGTCAATGTGATTGGTCAGTGCTGAGGGCAGACGGCTATTGATTGGCCGGTCGTTAGGAGGGGGAGGGGGGGGGGGGCGTTGGGGTGCGTGGCCCCCGCGGGAGCATCAGCGCTGACACCCGTTAACACCGAGGCTCCGTGCCGTGTCGACCGCTCTTTAACGAACGGCCATCAACCGACCGCGACCCGGGCATTGACCCGCCGGCTCCCAGCGATTCCTCCCCGGCATGCTGGAGTGTGTGCAAAAGAGATTGTGTGTGTCTGTGTGTGTGTGTGTGGTGGTATCGATCCCCCCGGACGAGACACCAGAGGGGAGGAGGGGAAGGAACTGTATCGGAGACAAGTTATCAAGTGATTTTTTTTTCTCCCCTTAACTCGGAGAACAGAGTGTGTGGAAGTTGTGTCGCGTGTGCGTAAACAACACAAACGGGAACACATTGAAACGAGCACCTCCTGAACCCGCTGGTATCAACACAAGCTCCTCCGCTGTATATTTACACCCAACACTTTGTTTCACACCACTACGGCACCCTTGACTCCGTTTGTCTGGAATCGACGCCGATTTAAAAAGAAACAACCCCCCCCTCCACCCCTTCCTCCCAAAATATGCCGCAGCAACTGTTGTGCTATCTGCAACCAACTGGAACAAGCGCAGAAAACATTTGGCCAGATTTAAATGTTTTTTTTCCTGTGAGGAAGAACAAAAAAAAAAAAATCCTCGCACAACGAACAGGGAACAACTGGAGAGGTTTGTGCGAGTGTATTCATGCTATTAGCGCAACGGAGCGTCTGAAAATGAGGCCTAAGTTGACCTGCTGTGCACTGTCGCATCAGTTTATGATGCATGTACACGTGCAGCACCCAAATAATATAAAAAGACTACTCGTATCTGTGTGGTTGTGACTTCAAACACGCTTCCTGCAAACGTCCGTCCTTCTGCAAGGAGCAGAAGACGATTCACCTGCTAGCATTCAACCCAAACTAGCATTTCTCATCGAATAAATGATAATAAAACGTGTTTAATGACCTGTAAGACGCGCTGTTCACCTGGAAGCTGCTCTCTGCATCGCATCGTGATATCAGGACGCCGATATTTCCATTTGGGTGCACAAAGTTCCCAAAGAAGTCTCGCATCGTAACACATTTCGTCATAGTGTAGCGTGCAGCGTTAGGCTAAGCGCTAAGCTAAAGGAGGTGTTTGACCATTTGGCTGATCAGACGGCGTCGTAGTGAGAGTTGGCGGAGGAACAAGTCAACGCAGGCGAATTGGTTCAGCGCGGCCGTGCCTTCTGGGTAAAAGATACAAGTGTGTGTGTGTGTGTGTGTGTGTTCCTGTGAAGAAACACACACACACGCTAGAGACTCACTCATTGAAACATCACGAGCTGTGCTTATCAGATTAGTTGAACAAAGGGATTACCGTGATGGTGATACTAGCCGCCTGTACACTGGTTTATTCAGCGGCTCAAAATTATTGAAAGGTATTACTTTTTTTTTTTATTCATGTTTTGATCCTGGAACACTGATGGCTTCAGAAAAAAAACACACACAACAAGTCTATTTTTAATGAAACCCGGTGATTCTGGTGAGTTATGGCCGTCACAAAGTGAACTGTCAGAGATGAGGAAATATCTCATGACATCGGGGGAAGAGAGGGACGAAAATAACAAATAACCGCGCGATGAAGACGGGCTGGCTGGGTGTGTGTGTGTGTGTGTGTGTGTGTGTGTGTGTGTGTGCGTGTATGAGTGTGTGTGTGAAGGAGAGAGTGGCAGGCTGTGATCAGAAAGTGAATGAGCCGTTTCACTGGCTGCAGCTCTCTCTCTCTCTCTGTCTCTCTCTCTCTCCCTCTCTCTTCCTCTCTCTCTCTCCCCCTCTCTCCCCCTGTCTGTCTCTCTCTCTGAGGGGAAGCCTGAGCTGTGGACAGCAGTGGAAATGAGCTCGGCCGTGCAGTAAGTGTGGCGACCTCGTGGCTAACCCCACACTGTGCAGCGCTCTCCCCACTAAATGATGCCTACTGTATCCTGCCCAGGAGGAGGAGGAGGAAGATGAGGAAGAGGAGGAGGAGGAGGGCAGTGACTCCCCACCCATATTGTCCACCCATCTTTCCTATAATAATGTATATTACTTGACTTCATGATTGTATTTTTATTATTATTCTGAATCTGCATGGTAACTGTAACTGAAATACAAATGTACATCCTCTAATAGTACTACAGTTGAAGGTATGTAGTACTTTAGTTACTTTGACGGTTTTCATTGACTTAAACAATATGTTCATATAAATGTTGTTTTTGAGCATCCTGCAGAAGACCAGATCAAAATGAATAAAGCGAGTAAATGGATATTTGAGTTTATCTATTTTGATATATGTACTTTGTTTGTTTGTGGCAGCCATATTACACTGAAAATAAATAAAATATACAAAACCTGAGATTTATCTCTTTTATATCACCTTAGATTAAGTGTAAAATAGTCTAAAAACATGCCAAAATTCATCCTGATGAATGAAAAAAGTAATAAATGGAAAACTGTGGGATGTGGAGTTGTGTGGGTTTGAATAATGTGTTCATGTATGAGTTTGTAATGATTAATGATCCAACTTAGTAAAAGCCCTCTGGGCTTTGGAACGCTGTCAAATCAAAATGTCAATAAAAATATAGTAAAATATACTCATTCAACTGAAAACATTTTTTAGCTGTCAAAGTTTTATTTTTCTATTTTAATTATCGTATGGCTTCGAGCGCGGGCCAACTTCCTGCTGTCGTAAATATCCCACTCCAAGGTCAGTACTTCTGCCAAAAACACAAGTTTACATATTTTGTGGTATTAAATCTCACACACACACACACACACACACACACACGCACACGCACACGCACACGCGAGTAGATCTCAGATCACCTGGAGGGGTTGATGTGTGATGAAGTCAGATGAGGTAAAGCATCTAACAGACAGGTTTCTCATATATATTTAATAGAGAGATCAAAGCGTGGAGCTTTTATAGTAAATAATGCTGTTCCCCTTCAAGTTATTATGCATTTTAATTATGTAAATAAATACAATAAAACCCTTTTTTTTTTTAGAGATCAATCGAACAGCTTTTGTCAGCCTTTAGATGAACGCACCATGAAACATATTCAAGGAAAAAAGGGAAGAAATTGACACTCTGCACTTGTTGGGATGATTTGTACGAGCTCCAAATTGCATCTCGGACCAAAACGTGACAACGAGGGCTGGCAGGTGAGGAGGTAAAATGTGAAAAAAAAGATGGATGAATAAAGAGAGAGAGGGGTGAGAAGAAGAGGTGGGAAGAGAAAGAGTGAGAGCAGAGAGAGGAAGGTGCACACCTGGAGGAGGAGCAGAGCAGAGTGAGAGCGGCACACATCCTCTTTTTTTTTTTGCCTCCCCTCATCTCCTTCCTCCTCCCGGTTCCTCTCTGCGGAGCAACAGCGTGAACCAGCGCGGCCCTTCAGCAGGCACAGGTGGTATTGCTCACTCCAATTTAGCTCAAATCTCCCCTCCCCTCCCCCCCCCCCCCCCCCCAACCCTCCACACACCCCACACACCCCCACCCCCCGACTTGAAATAGCGCGGCTGTCATCGTCAATCTGCGGCGTGGAATGGACCGCTGAATCCGGCGAAGGGGAGATGAAGAAGAAGAAGAAGAAGAAGAAGAACGAAGATGAGGAGGAGGAGGGTGAGCTTCTTCCCGTCTCCCGTTGAGCTCAGAGGTCAGAGGTCACAGTAGGCGTACGGGAGGTTTAATCTGCCAGCGTTTGGACGTCACAATAACGGACATTTTGTCGTCAACACAAATCCCACGTCTCTCTGCTGGAACCTGGAAGCTGTGGCGGCCATGTTGGCGCTCCGTATAGATAACGCGTACAGCCGGACCGTTTCCTTTCGTGGCGCCGCGGCGCTGTGGAGACGGACGCGAGAGCAAAGGCGACTTCGTCGATACGCTGAGCCTCGACGCCGGGACGTTTTGGACAGTAAGTGTCTTGAGGTGGAAAGAAGCAACAAACACCCGGAGGCCGGATGCAGCGCCGCGTCAGTGAGGCGGGACATGAGAGGCCTCTCACAAGCACCCCAGAACCCCAAAACCCCAGAACCTCAGAACCTCAGAACCCCAAAACCCCAGAACCCCAGAACCTCAGAACCCCGGAGCTTCTCTTCGGACCAGTTCTCATCCTTTGAGTTCATATCCGAGACACCAAGTTGGTTTTCCTCCACTTCGGCGAAGAAGCAACCGCCGCTTCTACAAAAAGGGGAGATCGCGCGGAGAGATGTGCGCGCCGACTTTGTTGCAACAAAAAAAAAAAAAAAAGGTGCAATCGCGAGACCCTGAAAATAAACCTCAAACGCTCTGAACCCAGAAGAGAGGTGAGGAGAACGGATTTCGGTTCAGAGGGGAATAAAAAGCGCGGATCGGATTTCACGCGAAGGCACAGAAAGCTCTGCTTCCCGCGATTTTCCCATCATGCTCTCCGTCTGTCTCACTCGCTCGTTTCTCTTTGTCTCTCCCTCACACACACACACACACAGACAGACCCACAACACACGCGCACCTACACACCCATCTGTGGTATAATTGTCTTAAGTGCAGATGCTCTCTTCAGAGGTGCATTAACTGGTAATGCCTGCTTCTGAGGATCCCTGGGTGCTTGATATCCAGGGAGCAGACGCAGAGAGCACCCAGCGGTGTCGCACCGCTCACAAACAGCGAGGGGTTTGCACACACACACACGCACACACGCATGCATGCATACGCAGAGCAACAACAACAGGAAGCACACGATTAGAATGAGCTCAGAGAGACTGAAAGCGTTTCTTCTTCGACAGGGTGCGTTTAAAGCCTTGTTGTTTTCGCCCGCAGCTACAGTCGGCTCAGATGATGCCGGGTTCCTCACAGAGGGTGAAGCGGGCCGCTTTGGCTGCATGCTAATGTCGACTATACGTATCAATGAAAAGGGAAGGGGAATAAAATAGAACATGCAAACTCATTCTTGTGGAGCTTGATGCCAGCTTTGGTTAAATCAGTTAATTTGGTTTTGCCGTGCTCAGAAACCAGGATGTAGCGAGGAAGGAGTCTGATCTCATGCATTTAGACTTCTGAGTGAACATTTATGTCTCGTTTTTGTTTAATACTTGAAACATGACGCTGTTCTTACTCTCGTTCTAACGCATTTAGAATAACAGTTGAATGCATTTAAACATGTATCAGGCGCCAGATGAAGCTCCGGATGACGAAAGTTATTCTTCATTTCTTCGTGCGTTCTCCAGCAAAACGTCTCAAGTCTTTAACACGGGACACAAATAGCGGTCTCCTGGGTGAAAGTCCTGTGTTTTTGGGCGCCACCCACCTCCTCCCTTCCCATTGGTTCATATTTATATCATGTACATCAGTCTGCCTCACTGGTGGAGACACTGAAAACATGAGTGTATGTGTTGCATTTGCGTTGATTTATGCAGAATTCCCCCACACTAATATGGCCAAAACACACACACACATTTCCATCTACACACACAACCGCACACACTCTTGGGAGACCAAACTGAGTTCAGTGACGCTCACATCGTCCTTATCTACCAAGAGCCCCATCAGGTCAATACTCTTTCATCTGAGGGAGAAGAAAAAAAACGGCAGACTGTGCCTTTAATTAAAGAAGTGGCTGGCCACTGAGTTGTCCATCAGAGGCGTTAGAAGTGAGAGAGAGAGAGAGAGAGAGAGAGAGAGAGAGAGAGAGAGAGAGAGAGAGAGAGAGAGAGCAGGGACTTTCATCCTCTGGCTTCAAACACTCTGCTGAAAATGGAGTTTTAGCTGCTGCGGCGCTAACGTAGCGGACGGCCCTCAGCGCGTGACGACTCGCACCCCTGCGGCGTCAGCGGGGAGCCTGCTCAAAAGCAGCGCGTGCACACACACACACACACACACACACACACACACAAAATGAGACAAAGATGGGAACTCACATACAGTACACGTGTACAATAATCTGAGCGCACAAAAACACACACACACACACACACACACGAGAGCAGGAAGCTCCAGAAGCATAATGAGTGCTTCTAAAGGGAGACAGACAGCAAAAGAGCAGAACATTTCTCTCTGAAAAACTCTTTTATGTAAGCGCTCTTTATGGAGCCGTAAACTAAAGCAACTAAATGTGTGTGTGCAAGTGAGAAAGGATGCCGTTAACTTTAGAGCGCTCTGACTCATCTTTTACCACATGGACACGCGTACCTGTCTCTTCAAAGCATCATGGTGTAATGCATTTGTGTGCGTGTGTGTGTGTGTGTGTGTGTGTGTGTGTGTGTGTGTTTGTGTGGGTGCTTTACCTTGAGACAGACATCCCAGAGAACGCCTACGAAAACTCTCACCGTTGCTCAGGTGACAAATGAAACGGCGTCAGAGGAAGAGAGTTGAAGATAAATGGCACAACCCCGGCTTGGAGCAATTAAACCTTTTTTCTTTGCCCACATTATTCACTTCCTCCCCCTCCCCCGCTCCTCCTCTCCAGGGGGTCCCAGCCTCACTTTGTTTGTTTTAATTATTTTTCCCTATGCAAATGTGCCTTTCCTTCATAATTGCTGCATGAGCTCCTCGTCTCTGATTTGGAGAATTGAAAAGGGGAGGGGGGAGTTTATGAGGAGGGGGAGGGGGGGGGGGGGGGGCAGTGGTTATCGATTCCAGAGGGAGCCATCGTTGGAGCAGTCATCAGCTAACGGTGAGGTAATCAATCGTTCATGTACATCACACCCCCCCCCCCCCCCCTCCCTCCCTCCTCCGTGTACGAGCAGCGTGAGAAGTGTTAATGCTACCTCGCGACATCAATCACACACTGTGAGACGGGCGGGGAGGTGGTAGGAAGCAGAGACGACGAGGGGAAGGGGAGGCAGAGGAGGAGAAATACAGGAGAGAGGAAGAAAAGAAATATGTCAAAGGAGTGCAAAGTAGAAGGGAAGTGGCAGCGTGGAAGAAGAGACAAAGACGGCTCTGATGATGCCTTTCTGACACTGAAAACGTCTGACATGGCTACTGTCTTTAGGAAAACATCGCTTCCTCCCCCTCTGATATTTTCTAAAAGGGCAAGAAGAGTTTTAAGCTCCTCGGCACTAAAAGTGACAAGGAATTGACCTTTGACCTGAACGTTTAAGCAATAGGGCGACAAAGACTGTATTTCTCTCTGCAGAAGTTAACTGTTTTTAACATTTACATCAATGATCCAAGAGCAATTCACACGTTTCAGTAATTCCAAGATAGATATTAGTTATCTATTGATATCAGCAACACAAAAAAGAATGCATATGTTTGGCTGCAGTCATGGTTTTAACAAAATAACACACCCGCTGACAATGTGTTTAACTAAGATGAACTAGTTTCTCTTTAATTCCACAATTCCACATTATTTTCACAGTCAAGCAACTGAATTTAATGATGCTAATTTGCTAGAAATGCTACACAGACACTCATCAATGTACAGGAGGTAAAGACGAGGTTGAGTTTGTCAAACCCGTAGGAGGGATGGAACGCGCTACACACCGAGCTACGAGGCGCTAACGAGTGATCTGGATGCTTCATCCGGATGAGGGTTCAAAAAGCGTGAAAAGGTGTAAATGCATATCGTATCTCATATTCCAGGTGTGACTGACATCTGTTCCGTTTTGGCAATATTCCACCGAGCACGCTGGAGGGTCACCGCACTGCTCCTAACGCACAACAAGCAATCACATTTTAATAATAAACCCACACATGGAATAACAAGGAATGAATAGACGGGTTTCGTGTTGAATATCGGCGATGGTTATGGTCCTAAACATGTGACCGAGGCGATCGAGTCGACCCCGCTCGTCCGCCGCGACCTTGAACTTCAAACGAGTTGCGCTCTGGGGGCTCTGGCGCTGAAACAACTGATGCTGTCGACCCACAAAACGCTACAGACGGCTGCCTCCTGGGCAAAAGGACAAATAAGCAGAGCGCAGATAGCATCGCCGGGATAACAATGTTTAATACCGGGATGAGGACCGACGCTCCATTTACGAGATCGAGCAGCAGGAATTATGGGAAATGTGGTTTTGAATTGGAAAAGAAGCTGTAACACCGCTCCTGGTGAGAGATGGAGGCGACTAATCATCTTGACTGTGGCCTCATCTACTCAGGATAATTATCTCAAGGTATAACAGCTAATTAGACGATGATGTATCGATGTACCTTTAATAAACACAGAGGATCACAGCGGGACGAAAGAGAAAAATAACAATAAAGCTATTCCTTATCCTTGTACTGCTTCATTGACATCAACACAGCTGAATGGGCCCGACACTAACCCAACGCCACAATGCAAACGAGGAAGATGTGTGTGTGGGGGAATAAGTGGCGAATAAGAAAAACAAATCAAAAAATACATTTTTGAAACTGTATCCACCAATTTTTTTTTTTGGGGCATAAATAAATCACTCCATTTTTTTTTTTTTTTTTGCTATTGCAAAGTAGTGGAATAGATGTTTTGGAGCAGGTGTGTGTATGTGTGTGTGTGTTGGTGTTGGGATGGCGAGACTGAGCCTTAATGAGGTATCATATAAAAAAAAAAGAAAAAGGATGGAGACAAATATTGAGAGGGAGACGTGAAGATTTGGAGGGAGCGATGGGGAGGCAGCGAGAGAGTACAGTGAGTTGGCTGTGTGCTCAAAGACAAGAGAACAAACCCCTCAAAGTCATTCAGCTAATCCATCTCGACAACACTGAAGCCTCATCATATCGACCCCTCCCTCAGCTGTACACACAAACACACACATATACACACATTTCACTCCTTTCCCTGACAGCCCGGCTCCACCACCACCTCCTCCTCCTCTTCCTCCTCCTCCTCCTCCTCTCCGACTGTTGAAAGCAGGGAGGGATGAAACGAGCAGGAGGTGGAGGAAGGAGGAGGAAGGTCAGGAGGGAGGAAAGAACAGCTGAGGTTCACCCCGTGGGCGATGCGGCGGCGTGGACTCTGGGTGCCTGAACGCCTCGCCCATCCCCCCCCCCTGACTACTACAATAACTCCTAACCTCCCACGACTGACGGCTTCACTAACTGACCACCCACGTCTCACGCTCTCCAGCCCGACGCACCTCAAAGGGAAGAAAAAGGTGGGCAATCTTCTCTTTTCTTCACATGAAAGCCTCACCGAGCCTCACAATTTGACTGTTTTTCAACCTAAATTAAAAGGATGACAGTTCTCCAGCTGCTCAGCGAGATTCACGACCCGACAGGAGGAGGCGAAGCCGATTTCCAGCTACGATATGCAGCTTTTCGCCCGGAGCTACAGCGAAGGTGTTTTCACTGGGCCCCCGTCCTTCCTCCCCCTCATCTGGTCGAGGTCCCGCCCCCGACGCTTGTCACTCAACTTGACGAGCTGTCAACCTTGACTCGGTGTCCAGCCTGAGGCCGAGGCAACAGGCAATCTGGAGATATAAACAACAATATGACCGAGTTCACTTTCCTCTGTGCCGCATCTTAAATAATTGGACCGTTTTCTGACCCGGTCGCTTCACATCAGGGACGTCTGTTTCCTTAAGATGTGTCACGGCTTTGTAAAGTTTTCTATATCTTCCATGCAGCTTCCACGCATGAGCTGAAGTGTTAAGCGACACATGTTCTCCACTCATCGGCTTTGCCTCCAACCCATTGAGCCTGTAGCGCGCGGTGGCTAATGTTAGCTCACGCAGTGACGCTCAGATTTTGTCTATTTGTACAATTAAATGAAACTTTTTGCAGCAGTGGCTGCTGTTTACCGAAGGTTAGGCGGTCCCACTTCGACGCAGCAGCGAGGGCGGTAATGTGTTCGAATGCAATCACCCGGATATTGATTTGTCGTGATATGAAAGTAGTATCTATTAACGTCAGAGGCGCATGCTTGGTCCTTTATGTTTTCACCCCGCTGTGATGTTTGCAGTGATTCGAGGCTTCTGTCCACCTGGATATGAACACCATGTGACCTCAGCCTTTCACACAAAAGACAGGAAGTGTCATGAGAAGCAGGTGCGGTCACATTTTAGTTGGTAATTAATGAATTCAAGCTAAATGTAGCCTTTTGTGTGTGTAGCATCGTGACATTCAGCCCCCGCTTTTTCTTCTTCCTCCCTCCAGCGTTAGCATCCCTTATAAGAACTGAAATGGCAAAGCGCCGCCAGAGAAGTCCGTTTTTTTTCCCCTGTCCGACAGTGGATTGGTTGCCCCGCGGAGAGGGGGATTGTGGGTAGGCAGGGCGCCGAGGCTCTGATGTTGTGTGGCCCGTTGGCACCGTTCAGCCCGCTCTTCCCCCAGAACCGATGGCATTACTAAAGATTACCGCGCCGCGCTTGGCAGCAGTGTGTGCGTTTTATTGTGGGTTTCTCCCATGTCGAGTGTGTTTATATGCGTGTGTGTGTGTGTGTGCGTGTGTGTGTGTGTGCGTGTACAATCATTAGCATGGCTGGATGTGCATGTGTGTGTTGAGATGTGTGCGTCCCCTCTGGACAGCTGGCGTGCCAAAGCCTGTTGAGCTGTTTGTCACACTTCTCTCACTCAGGAGCGCTCAAGCGGCGTGCAGAGGCCTTTCACACACACACACACACACACACACACACACACACACACACACACGCTTACTTTCTTTTTATTTTAACCAGCAATTCTGTACATTCTGCGTGAGGCAGTCAAGATGTTTTCTGCACTAGAAAGTGAATTCATTTTGAGCTTTTTAAATTTTTTTTTACGTTTTTTAAAGAAGTCAAGTTGCGTAAAAAAGCATTCTGGCCTTTAAAAGTTGTAGCTCAAGTAATTTATTGATGCACATGCGTGAATAAATAACAAGCGTGGCCTTGCACAGTCCGCCTGAAGCTGCCTTATATTTTTAAATAATATTTTTTTGATGGTTTTTACCAGGTGAAAACTTAAGACTTGACATTTTTAAGGATAAGAAGCTCCCGCAGGAACGGCTTCAAGTGATTTTTTGACTGGCTCAAATCCAGAATCTTCTGAAATATGAATTAAAAAAGCTTGATTGCAAAAGGTAGAGTCGGTCCTGGCCGACATTCAGCTCTCCGATATCCTGCCGTAGTTTCAACGTGTGCCTTTTTCTTTCCTCGCGACAATAAAACCCAACGTGTTATTGTCTTTTCCTCCGTCCCTGCTATTTGCTGACGACCGTGTGCTACATCCCTAAAATGTGACAAACGGCACAAAGCGCTCGCGGAGGCAAACGCTGCAAGAGTCTGACATTTTTACTGAGAGGGAAAAAGACACGCCGCTCTCTTTCCACGTGTCAGAATACGGGAGAGGAACTCCACGAGGAGAGCTTAGCGTGTCAGCGCTGTGAGGGAACACAGCTCACTCACTTTGAGGCGGAAATGAAATAGCATATATATGTTTTTGTGCATGCAAACTGTTCAGAAATGAGCTTAAGCGAATGTGTCGAGGCCGTGTGTGTGTGTGTGTCTGTGTGTGTGTGTGTGTGCATGCAGCATGTGTGTGTGTGAATACATTTCTGCATGAACAATTCTCCAAGTATTAATTTGGAACTGCTAATCCTTTTACATTCCCCTCCTACTCCCCAACGCTGAAAGGCTCTCTGGCTGTGAATGGTACAGCTGGGCCACACACACACACACACACACACACACACACACACACACACACACACACACACACACACACACACACACACACACACACACACACACACAGGGGCAAACGTGATCATTTGCTGTTGGTTCACAGGATTTATGGGCCTCAAAGTTACCTGTTTTATGGCTCCTTTGTATCTTAAATGAACCTTTATCATAAGAGAGATGATATTTTTTGGTCTCTATTCATCGTGTTTTTAGTTTTTAACATTTGAAGTAAAAGACTTACAGTGTGCACCAACAGTGTACTGTGTGTTATATCATTTGTTAAAGTGTTGAAGGGAAGGAAAAAGTAACGTAGATAAGGATGGAAGAACACTTCTGGCAGGGAAAAAAAAGGGTGCGAGAAGGATGCAAGGAGAGGAAGCAGGCAGAGGGAAGGAGAGAAGGTGCCTTCAGTACATTTCATGGCCAGTAAAACGCCGCCGAGAAGAAAGACCCCGGGGGGCCGAGGTGAGCCTGAAGGACGAGCTGTCCCTCACACACACTTGCTCTTTTTCTCACAAACGCACAATTTCTCTCCTTCCCCTCTCTCTTTTTGTCGTCCTCACACACTCTTTCACTCCCCTCTTTCTCTCACACACACATTTCCTTCCTCCTCTCCTCTCTCACACCCAATTTCTCTTGTTAATTTGTCTTTTTTTTTTCTCGGTGCGCTGCTCTTTTTGCTTTCACATACTCGAGCGCCATCCTGCCCATGCAGACGAAGGAGAAGACCCCCCCCCCCCCCCCTTCTCCCCTCGGTGTCCCCGAGTCCGGAGGCGCCTACATATCCCAGGGAGCCTTGCAGCGGGACCACGAGGGTTCGCGGCCTCGCGGCCCGAAGTCCCATCTTTAATTTCCTCTCCTTCTCAGGACGAGAAAGGAAATTCCCAGGGACAAAGAAGAAAAGAATCGCAGGATCACACAAATCAAGGGCAACTGAGCGAAGTGTGTGTGTGTGTGTGTGTGTGTCCACTCGCAGCGAGAGAACGAGGAGAAGGAGGGCGAGTGAGAGATAAAGCGCATTAAGGGTGTTTGGGAAGATGAGTGTATGACCCATAAAGATATAAAGAGGCTGTCGGTGTGGGCTTTCCGGAGGCTTTATCCATTAAACTGAGTCCCGTGGCGCCGAAACGACAGATAACACACACTCCGACTTACTAACACACACTCCGACTTGCTAACACACACTCCGACTGGATAACACACACTCCGACTGGCTGCAACAATCCCTCCGTCGGCCTCGGACGGCCAGTCGGTCAGCGCACATGTCGCGTCAAAACACTGGAGAGAGTCAAGGAGGAATTCGGGAAAGTGGGACAGAGAATCTGGCACGAATATCAGAGAGTATTCAGATATTCATATATTCAGAGGAGGAGGGTGAATAAACACCCCGACGGTAGAATCTCTCGCAAGAATTTAAGACTGCTTGTTGCTATTGTGGAAAGAAAGAGCTAATTTTGCTGATAGATGGGACTTCAGGATTACATTTCAGAGAATTCAGATTGTAGATTCAGAGTTTTACGATGAGGAGAAGAGTCTAAGTGAAAAAGAAGAACTGTATCCGTCAGACAGTTGGGAAGCCATATGTGAGGCAAAATGCTGTTTATATGATAATCCCACATTCAGATTATTAGTTCATAGTGGACTATTTCAGAGGCGGTGACAGCGGGCCTTTTCTCTGACTTCATATGAACACAAAGAGGAAAAACATTCCCCATCGAAGGGACGGGTGACGCGTGGAGGGCGAGGTCCCAGGCAATCAAGATGGCGGATAAGAATATTAAGACTTTAATAAACGTGAGCCCAGAGCTTTAGCGATACTATCACGAGCTGCTTGCCTTCATCTCAAGGTGGCAGTCCACAAAACAGGTTGATGTACATTTCAAACGATGAATTCCTATTTATTCCACTGGAGGAGCACCTGAGGGCGTCTGAGAGCCAGAGGAAATATACCTAAACATTATAATAACTTTATTCATAATTAGTTGAGAAATCACCCACAAACTCAACCGTCTGCTGTGATTAAGGTCCAAAAGGTCTAAAAGAAATCCACAGGAATATCAACAAACAAACTCTTCCACTTTATTTTAAGAAAAGAAAGAAAAAAGTGTAAAAAATATCTGTCCCTGTTCCTGCAGGACACATAAGATACGGTCTCACAAACAGATGCTGCACAGGGTGAACAGGTGCCTACGGGAGGTAGAGGTCCTACAAAGAGATGGAGGGGTGTGTGTGTGTGTGTGTGTGTGTGTGTGTGTGTGTGTGTGTGTGTGTGTGTGTGTGTGTGCCAGCAGGGCAGCACAGGGCCAATCCCCCGACAGCCACTTGTCACTCTCCCCTCAGACCATCTGGGCCTTTTCCTCTGTCTTATCTCCACACACACACACACACACACACACACACACACACACACACACACACACACACACACACACACACCGCACCAATGGGAGTTGCTGGTGACAGTGGTGATGGCGGGGGTTGGGAGGGCAACAGATGCCAGTTCCTCCACGTTTGTTTCCCTCCATGCTTTTCACCTTCCCACCTCTCTCTCCATCTATCGCCACGTCTCCGTCTGTCCCTCTGTCCCGCCGTCCATCCGTGCGTCCTTCCCTTCCTTTCCTTCTCACCCCCCCCCCCCCCCCCCGCCCTCCATCTTCCCTTTTTCTCCATCTCCTTTGCCTTCTTCCTTCATCTCTCCCACCTCTCTCTTTCAGTCACTCCATCCTCCATCTCTGTCATGTTTGGCCAGCTGGCATCTCACACTCCTCCCCCCCCCCCCCCCCCCACACACGCACACACACACACACACACACACACACACACACTGAGCCATATGCTGGAGCTGACCTCCACCACTGCATTAGACCAGGCATGTAGTTTTTACAAGGCGCTCTCTCTGGGAGCTGAAGGATCCTTGTGTGACCAGGAGCTCCCATGATGCATCCTGTGGCACAGTCGCAGTTTAATAAAAGCCAGAACACACACGTAGGCGAGCAAACGTTGTCTCGGCTACTTTGTTCTGCGTCACAATTCGGTTTCCTTTCATTTTTTTGACGCCCAAAACGCTCTCCCCGGTCGCCAACGGCTCGTCGCCGGACGTTGCTGCAGCGCAACTCGAGGCCGAGCCTCAGAGGTCTATGAGCAAAAGATTTGTTCCAGACATCCCGGACGTGCACTTTGTGGAGGGGAAGCCTTTTGCGGAGAGTGGCGCGTTCATCACGTGAGTACTCGCAGGTTTATCGTTCAGACGGGTGCGTTTGAGGATGTGTTTATCCCGGGTGAAGAGGTTAAAGATCACGAAAAAGAACCCCGGATGACGTTGACTCCTGATAACACATGAATGTGCTGACGTCATTTACCATCAACTCTTTCTCTCTGGTTCCACCTCAAGACTAGTCTGGATTTCTAGGGTCAAAGCAGAGCTAATTAGCTTGATCTTCCTCCTCCGTCTGTTCCTTCCCTCTCTCTTCCCTCTTTCCTCCCTCCCTCTCCTTTGCTTTCCTTCCTTCCTTCCTTCCCTTGCGTCCACTCCTTTTGAGCCCTCGCACACCTCTCTGCTGCACTTCCTCTCCTCGGAGGACCGGCCCATCACCATTCCAGACACATAACCATCCCCATGCAGCCACAAGTGACAGCATCACACACACAGACACAGACACACACACACACACACACACACACACACACACACACACACACAGACACACACACACACACACACACACACACACAGAATCCCGTGATCCGTCCGTGCACACATGCTCACTCTCCATCCGTCACATTTACATTTCAAACTGCCTGCGCTTCCACCAACACATCCATTATTTACCAGCCTCTGGCCAAAGAGGAGAGCACTGTATCCACACTCCCCAGGTAGTGTGTGTTCGTGTGTGTGTGTGTGTGTGTGTGTGTGTGTGTGTGTGTGTGTGTGTGTGAGGGACTCTGCTGCACTTCCTCTGCTGCTTCCCTCGGCAGCCTGCAATTATATTTCCAAAACTTCATAAACTAAATATCCTTCCTTCTCTCATTTCACTCCCGTTTCCGCTTTTCTGCTCCTCGTCCCTCTCGATCTTTTCAAAGTCAATTACGGGCCGCTTGGAAGCAACGGCGGTGTCAGAAATGCTGTACGTCAGCGGAGGAAAGCCCTCTGCAGACTCTGGTCGTGGATACACAACTTAAACTTTTTACAGCTGCTCTCCCGAGTTTTTTTTGGCAAGTCTGCAGTTTTTTGTGTCATGAAACGGTCTTCCCGACCTCTCAAATCATTTCAACACAACTTGTCATCACTCACCCCTTCACACACCGATGGGAGGAGCTACTGAGGACACCAGGACATGGGGATCGAACCGCCGAACCTCTGATTGAAGGACGACCCCCCCGCTAACCACCGAGTCGCCCGGTAAGAAAACCAAAAACAAAATGGGTTCCTGCACTTCCTCTCCGCTTAATGCACAGATACACATGTGTGTGTGTTTGTGTGTGTGTGTGTGTAACCGACACGCGCGCGGTTCACACTCCCCACTATGTCGGCGCCGCCGAGGCGGGGAGGCGGAAGAAGCGGCACATTCAGTCCGTCTTGCGCGACGCCTCCTTCGTGCCGTTCCTCCTGACGCCTCCTCACACCTCCTCCAGACGAGAACCGTAAACTGTTTGTGGGACACGACTTATACATCACACAGGTCGTGGGCTTCAGAGTTGTTTTTTTAAATTTTTAGGTCTCTATACGGCGTTCAATTACAATCAAAAAGCGAACAAGTGAATGAACTGCGGGGCTTGAAGCCGCTCGCTGTGATCCGTTTCATGAGGAGGAGGCCGGCCAGCGGGAGGAAAGCTATTGTGGGCTCGCGGCTAGTTAACGCTCTCCTAATGGATCACATTGTGCTATAAACACGCTGACTTCTCCGCCCCAGTCACCTAAACCAGTAAATGCACGGTGAGGGTGAGGATGAGGATGAGGATGAGGATGGCCTCTTCTGCAGGGAAAAGCAAATGTGCTAACGCTGCGGCCTGAAGCTCTTTTTCTTTCAGTCGCACGTCGATATTTTGCGGAAAGGGAACGTGTTCCTGACTTTTTTTGCATCACGAATAAAGGCATTGACCAATCACACTCCGCGGAACTGACGCGTTCAAAATGGAGACTCGCGAATCCGAACAAAGGTGGCAAACTTTATCACTCTGAGAATAGTCCCTCCTGAAGACTCCATCTGCGTCCGCTCCAGTGACGTTAGCTCAAAACTGCAACGCCAGCTGTTTCAGATGATTATTCAACCTTCTGAGAGACTCGCGGGCGATAGAGAACGTGTGATGAGAGAAAGACGGTTGTTCCTTTGGTCTCGGGAAGTAAGACGACGCTGCCAAATAACGCGGCCTCCTCCATGCAGAGGAGATGCATCCGGTGACCTGAACACTGCTCAGCGGCGGCGTGTGATCATCCCTCTAATGCATTTGATGTTTTATCAAAACAAACGACGGTCCGCTCTGAAACTGATGCGGGTCCAAAAGCTCTGGGTGCGGACTGGAGGCCTCTTCCTTCATCGCTGACACGCACCAAAGGATTGTGGGATTGCTGGCCAAGCGTCTTGGCACGGCCCGGCGTGGTTGGCTGCCGCCGCGGCCGATGAAGCGGTGTGATGTTCTCTCCAGCAGACCCCCGCGATCGCCGCGCCGGTAGACCACAACAACACACCTTGGCCGGCTTTCCTGGCTCCCGTCCTGCCGAGCATCCGACAGCAAAAAAAAAGAAAAAAAAAAGCACAAAAAAAAACAGCATGCTTCTTTTCTCTCCTCCACTTCCCTCGCCGCCTCCTGCTCCTTTCCTCTTACCTTACTTTCTCACCTAGCCAGATGAGCAGACGCCGAAATAGTGAGCGGCGTTTATTTATACGTCTCGGGCTTCGGAGATGTCACAACATCGGTGATGCCGAGCGTTAGACATCTCACGCTGCCTTTAATACCACCTCGAGCCTTACCACCTGTACCGTGGACCGCAGGCTGTTCCTTCACACCTCGGCGGCATCATCCGAGGTGTGAGGATGTCTCACCAGCGAGCTCATCTCGGTCAACTTACCTCCTAACTCACGGGCGCACATCCGCCCGTGTGCGCCCCCCGATGCATGATGGGACGCAGGAAAAGTAGACCCGTTGAACCATATTTAAAGAAATCGTCTCTGAAAGGTGATCCACCTTTACATCACGGATGAATCCACACGGCACCTCACGACTTTCTTGCTCCACTTCGACACACCTGGCTCTCAGTCCTTTTTCCACACACACACACACACACACACACACACACACACACAGTTTAGCCGAACCCCCTCTTTTAAAGTACAAATTGCCACCAAAGAAAAATGGTTTCCGAGCAAGTGGAAACACATGGAGCCCATTCAGATACATCTTGTCTGCCGTGGAGAGGCCGCCGGGTCGAAAAGAGTCCTAATCTCGCCGCAACATGTGTGGGCCACACACACTTGTCGGGACGTCCTCCTGGCACGGCTACAGTCGGAGGTTTCGCGCGGCACCTGCGCGTCCGGATGCTCGCGCCGCTCCCCGTGCATGCGCGCGTGTCGATTCACATTTAAAAAAAAAAAAAGACCCTGTGTGCGCCCGGTCATCTTTAAACGCACGCAGCTGCCGTGTGAAACTGTGAAAGGGAAAACAAACAGTGTGTGTGTGTGTGTGTGTGTGTGTGTGTGTGTGTGTGTGTGTGTGTGTGTGTGTGTTCGGGCTGCATGTGCGTGCATCTGCGAAATTACATCACCCGGACATCTGTGGGACCCGAGGCCCCCCGAGGACGAGGAGGTGGCCCAGTTATCTTCACTTAAGTCTGATTTGCAACAAAGCCTGACTTTGGGCACGGACGCCCCGGTTCAAAGCCGACCGCCAGCGGAATAACGAGCGCAGCACCTGTTACCTGTTTGCACGCACGGACGCTCCAAGGTCACCTTCGCCCCATTGAAGCCCTCACGTAGGCCGGCGCTCCCTCTTTACCGATGCACCGGGGGTTTGATGGGAGCTTTTCCAAACTGAGTCACGGAGGTTGGAAGAAGATTCACGTTTGGCTTTTGAAAAAGTTTCTTTGGAAAATGTTCGCAAGAGCAGAAAAAAAAGGCAAAACCCGGCTGGTTTTGGTGGTGAGTAATCCGGCCGACCTCGTCTCACGATATCTTCTTTACCTCAACTACTCCTGCGCTCATGGAGGGGTCCAGGAACCTTTGTGGTCTCTGACACATTCCCGCTGTGTAACAGTTTCCTCCATGTTCTTGAACCTTCTGCATTTAAAATGAAAAAAAGCAGCTAACGCTACGGCTAACTCAAGAGAGGAGCATGTTCCAGCCGAGGCCACGCAGCTGCTCAGATCTTCTGAAGGATGAAGGAGAGTTTCTGAAAGCTGGATGCAGACATTTGAGTCCTTGTTACGTTACATTTAGCTCACGCTTTCATTCAGTTAAATTCAGAGTTAAGCTTCACATAGACTGGCGGAGCCGGGGCTCAAACCACCGATCCTCTGATTGTAAGTCGAGCACGCTAACCACTGAGCTACAGTCGCCCATGTTCGCCGCTACGATGCTGCAACGTTGCAGAAGTTATTCAAGCTCTCACCTGGCAGGACGACATCATCACGCACTCCACTTCTTTTTTTTGCTTCATTGCAAATTGAAAAAGCGTGAACGCAAAGTAAACTTCACACTAAAGTCTGCAGGTGCGATCGCTGCTCAGGGCTGTGGGCGGGGGGGGGGGGGCGTTTGCGTCAACCAATCAGGAGAGAGGAGGAAGAATTCTGCGTAATCCCATTTCCTAAAACCTGCAGCCTGTGATGAAAAAGGGCTTTTTTTTTCCTCATAAGTTTTCATTTCGTCACATTAGTCAACAAGGCCCGCCGCCACTACGGGCTGTTTACAAAGCGGAGCCGCCGGAGGGCGAGCGCGCAATCAAAGCTCGCCGAAAACACGCGTCATCCTTCGAGGGCGTCTTTTTTTTCCTTTTTTTTTTTTTGTTGAAATCTTGGCCCCTCATCCGCATAAGACGGTTTGTCGGGATAAATATTTGACGGCCGGCATCATCACAAGACGCAGAGAAACCTCCGAGCGCGCAGCTGTTCACCCCTCCTCCCATCCGTTATCCCCCCCTCCGCCCGGCCTGCCTTGGCTCCTGCAGACGGAGAGCTGGTTTAAAGCTCAATTGTGCATTTTGCAGATAAAGTAGCAAAACTACTAGAGGCGGTGTTGTGAGCGCTCGTTGCCAGGGCAACACTGGTGGGGAGACCCGCTTCTCCATTACTACTTAATTTAGCCGCTCTAATTGCATTCCACACAATCTGTGGCCACAGTGTGATGCAGAGGAGAGAGGGAGGAACAAAGTTGGGATGGGAGGGAGGAGGGAGGGAGGGAGGGATGGGGGTCCTCAGTAAACCGCCGCCTGCCTGGGGAGCACAAATAAAATGCCTCACAAACCGCACTCGGGGCAAACGGCGTCGAAACGCTCTTTATCGCCGATAAAACGTTTCGCTTAAAGATGAACCGAAAACATTAAATTTCAATTTCTCCACGTTTTTTTTATTTTTTTTATCGCGTCGCCTTTAATTTTCGGACGGAGACAGGTGTGTGTGTGGAGGAGGAGGGTGGGGGGGTGAAAATAAATGCCGTATGTCCTCGACCGCTCAGAAGTTAAACATATTGTCTGCCGAATGAAAGAAGTGGAGACTGTCGAGCAACGATCTTTGTTTGGGAACGCTGGAGTGTGTGTGAGGGAGGAGAGATAGAGCGAGCGAGGGAGAGCCAAGTAAAATTGCTGTAATTGTTCAAGCTTCCAGCCTCGGAGCTCGTCTTTCTCTTCAAAAGACTGCACACACACACACACACACACACACACACACACACACACACACACACACACACACTGGCCTGAGCCTCACTGTCCCTTTGAACCTCCGCGGGCCGTGGCCCCGAGAGAAAGCTGGCCCACGATGCTTTTCTTCGGCCGGGGGTTTGAAATGATTGGTAACTGTTGAGCCAGTGTTTTCAGGTCCCTGACCCCCAGCGCTGAAGTGCCACAGACACTAGATACAACATAGCCCCAATTATCCTGCACTCTCCCCCGGCCACTTCACCAGCCCGCGGCCTCCCGGCCTCCACTGCACTGCACAAAACTCTACTAGCGGCTGAATTGTGGGCTTTAAGTATTAATTTCATTAAGAGAGCTTTTTGTGTTTCACACCCAGTCCCCTCTGTGAAGAATCCATCAGTGCACATTTTAAACCCAACAAACGGAGTCGTATTTGTAATGAATGGCAGTGAGCGCCATCAATGAGAAACGCCACAGTCCAACAGACAAAAGATGAGCCGGACTCTCAAGCTCCTGATTTCTTGGGTTCTCACCGTTAATTCCCGCAGGAATTCATTTTTTGTTTCTCCTTTCAGGCCTTCGCGGTTAACGGAGAGTCAAAAGGAAGGAAGTCTTAATGGATTCAAGTGCGTCAGCGATGTGTTTAACCACGGCAAAACTCTATGGAAACATTACTTCACCAGCTCTCACCCAACTCACGCAGCAAACTCCAAGTCTCAATCCTGGAGACACAGGCATCTTCACTAAGACAGGCTCAAACAACTAAAACAACTTAAACAGGCTAAAAAGGCTATAACAGGGTAAAATAGGCCAAAACAGCTACAACAGGCTAAAACGGCTAAAACAGCTAAAACAGGCTATAACAGCTAAAATAGGCTAAAACTGTTAAAAAAAAAGCTAAACTAGCTTTAAAAAAAAGAAGCTAAACAGGTTACAACAGCTAAAACAGACTAAAACAGCTAAAACAAGCTAAACTAGCTAAAACAGGCTATCACCGCTAAAACAGCAGTTGGAAACAGTGCTGATGTGGAGGCGTGAGAAAGTTTTCCTCAATAATTCGAGGTGACACAAGGCGAGCATCTGGGAGACGAATATTCCTTTAGGAACGTGAAGTGTTCCCTTTTTACGTTTTTTCAGGAGGAAACTCGGGCGGAGCAGATAAAACTTCTGCAGTATTAAAAATCCAGGTTGAGGAATGTGTGCACTTGTAGTACGATGGGACGTCTGCGCTTGACAGAGAATGTGGAGAGAGGGGGCCATTTTGACCCCTGCCACTCTGTCCGACCTGTCCTTTGTCTCTTCTCACCCCGGTCCCCTCACCCCCCCACCCTCCTGTCCCCTCGCCCGGACCAACAAAAGGACCTCGTGGTCGAGGAGGAGGAGGTGGGGGGCATCTCTTTCATGACTTCTTTGCCATTTCCCCCCCCGCACCCCCTCCTCTCATTGGGTTTTCAGGCCCATTCGTTCCTGCCTCGTCCTTGGGAGTCGGGGGCCACCATTTATATCGTTGCCTGGGAATTAAGGCCCCGTGGCCCCTTTTGTTGCGAGGTGGGCCGGGGGCAGCGGTGGCTGGGGCAGGGGCCGAGGGGCAAGGGAGGGCTGCCCTTTGTTCCAGCCAGCAGAGCGGGCTTTAGTTCCCACAGGCCTGGGGGCCCCGGGCCCCCGCAGCATGACAGTGATGAGGTAATGTTTACTGAGCCACGGGCCCTCACACATGCAGCGTCGGTGCAATAATGAAGAGCCTGCATTCACACACAGACAAACACAGGCACACAGGTGTGAGAGGTGGATAAACACACACACGCACACGCGCACACGCACACACGCACACACACACACACACACACACACACACACACACACACACACACTTGCATGGACTTCCAGTCTACTCCTGTGTTGAAAAGTAGGCAAGTGCCTTGTTTATCTGTCCCCACACAGACCCACACCTACACGCACGCACGCACACACACACACACACACACACACATACACACACACACACACACACACTCTACCCGTCTCTCTGCCTTCCTCCTCCTTCTACCCCAAATGTTTTAGAAGCTGTTGATGCCCGCAGCTCTGACAAGCTCGGGTTCATTCAGAGTTGCAGCGATAGCGACTGTACTAGAGAGAGAGAGAGAGTGTGTGTGTGTGCGTGTGTGTGTGTGTGTGTGTGTATGAAGGCGGGAGTCAAAGAGGGAGCTGGAGGACGATGCACACACACACACACACACACACAAATACACCAGTATGACGGTGACAAACAAAGCACAAACACAACATACCACTGCCTACACACACACACACACACACACACACACACACACACAGTCCCTTTTTCTCGTCTTTTCTTCCTCTGACACGCAGGAAAAGCTCACAATGTGATTAGTGGACGCGGTGTTGTCAATTATTGCTGCGCCTGCGTTACGGGACGGAGATGATGTCATCAACATCGGAAGAGCGTTTGTGTGATTGTTGTTCGTTTTGCAGGAAGTCAGCGATGAGGTCACTGCGTTGGATTTGGAGTTCTTGCAGAAAATATGGTCCTAATATGTATCTTCTACGTGAGCGGAAGGGCAACAACGGCGACTCATTTCCTGGTTTCAGTCCTCTTCAGGTTCTCTTCCTCCTCTCCTTCTTGCATCCTCTTCTTCTTCTTCTTCTACCCTTCATCCTGTCCCACAGTCACCTCCCACGCCTCCAGGTGAAATTGAAAGAGATCAATTTACACGCGCTGAACCGCGAGGAGAGCTATTGACCCATCGGCCCTCTCTCCCTCTCTGTGTCTCTGCAGCTCATTCACGGTGAAATAGTGACCGCGTGCAGTAATTACTGCAGGCAAACAGCTTGCAAAGGTAAGTTAACAAGTGAAGCCGGCGCTTCCTTTACGCTCGCCACCTGTTAGCGAGCGATATAACACAGCTAGCGGGCCTCCAGAGTGACGGCGAGCTGCTGCCGCGACGAGCGAGAAGCGTCTTCAGCCCGCTGAGATGCTCGATAGCGGCTTCCACAATGGCTGCTGTTCTGCAGTCTAATCCATAAAACACTGATATGATGCTAATGAAGGGATGTGTAATCATTATCCACGGCCCGGCTCATGTTTTTTTGCACTTTGAGAGGATTTGCGTGGGGTTAATCTTGTTTGAGTTTCAGGTCAACTTTGACACAGCGCTGCTGTTTCGTTGAACGCGCGTGTATGTGTGTGTGTGTGTGTGTGTGTATGTGTGTGTGTGTGTATGTGTGTGTGTGTGTGTGTGTGTGTGTTGAGAGGATAAGGGCAAATGTGGATGCTATTTGTCCATTTGGGAGTGTTTTAATGTGTTTTCAAGTGTGGATTTGTCTGCTCAAAGGCAGCATTTTGCAAATGAAAGCAGATAAAATGACTGCTAAATTACCATTGTACTTACAATATCCACACTAAACATGGCTACATTTGAAAACACTGTTAATGGGAATCTAACAGTCTTGCTTTCAGGCCATTTCCTGAAACAACTAGCAACAGGAAGATGGCTCAACCTCTTCTTCTGTACCGCCTCAGCTGGTTAAAGCTCCTGCCGCCCGTCAACACAACACACAGCTGAACTCACTAATGGGCGATCCCCATTTACATCTTTCTTTCCAATTTCTTGTCTCAAACACCTGAACAAACAGTAACTCTGAGACGTCGTCAACGCAGGTTTAGGAAGGCGTCGTTGGTTCAAGAAGCTACATTTTTTGGGGGTGTCAAAGGTCACCCAAGCTGGAACTGGATACTGAAATGATGCATTTTCTGGGATGGATGATGGATGATGGATGATGGATGATGGATGGGTCTTACTTTGACTCCCTGCTTCTTGATCTTCCTCCTCAGTGACACCGAACAGGCATACATGAATAAACTGCACATCCATCCTTCATGAAATGGCACAACAACACAAAAACACTTTGTCTGATCACGACAAGAAGCAGCCACATGTCTTAAATTAAACTTTTTCACTGCAGCAAATCAATATGGAGGAGAAAAGCAGACATTCAAACGCACAATATTAGCAGGTCAAGTGTAGTCATGTCAGTTTCTTTTAGTTCATAAAAGCATTTTAAAGAAACTGCTTTGTCACAGGAAGACAAAAGGAAACGCTGTTGATGAGAGCGAGATCACAAAGAGAGGCTATAATGAAGACAGGAGCGCGTGGAAAATGTAGAAGAAGAAGTGAAGTCGGTCGGAGCTCATGTGTACGTGTGTCGGCCTTTTTCTCACGTTTCCAGAAGTCACAACTCGATGTGAAAGAACTGTGAGACAACTGGGTAAACGCTAACAATCAGACAGAGAGCTATTTTACACACACACACACACACACACACACACACACATACACACACACACACACACACACACACACACAGAGCTTCTGCTACCATGCAGGTGGTTTTTCTCTCTTCCAGGTCAGCAACAGACTACCTGTATAAACGCCACGGTGAAACCCCGCCCTCAACCCCGCCCTCAACCCCGCCCCCGCCCCTCCCCCACGTGGCGCCGCTAACCGCTAATAAGCCCGACGCACTGGCGGTTACAAAAGGACAATTGTGGCAATTTCCTCTCTCCCCTTTAATCATCTCCTATTTCATGATAAGGATGTAACCGACTGCGGGAGGTGAAGTTACATTCTAATAAAGTCAGCCGGTTAATAACGTAATCTTAAATTGCGCCGTAATTACCGCCTCTTAGTCACCGGGGGGACGCTCCGTAATTCAATCACTGGCCGCTGCGATACTGTACAACACACAAAAAAAAAAAAAAGGCGCGTTATCGGGGCTATTTTAGCGTGGAAATGAATAGCCCTCCCCGTAGCCGCTCCGGCTCGGTAATTAGACAGCCGAGTCTCGAGCTGCACAGACGCTCGGTTATCAGCGAGGAGGCCTGATCCATCGGGGATTCAGCTCCTGCGTATCTGCAGGGAGGCGTGTGTGTGTGTGTGTGTGTGTCAGTGTTTGTATACGTGTGCATTTGTTGCATATGTTCGTATAGGTGTCTGAGTCTATATGTGCTTACAGGCCTGTAGGTATTACTGTTTGATGTACGAGGTGGTTTTTTTTCTTCCGTGTGTGGGAATTCATGTGTAAATGTGCAGATCTGCGGCTTCTTCCTGACTCTGTGAATCTCTCCTTAACCTCCTCTGAGGAGAACGGCAAAAAAAAACAAAAAAAAAACTTCTTCCACACACTGGGAGTAAATGTGTGGGAATTGTTTCGGCGCTTCATTCAGCTGGGTCAGGGTTCGCACACACACACAAAGGCAGACACACATGCCGAAGCGCCACAGGACCCCCAAACCCAATTTGTCATTTATTTTCAAGAGGGTGATTTCTTTAGAGGCGCCGCGCGCTTGATATTATGTGGCAGGGAAAATCTAATGCCCCCTCAATAGGTTTTCCTACAGAAAAAAAAGAGGGGAGAAATTAGATTTGCGATCTGGGAACTTCATTTGGGAGGACGGGCGAGGAGGAGAAGCCTGTGAAGGGAGTGTAGCGGGGAGAGAGAGAGAGGGGGGGGGGAGGAAAATCTATACTGCAGTGCTGAATCAGCAGCGCCTCATGTCCCTCCTTCTCCTCCTCCCTGACTCCCTTGTTCTTCACCCCCCTCCTCCCTCTGTTCTCTCTGTTCCCCCTCATCAGCACAGCGGATTCCCTCACCATTGCCAAGGAGGAAGCCGTGTTGTCAGCCTCTCTCCGTGTGCGTGTCACCGCGCCATTTTGCCGCCTGCCCTCCCTCCCTCCCTCCCTCCCTCCCCCCCACCGCCTCTTTCCCCTCTGCATTTTTTCCCTCCCTCTCAACGCCGCCTCCCAGTCAAACAGGCTCAAAGTAAAGTCGCACAAGGCAGCAGCGGGAGCAAATAGGCTCCTGTCAAAACTGGAGGTAAACAGCAAAGGCGCCGCCGCGCCCTTTGACCCCCCCGTACCCCCCACGTGCAGGGACCGCTGAAGAAGAGATAGATAGCGCGGATGACAGGCCCCAGCGAAGGGGCCAGGTGCAAGGGCACGGCGAGAGGAGGCGAAGGAGGTGGTGGTGTGTGTGTGTGTGTGTGTGTGTGTGTGTGTGTGTAGGGGGGGGGGTTCCAATTTGTCGGTGGTAGGAGTGAGGAAGATGAGGTTTGGATGGAGTTTAGGTTCCCGGGGTCGCCGACGCACCCCCTCCACCCGAAATCCTCTCCTCTTACAACACAGAAACAAATACGTTTTCATGTCACGCTGTCAGCGAGCTGATGAGGATGTACACGCCTCCCCAACCTCAAACACACCGGAGCACGCCGGAGTCACGGGCGAGGGCGAGCCGAGGCGCTTCACGGGCGGAATAGGCGACACGGCGGAGGCGTGATAAATCTGACACGGGGGCGCGACTATTTTCTATTTTCCCGCACTGACGGCAAACAGTCACCCCGGGGTGTCGGCGAGCGGCGACGCGGGGGCCAGACACAGACAGGTGTGGCGGGAATCGGGCAGGCGGCATCGGAGGATGGCGGCTGATCCAGACAACACACACACACACACACACACACACTCTTCTCCTCCGCAGCAGCATCAGAGTCTCGACAATGGTGCCAAATGAGCACGGACTCGGAAACGCCGACTCTGAACGCCGGAACGCGGTTCATGTGAAAAGGACATTTAATTACGCGACAGCGCCGCGGATCGGATGCTCCGCTTCCACGTGTCGGGCCACGTGGGAAAGATCTGATCACGCCCGCGAGAGCCGGGCTCCAACAATTTGAGTTTTCGGTGATCAAGCTCGTGAGCAGGATTGGTAGAAAAACGACTGTCCGGACTTTAAATAGTCCAAAAAAAAAGCTAACCTGAAGACAGACGCGTATCCTCCATCGATGGTTCTGCTATGAGCCGAACACACAGGATCATGACTGTGGACATTTGCAGGATTGGGGGCCCTCCACGCCTTATTGAACATAGTTTTTGGGACGCGTCCCCCTAATCCTGGCAGCGTTTTGTTCCTTTTCCTCGCCCCGTGTGGTGTTGGACGGTGGGCTCCTCGCCAGCAGCCTGCATGTCTAGATTGGAGGATTAAGCTCGTCTTTCAGATCCTGACCGCAGTCTAGTGTGAGGCCAAGAACCCGCGTTCAGACCTGCTTCTCAGAGGCCACTCGCACATGTCTAACGACGCCCCGCCGGCCGATAAATCAGCTCGACGCCGACACGCCGTCGTTGATCGATGTTTTCCATTTTCAGTCATTTCACTTTATTTTTTTACTCCCCAACACACAAACTTAAGCTGCAATCTGCGTTTAGACCTGCGGGCCAATCAACTTGGACCGACTCCTGTGTGATTGACGGCTGATCTGACGCGATAAATCCCCCGCGTCCGGTTGGGCGGCGCGCGGCAAAAGCAGCGCACGACCCGCGTCTGCTTTATATAGTGTGTACACACGTCGACATAACACTATGAAACAGGATTGACTCTCTGTCTGCTTGAAAATCCCTTGTTTTATGGCATCGCTTCTGCAGCTGAACTCACACCGGCATCATCCTCCCGCTATTACACCACGCACACACACACACACACACACACACACACACACACATCGTAAAGCATCCAAATCAATTTGTGTTAAAACACGTTTCTCACAACCGTATTGGGTGCTTCTTTTTCTTCTTCGCAGAGATATATGATGCACCGTCAGCTGCAAAAGAGGAAAAATGGCCGGCGCCCGGCGAGCCCATTTGTCCAGCTTGATGATGCGGTGGCCCTGTCACCGCCGCCGCTATTAAGGGAAAAGAAATAGGGGGCGAGGGGGGACCTCACCCCTACATCTCACCGGCCCCACGGTCCACAGACCGCCTGCCACGCCGCGCGCCGCCAAACCAGCACCCGGCTCACCGGGGGGGCATAAATCAAGATAATTCTCCGCACGCCTTGAACTCTGACCTCGCCACAATTCACACCCGCAGGAGAGAGAGAGATGGGGGGGTGGAGCGGGAGTGAGGTAACGGAGAAGGTGTCTGTGTGTGTGTGTGTGTGTGTGTGTGTGTTTGTGTGTGAGCTTGTGCGTGCGTCCGTTGCGATTAGTCACCGCCGTCCAGATTGAGCCGGCCGTCCCATCTAAACGCTCTGTCTTTATGAGCCATTAATCTTCGACTCGGGCCATTTTCATTACCGCCAAACCTCGCTTTGGAGCCACCAGCTGCATGATACTGCATAGTGGAAATTAATAACCCACCCATCTCTGCCGTGCAATCCCCCCCCCCTGCACACCCCTCCTCCTCCCCACACACACCTCTCCATCACGGCCCCGGCCCGCTTAAGGCCTTCCGTATGATGGAGGGCGCGAGGAGACGAGTTTCCACGCCACTTTTTTTTTTTTTTTTTTTGGAAGCGATTTGCGCTCCCCCTCCCGGCTGGCTTTGAGTTTCTCCTCCAACCCGCTGCCACCTCGCTCACCTGTACCCAAGACAAACAGCTCATCCTGAGCGTTTAAAATTCTCCCGGCGCACAAGAGACAGAAACGAAGAGGGAGAGAGAGAGGAAGTGACAGACAGAGGGATGGAGGGAGGGATGAAAGAGGTTTTTCTCAGTCAACTAAAAGAGGGGAAGTGGGAAATGACCCCCCGGGTCCCTTTAAGACTGTTAGGTGCCTGCTGGTGTGGTTGTTAGTGAGCAAAGGGACTCAACATCATTAAATACTGTACGTGCTTTGGCAACCTGCAGGGGGAGAAGGAGGGAGACAGATGAGACAGGAGGACGGTCGAAAAGGACGAAGGGGGTTTCAAAGCGGCCTCGCCCTGAAGCGGCCTCGCCCTGAAGCGGCCTCGCCCTGCCGGCGGAGCTCCGGGGTCGACGTGGAGCGGCAGAGGAGACGCCCGATAAAGAGGAACGGCATTGCACCAAATGAATACGGCCCCTCGTCGACGAGCGGCGGGCAGAGGGAACGACGAGACGCCGGTGGTCGCCGCGCTCGCTCACGACGATAGTAGATAAAATAAAAGAAAAGAAAAGGACTTCAAAACGGACGTTTCTCTCCGTTTATGAAACAAAAGGCACGAGTCGCCCTCGGTGCACGGGGAGCGACACCGTGGCAAAATTGCCAAAGTTTGAAAATTGTCTTTTTCTGCTTCATTTCCTGTTGAGAAGCGCAGTGCATTGTGGGCAAAACACACACAGGAGGGTTTTTGTGATATGAATCGGCGCTGGTCGTCCATCAGCAGACACAACAGTCAGAAGCGAAGGAGAAACAACTTTCTCTGGCAAAGTTTGGATTTATCACATCTCCCCCGTCCTCTGAACTTGCATTTAATATCGCGGGCGCGTCTGTAATTTGCATATCGGCTCATCTATCACGCTAATGTTCTGCTTACGAGACGCAGGAAAAGGCACGAGGATGCAGAAAGTCAAAAATAAATAAAAAGCGGGATGTAACTTTTCTATACAGAGAAACAATCGATACGATAAAGTTTGAAACGGACGAGGCCTGGGCTGACTCCCTCCTGATCCTTCAGAGCATCCGGATCCTTCTAAACAGAAATCAATACAGACGATGCTCATATAAGAGACTCCGAATGAACTCCACGGATTATGCTATTCCGCGGCCTCTCGCGTCCCTCGGCTGCTTTGCATAATGAGATAAACAGCGTACACAAGCCCCGGCGACCCGAGCGCCGCCTCGGCCCCGGCCCGCCTTGTGTGTAGGAGACGAGGTAGAGCCGGGGCGTTTCTTGACCCGCCTCCCGCCTTCACCCCTCGGCGCCGCCGCCGCCGACGGACGAGCCGCGGCCTCTCGAGGCGTCGGGGTTGTTTATTAATATCGCACCGAAACACGAAAACGCCAGCTCCACGCTCCAGTGTTGCAGAGAGCGATGCGTTATTTATCTTTTTTCAGCCACGAAACGGCGAGAAATACCCGTTTACTTATCAATATCTAATTCGGAACTGTGATTACAGACGGTGGATTTATTGCTGGTCCCAGCCGGTTGCTCCGTCTTTCAGCTCGTAAACCAGACGGAGGCGGTGCTTCTGCCGTCTCCCGCTGATGATGTCATCCACCTCGCTGCCGATAACCCCACTTGCACTTTTATTTCTTTTCTTCTCGCGATGACATCATGCGGAAAAGCCGTCTGCTCGCTCAATTTCCTCCGCGGCCGTCATGAATCATGCTGGAAAAAAAGCTGAAAGCCTTTTTTCTTTTTCTTCTTTTCGGTCGAACCTGGACTGAAGATGTTTGCGGGTGGGTGGTGGTGATGGGGTTGCGCTTGGGTTTACATGCCAAGAAAGTTCAGCGTGCCTTCAGGCGTCCAAGTATTGGATTTGAACCGGCGACCTGCCGGGTGTCACAGTTCTAGGCCTCGTGCGTTTACGCGATTGGCCCAGAGCCGCTCTGCGCAGGCAAAAGGTTCAGAGGGTTCGGGGTCCCGACCCGTGCAGCTAGTGGGTCCGGGGGGAGTGAGGGAGTGCCACGGTCTGGCCTCCTCCTCCTCCTTCTCATCCTCCTCCGCCCCCCTCTTCATCATTCCTCCCCTCCGGGCGATCAACAATCTGCTGCAAGTGCAGCGAGATGGAGCAATAGAAAGCGAAGCCATTTCTTAACTCCTCTCCACTCCTCTGGTCTCTCCGCGGCGCCGAGAGGCTGCAGGGAAGGTGTTTGTGCTCCTGAGTGGCTTCGGTAAAGGACCCATTGTTCTGCTCCCACAGGCTCGCAAATCAATACCTCATCTCTCCCCTGTTTCCCTCCGTCTCTCTGCTTGCAACGAGGCAAAAAAAAAAAAAAGAAGAAGAAGAGAAAAAGGCCCCGTCGACTACACAGGACTCGCTTTCATGATTCACGCCACTGAAGAAGAGAGGGACGGAGACAGAGAGGGGAAGTAAAAAAAGACGAGGGGGAAGAGAAAGTGGCGGGGCGGGAGGGAGGGAGGGAGGGAGGGGGGACACTGCAGGGGCCGGCAGTATAAAGACACTTGGAGGAAGGAGGCGACCTCGGGGTCATCGCTCTCCTTAGCGCCGCACACAGCTGGCTATCTATAGCCGGCGAGCCCAGCCGGATTGATCTTATTGTCTTGAAGGGAGAGACAGAGAGGCGTTAATATCTGCACGCCTCCAGCATCAGAGATGCAAGCGGTGGAAATATCAGCATATATATGCTCTTTCTTCATCATTATATAGCGTCGAGAGCATTCTCAAGCCCAACCTGTTGCTGCAGGTGAACCAGACGTCTTCGTCCTTCCTTCTTTTCTCAGGGGAAATGATATTTACTCTGCTGGACCTGGGCGTGGTTTTAGCAGATAGGAGTGCACGCTGCGCTCTGAGCCAATAAGACACAGACATGGAAGGCAGGATCATTAAGTACAAGTAGAATCCACTCAAAAGACTCACAGATTACCTCGCTGGGAAAGATGGAGTAACCTCCCTAAGCTTTTTCCCAAACACTTCTTCTGCGTCATCCAATTGAAAGCCTTTGTTGTGTTTCCCTGTTACCTGCTTCCACAATGACACGCATTCACAAGTCACTTTTAGACTCGCAGCATTTCAATCCTCTGACTCTTGATCCGCCGTCGTGTCGGGTCACGTGCCGAAGCAGTGGAATCCGAGCGGCGTCATGTTTTGTGTGTGTTTTTCTTGTCGTTGTATCCTTCACCAACTCTTTCTGTGCCGCCGCCACGATTTCCACAGCTGCGCCGCGGATTACTCCTCAAAATGTTGAGGGAAAATGTAATTCTGTTTTCCGCAGGGGGAACGTCTTTATGGCTTTTCCTACACAGGTGTCTCTGCGTGAGCGAGCGAGATAGAGACGGAGCGCAAGAGAGAGAGAGAGAGAGAGAGAGAGATGCCTTAATGGAGTTATGCAAATGGAGGCCCCGTAATCCCCTGGCTGAGTATTCCACCGGCGATGTGGACCGTACAGCTGCGTGCGACTGGGATGCACATTTCCTCCCTGCTCGTACACACAGCTTTGATACAGCTCTACATCTCCATACATGTGCATTAAGCCCCGCCTCCTCCCGGCACATCGGCCCCCTTCTGTTTCCTGCCGCTTCCATCAGCGAACATCCTCCCCGCTGCCAATAAACGTACAGATTTCTGGATGCGGGCGTGCGTCCGGAGTTTACGAGCCTCATATGCCGCACCGTGGACGTACACACGCGCGTCCATTTGTGTGTTTGCGACGTGTGGGAGATTGTGTACATGTTTACGGGTTGTGCCGTGTGAATTTGTTCTTCCGGTCCGTTTACGCTCGAGCGCTCCCAGGTTGAAGATTTATGTGCCAGTGCGCTTTCTTTCTTTTTTTTCAATGCTTTCCTTCTGTATGTGCGGTGTTGCTTTATTTTATGCTTGAGCGTCTCTGTTGATGAATGTGTCCTTGAGGCCGATTACACTCGGCGTAATGTGTATATGTGTGCAATTAAACCTGTGAATTAAAGGGGATTTTATCCAGCGTGTGGATAAAATGGCCAGATGTGAGCATCTGCCTCGTGTCCTGTGCACATCTCTTGCAGGAAAAAAAGTGGAAAATCAGTGTGTGTGTGTGTGTGTGTGTGTGTGTGTGACGTCTTCTGCACAGTGAGTCAGAGTGACCTCTGGCTCAGGGAGAGAGGGAAGAGAAAGGACCGATGCAGGGAACCCTCGCTCCACCCCCTCCTCCTCCCGTCACCCCTCCCTCCCCCCCGCACCCGTTCCCACTCCCCTCCTCCGGTGACTCACACACCCAGCGTGAGTGTAGGCCTCTACCCACAACCCCCTGCTGCTTGTTTAGAACAACAACAACAGAGGGAGACAGTGGGATCACAGAGGAGCTGGCAGGGAGGGATGGAGGGAGGGCGGGAGGAGAGAGACGAGAGGACGGGAGAGACGAGGTGCGCGTGTGACGGTCCAACGGCAACATTTGATTTAATTTCAGGGTTGAGCCCCGTGACAGTGAGTTTAAAGACACTGCATCAATTCATCCAGATATACACACGGCCAAAAGTATGCGGACGAGCGCGACGCTGCGATTTATGAATCCGCGGTCCATCTCTCTCCTCTCCCCGCCGGGTGTGCGGGTGGAGCAGCGGGAGCGCACGTAGCACCCACGGGTGATTAACGAGGTGCACGGCTCCCGTCCCGAGTCAAAGGGCTACGGATCCACGGAAATGAAACAAGACATCACTCCTCTTCCACTTTCAGACCGCTGAAGGCCACAAAAAGATAGAAAATGAATCCCACACGCTCGTATTTTGTACACGAGCCAATTATGAATTAAGTTCAAATATGATTAAAGTGTTTATGTACACAAGCTCGTGGCAGTGATGCATGTGTGCACCTAAAGCTTATGCCATGTGTACTTTATTGTGACATATTGAACACACTTCACACACACAACTCCGGCCGACACTCCTCATGTCATATGAAGACGTGTTTGAGGGCGTCTGATGGAAATTGATCGCCGATTAAGATCGTTTCAGGTTAATCCAATTAATCAATGCCTGCTGATTAGAAGAACAAAGAAGAAGATTCATCACGGTCCTGGTAGTCCGCTGGTTTAAGACAACGGTGACTGAAAAAGAGAAAAACAGCGTGACTTTGTTCACTTCCTTCATGCAAGAAGAAAAGTTTGGATCCAAGTCAGGATGTAAAAACGCCTCAAAAGAGAAATCAAGCTCACGACAGTTGAATCATGGGAACTAACAGAGGTTCGAGACCCTCGACCCGCAGTCAAGTAATCCCGACTCTAAAACTGGTGCTTAAGATGAGCTAAACATGGAGCTTAATCCACGTCGTCTCCTCCTCACTTCCTGCAGAACTCCTCTGGGAACAATCAAAAGCACGACAGTCTGCCGAAAGTGAACCGGCGTCTCCCGTGGATCTCGCTAAAACACAACTGTCACATCGGGTTTGGCGTGATGACAAGCGCTTTCATGACCTCAAGGAAGAAGAAACCCGCCACAGACACGTCACAGCCATTACGATCAGCTCCATCAAGGATCGGCCGGATGGAGGATGATTGACGCCGTCTGTTTGCCAGAGAGCATTTATGGGAGGGGTTTGGAGAGCGCTGAATTTGGCCTCACACACTCTCCCGCCACACACACACACACACACACACACACACACTGTACTTTGAGGATGACACACCGTCTATAATCCAGCCGGCCCGCCTGACTGGAGGAGGAATAGAGGCTTAAAAGGCTTCATAGATGTTAGTAGTTGTAGTTTTTTGTGGCGTACTATATAGACAGCATGTTTACACAGGACCTTCTGCTCCAGTTTCAGACAAAATGAATCAATAAATGTTGAAAATATGACAAAGAATAAGCAGGAAAGAAATTCATTACGGATGGGGAAACAGGAAAAAAGCTCTTGGAAAGGGCCGGTTTGTTAAACAGCATACTTCAGAGTGTGTGAAACCGTCTTTAATAAATGATTATGGATTTTTAATTTGCTTATATCTCCCCACAGAGAGACCCAGGATGAAAGAGGAGTGTGTGCTGTGGACAGAGAGGGAGGGGCAGTAAAGGGCAGTCGTGGGTAGAATGGAGAGCGGAGATGAAACACAGGAAACGAGGGAGGAAATGAGAGCTCAGGGGGCGAGTGAAGGAAAGCTCGCTTCAGAATCACCGTTTAGCGGCTGATTTACCGATCCACGGGACCTTTCTGGATCATAAAACACAGATGAGTCTCGACTTCCGCACGCACTTCGGGTCAGTCTGGCTTCAACTTTGCCAAAACTTACCTTCTGTGTAAAAAAAAAAAAACAACAACTCTGAGGAAGCAGAGAAGAATATGTGAAAGTTAACACGGTGAGCCATATATTTAGATATTAAAAAACAACCCAAAAGCACTTTACGAGGGTGACAATGTGCGAGCAGGTGACAAGTGTGTATCCTCACACACCAAATACACACCACACAAGTGTTTTTTTGTTTTTTTTCTCCACTGTTTTTCCCCCACTTAACCCTGCCTCTCTACTAATGTTTAAAGGGCTTCGCTCTGCTAAATCGTGGTTAAAAAAGGGCAAACTCACATGCTCATCCTCTCCCACTGCTGGAGTGTGGAGAAGAAGCGGCAAAAAAAAAGAAGCGAGCGGGGTGAATGACAGCGAGGCCCGCTGCACGATAAAGCACCCGATTGAATTATTTACCTCCTCCATAAACATTTTCCCCCTGCCAGCTGAAACAAAAGGGCCTCCTCGCCTGAGTTATGACAGAAAACTGGTTTCAGCAGCCTCAGGAATAATAGGCCTTTAAGGGCGAAGTCACAGCACGGGGAAGATTCTCCCCGACGATCCGCTCGCTCCGCCGCGCCACCGCCGCCGCCGCCGCCGCCGCCGCCGCTCGGGCGCCGCGCCGCCCGGCGTCGTGAAAACGCCGGAGGGGGTTTCCGGGAGAGTGATGAAGGGCCGTTGTGCTTCCTTCATAAACTTGTCGCAACCTCCTTTTCATTTTATTTCCCCCCCATGAACAAACCCGATGACTCCACCTCCCGCGGCGTCGGTCAGTTAATAAATACAACGCTTCCCCTAAAAAAAAAAAAAAGAAAAAAAAAAGTGCTGCGCCATTAAAACAAGGATAAAATATGGATGAGGCCGCTTCCAGGTGTGTCAAGTGTGATTTAATATGAAGAAGGGACGGAAAAGGAGATCGCCGAGGAGCGCACAGACAGACGGGGCGACCTTTGACCTCTGAATAACATCCAGTCAGCTAATACTGCAGAGCCGAAGGCTCACGAAACAGCCACCCGGAGGAGACGCCCGCCTAACTCCATCAGCTGTACCGATCCAGGGAGGAGCGGACGTCAATCTACGGCCAATCTGTTCGTGTTCGTGTATTTTTGGGACGTGGAGGTGTGAACGTGTGACAAACTGTGTGCACAGGTTGGTGCGTACGTGTGAGTCACAGGCCGGGTGTGCAGGCAAGGTGCTACCTTAATGCATTTCCTCATATTAGTGTACTGCAAACAAATTAAACTATCGCGGATCTGCAGAAGGAAAAACGTGGATTTATGGGGGAAAAATAATGTGGTTTCGCAGCTGTGTCTTTGTAGATCTCAAGGTATTTGCTGTGATTTTCCTCTTCAATAAGAAACTGAAAACAATGCTCTAATTGTAACAAGCCAAGCTCGAGAAATAACTGTACGAACAAAACCACGCCCACTTTCAATTATCTTAAAACGAGAACGAATAGCCGAGGCTTTTTAGCGACCGGCACGTATTTCGGGACACGGAAAACTTGCATTTCGTAGCCAGCCGGGTAACTAAAACAAGCGCCCCCAACAAGAGAAGAGAACACGTCGGCGTCCACGCTTTGAGGTACGTTTTACGGTCCCCGAACGCAACTAATTTGACATTGATGCATTGATGTTTCTGCACACATAGCGCGTTAGCTGAGCGTGTAGCGAGCTGTATTTTTCTTTGTGAGTGAGTTCGTCCTCCGCTGGTCACAGAGCCACGGGCGAGGAAATGGGCTTTCCTGTCGTTCGAGAAGGGGCTGAGCCGACGGAGCATGAAGGCAACCATAAAGCCCCAAACTGCCTCCTGATGCGGGCCGACTCGCCGGCTAATCATTACACATCTTCCTCTCGTCTGTTCAGCGCTTTCTTACACTCACTCCTCTCTTCTCACTCCTCCTCGTGTGACCCTGCTCCTTTTCTCTCTCTCTGTGTGTGAAATTGAGAGCATGTTGCACTCTGCAGCAGGAGAACTACCTTGCGTGACCTCTAAATCTGCTGAGCGTGCAGAAAAAAAGAAGAAAGGAAAGTAAACTCGGCTTTCCAGCCTTCGCCGTTTCTGTGCAACCCGGCGGCTCCGAGAACAGGAAGCGCCGGCTGCCGCCAGCCTCGATCTGAAGAGTAGTCACCAGTTCCTCCCAAAGTGTCACTCACAGGCGGCACAAAAAACACACACACATGAAAAACGTGCCGCTCTTTCAACTCAAATCCAAGCCCAAAAAATGAAAGAAAAAAAGAGAAAAGCTTTTAGATCCTGCAGGTGACAGACTTGTTAATGTGCATTTCCTCTTTAATAAACAGTGACGCACAGTTCCTCCTTTACATTTCACGCACAGTCCATCAGCGTCCGGCAGACGAGTGGGGGAGAGGGGGGGCGGGGCTTACTGAGGCGTGAGTGACCCCCGCCGACCGCTGCCGAGGGCCGCCGGGACAAACCCACAGGTAGTCGTGCATAATTCCACTTCCTGCCCTCGGTAATGGCTTCTGGTGACCTCTCGGCTCCACGCCGCGACCCATCACGCCCCATCAGGCTCGCCCCCGGGCCTCGCAGTACGGCGCCCCCCCCCCCCCCCCCCTCCCCCCCTATCGCCCACCACCCCCGAGGCGGAGTGAGCGAGCAGCTTTCAGACGCACTCCGTCGCCGTCACCTTCTTCCCTCCTCGAATGGAAGGCGCCACTTTAGTGCGTCAACGTATTCAGATTACTTTCAGATCCAGATAAATGGGAATTCTGCATATTGAGATGAAAGTCAAGACAAAATGACATCAAGGAAACCGGATATTTATCTGTTAATTCATCAAATTTATATAAAATGTCCTGATGCGAAGCTCAATTTCACTTAAAGATTTAATGCATTGCTATATTTACACACTATAATTATCCATGAAATCATCATTAATCATGAAAAACTGACCACGCAACAATGCAACAATAAAAAACGACCACAGTCACGAGCCAGCTCTAATATCTACATCACCTACAACTCACATCCGATCCCAAATACTCCATAAACCATCTGAACAGATGCTTTGGGGCAGTTCTGATAGAAAACCAAGTGCATTAGTGGAACGTTGGACTCTTCCTCCAGGACTTTTGACTCTCCCTCATCTTCATCGTGTCTTCCAGGACGAGAACACAACTCGCCTGTTTCCCATGTTTCCCGGGGCGCGTGGGAAAGCTGCTAAATAGGACGCAGCACGCCTGGTGTTATATATGTTTTTACATGTATTCCATTGTCTAAATTATACGTTATGTGTGAAACAAAAGCTATGCATACACACACACACACACACACACACACACACGGCTGCAGCTGGCTAGCATGACATGTTAAGGATGTGTTAATTCACCCTTCTAAGTTTCCTTATCATGTCTGCTGCTTGGCCATTCATTAATAGTCCTGTTTTAATTAGCCATTAGTGAACACACTCCCCATGTCACAGATATGAGATGGGGGGAGTGTGTGTGTGTGTGTGTGTGTGTGCGTGTGTGTCTGCGTGTGCGTGTGTGTGGTATAGAGAGAGAGAGTGGGAGTATGCATACTGCAAGGAAGGTGTTAGAGTATAGATGTGTAGAGTGAGTGTGTGTGTGTGTGTGTGTGTGTGTGTGTGCGTGTGTGTGTGTGTGTGTGTGTGGACAGCTCCATTCTCCCACTGTGGCGGCAGAACAATTGGCAGGGACACGCTGTTCAGCGGGGCCTCCTCCTCATTATTGGCCCACTGCTCACTTGTGAGCCGTATCATTGTACTGCAAGACAACGGGTGCCAGGGGCCCCGCCCGACATGATACCCTCCACACACACACACACACGCACACACACACACGCACACACACACACACACACACACACACACACACATACCAGTCCAGCTATAAGCTTAACTCCCCCTCCTCTCCTTTCTTCGTGCACCCGCTCATCATCCCCCCTTCCTCTTCCTCCTCCTCCTCCTCCTCCTCCTCTCTACATCACCACCCCGCAGTATCGCTGCACCGGATTGGCTGGACGACCATCGCCGGTCAGAGTCCACGCCGAGAGAACAGGGGATTAAGCCTAATTAGCATGAACAATAAAAACAAACAAACAGTGGTGGGGGGAGGGGTCAGCGAGGCGATCCCTCTGTCTCTCCTAATTAGCATTGTTTACCAAGTGGCACAGTTAGTCCAGGCGGCACGTCGCGGCACACGTCGACTGGATGCCGCGCTGAACACACACTGAACACACACTGAACACACACTGAACACACACCTGTGGGATTGTGGTGGGTCTGGATTTGACCGCCTGTCAAACAGGATTGATATTAATTATTGACTAAAAGCTTTGGACTGCGAAAGTGAAGTGAAATTCTTGGAGACATTTTGATAGTTTGGGCTATAACCCCCGAGTTACAATGAAGAAAAATCTTAATTTTTGAGTCAATATTGCATAAATGCCCTCTGCGCTGAAGGAACTAAGAGAGAAAGTAATGCATAAACTTTCCGGAGCCGTGCATAAACCCACACATGTAACTATAGACATGTACAACATGCTCCAACATGCTCTCCACAGAACAGTACAGCGGTGCAAGCCTCTGAGCAGCCCTGACACACTTACACTCTTTGTAATTAGAACATATAAGCAGAGAAAATGACTAAAATTGGAGCTCCAAACCATAAAAATGTCAATACATTGACTTTCCACTTAAAGCAAATGGTTATAGGGAGGGATTTGGTGGAAGAAGAAGCAAAGAGGATTTCACTGGAGAACTAATCCCCTCTTCAACATACAGGAAATCGTTAATGCAAATTATGAAACATAGATGAAACCTCAGACCTCTGCTTGGACTGCTGCGTTGCTGCATGTATAGAAAAAAGCATCGGGACGAAATTCCACCAGAAGAAACGTGAGAAAGTGCATGAAAATACACATAAAGTATGTTACACATGTTGTATGAATATATCAGCGAGCATTTGGCGATCGGCTGCTTTCTTTGGGGCGGGTTTAACGCGCACGCGTCCATCGACGGGTCAAAAGAAGTCAGGACGGACCGGTCGGCCCTGTGGCTCAGGAGTCTTTTCAGGTTGTTTGCAGATTCCACGCCACACTCGTGCATGAAGGAGCGAAAGCATCGATCGGCACGCCACGCGTGTAAATATCAGTGATGAGATGATTGATGGTGGGGCTTCTAAACCCGTTTGGCGTCGGAGGAAAAAATTGCGTCTGCCCGTCTGCGACGCTGAAGCCCCCCCACCGCCCCTCCTGGGAGCGCCGGGCTGCAGAGGGGGTCAGGGGAAACTGGGCCAAATCAAAGTGATTAAGGACCCGCAAATCAATAACGCCTTTATATTAGATTTACTCTGCCCCCTTCTCGGATCGCGCAGAGTCAGCAGAAAGACGGGGCGGAGGCAGAGGGCTGAAATAAACCCAGATCCGACTAAGCGCCGGCAGATTGGGTGCCGGTGTAAATCTCCCGGGCTCACGCCGGGTCTTTCATGCGCAATAAAATAATATAATCATCTTTGAATGGACGGGCGGGGATGAGCTGAGGACTGCTGATCTCCTAACTCCAGTGTTTTGATGACGAGGGAGGAAAACCATTACCCAGAAAGCATCTGGGAGGGATCTCCGTGGTTCACTTTGGTGGGAAGTAGTTGTACAGGATACGGAGGTGATCACCGGGTATCGAGAAGCTGGACGAGTACGAAGAGGGATGAAGAGGAAGAGCACGGATACGCTCAGATGACGAGCTGAAGGAACTTCACAACAACAGGTTCCTCCCCTCCTTCCTGTTTGACGCTGAGCGCTCGTGGAGGTGAAACCAGAGGTGCATGTGGAGGAAGAGTGAGTTTTCTTTTTGCCGATGAAATAAATGAGAACATGTTGAAGCAGCCTGAAGATGCTCACGCCAGCACCGAAGTCGACAAGGGTTACGCCAAAAAGGCACCGCACCTGCAGGCTAAATGACAAGAATCACATGTACAAGAGGTCCTAAATGTGTCTCACACACACACACACACACACACACACACACACACACACACACACACACACACACACACACCAATTAGTAAATAAATAGCTTTTGTGGTGACAATAAGTTGAACTCCTGAGCATGTGCGCACACAATGTGCCGTTTTCCCTTATCGCCATGGAGACAACATCCCCCTCCCCTCCTCCCCCCCACCTTCAGCCACCAGTGTTTGTCTCACAGTAAATCTAAATTGGCGAGTGCAGTTAACCCCCTCACCTCCTCCTCAGCCAGCTCCTAAGTCTGCGGATCTCTGCAGCAGACGATGAGACAGAAACACAATCAATGTGAGGGAGGAAGAAGAGCGGGGGAAGGGAGGAGGAGGAGGAGGAGGAGGAGGAGGAGGAGGAGGAGGAGGGGTAAGAGAAGAGCAGTGGAACGTGTTAGCACACAACAGAGACGGGGTCACGCACAAGCCAGGTTTTTTTTTTTTTTGGGAGGGGAGGGGGTTGCATTGAAGATGAAGACTAAAGAAACTTTCACTCGGTGCATGTGCGTTTTACAGTTTCCTTTTAGGGAGAGGAGGTTATTTTGAAAGAATCTTTGATGTAATCTGGTGTGTGGGGCTCTGAAGGAACCTCCAATCTGTTTACAGCTCTGATTGGAATTACACAATCAATTACCGCCCCCTGCTGTGGCCCAAATGAGCCAGCCCAAAAGACAGGGGAATTGGTTAAATGTTATTGTTTGGAGGCCATTATCCAACAATCGGGGTGGTTAATGCAAGAAAATGACATTCATTAAAAGGCTCGGCGGGGAGGCTCCCAGGGGCCCGGCTGCAGCTGACCCTCATTCAGCGCCGGGCTTTGTGGGCCCTCGTCCACTGTGGGGAGGGGAGATCATGTCAAAGGCACAAAATGCTCCTCTTTTGTCACCGAGTGGCCTTCAGTCTCTTTGCAAGCGAGTGTGTGTGTGTGTGTGTGTGTGTGTGTCCGAGAGGGTCCATAGAGCCAGAGGAAATACCTGCGACTGAATGTTTTTGTGCTTGAGAGAGAGTGTGTGTGTGTGTGTGTGTGTGTGTGAGGTGTCAGAGAAGGATAATTACATCATTCTGTGAATTAGAGGAGTAGAAGGGAAGTGATTGAACCCCCTCAATGCCGATGGATGCACATGTAATCCTGCAGTAATGAGGCAGCACCAGATGTAAACTCCACACACACTTAGTATATATATATATATATATATATATATATATATATATATATATATATATATATAATGCATGTTATTTCGGTCCGTCCTGCAGGAACCGAGAAGCCGGAGGTGGAAGCATCCCTCCTTCACGGAGTTGAAACACCTGAGAGTCCTCATGGAGACGACCGAGGAGCCAAACTCATCGATTACAATGAAGGAAGGAGCTTCCTGGATCAGGAAACACACACACACACCTGCTTCACGACGTCTGAAATGGAGAGCCGGCGTCACACTTTGACCTTTTCGTCCTTCTTCTGCATGTCGGGGGGGGGGGGGGGGGGAGACTTCCGATTCGCGCCGATAACCGAGACAGGAGTGCGGCTCGCAGCGGCGTGCCGCTGAGGACCGAATCAATTTGACGCACTCGCCAGGTTTCCTCTGGCTTACTGAACGCACAGATTGACCCTCTAAAAGGCCCCGGCCGCTCCCTCAAAAGCCGCGCCGCGACCTTTGACACGTGACCATCTGTCGGCGTCTCGGAGGTGGAAAAAAAATAAGAAGCGGAAACGTTCTCTCTTTTGCTTTTCTTGGCAGGAAAAACGGCATCCGCGCGGATCGAAAAGAAAAGAAAAAAAAAAAGAGATCAAACAGAAATCAAATACAGTAATTACAAAGCAATAGTTTAATGAAATGTTCTGGCTGCTACAGTCGCGCCGCCGTCTAGTGTGAGCCGGGCTCATCAGAGAGAGGTGAAATAATTATCACAGGCACCTGTTATGGCAAAGAACAGGTGGAGCTATAGCGTTTGTAATCTCACATCTCAACGGATATTATCTGGGTGCGTGTGTGTGTACGAGCACACAGATTCCCTCTTTGTGCCAAGATACTCCGTGTGTGTGTGTGTGTGTGTGTGTGTTTGGTGGGGAGTTAAGCCTCTGATTGAGAAACAAGCCACAGTAGCAACATGCCTCGCTGTTTCCCCCAGCATCTGTCTTGAGCAGCATGAGGCCTCCATGCACACGGGGAAGGAGAGAGGGAAGGAGGGAGGGAGGAAGGGAGGAGGAAGCCACGGAGAGGCGGCTTTCCTTCATCTCCGATTCCCCCCCCCCTCTCTCTCTCCCTCCTCTCATTATTTGGGAGGCAGCATTGGAGTTGAAAAAGACTCTCTCTCTCCTCTCCTCTCCTCTCCCTCCTTCCTCTCGTCTCAGTGGGAGTTTTTTTGTCTTCCATCATCCGCGAGTCAGCGCCGGGTCACATCGCAACACGACGCGCTCCGCTGTGAGTTTAGCACCAGACACGCCAGCTCCCCGCCACTTCCTTTTGCGCAGACACAGTTCCTTTTGAGGCGCACTGCGCCGCACTGTCAAAACACTGGAAGAGGTAGAGAAAAAAAAGGGGACGGGAGCCGTCCGCAATGTGAGGAAGATCTCACGGAAACAAGAGTATAGATTCCCATTTAGATTGTTTTGAAATGAGCGCCGCCCGCGGGTCTCAATGTCGGTCAGACGAGGCTAAAGACCGGTGAGTAATAGACAAACAGACGCAACGAGAGAGCGCCGCGATCCCATCGCGGGGGATATTATCTCCCTTTAGCTGTAATGATTAGTAATAAAGGTGCAAAGTGAAGTCAGCTGGCTGTGAGATGATCAGCTCCATATGCCGGCTCTGTCGGGGAGCCGCTCCATCCACTACGGGAAAGTGTTGAGTCAGATTGGAGGAATGTTTTGAGTTTGTTGAAGCGGCGTATATTTTGCTTTGGGCCTCGGATATATTCGTGCACTGGAAGTTCAGCTCACCGCGTCTCACGCTATTAAGTTCACCCCGTGAAGTCATGACAATCGGAGTTTTAGCCGATTCCAGCGCGGCATGCTGCTTCAATTTGCCGATCCGCCTGTGCAGGTTTTCCGAAGAAGCGACGTGGAAGCCGCCGAGGGGACGAAATGACCCGGCCTGAAATACCGGAGCCGCGAAAAAAAGGAAGAAGCAAAACCTCAATTTCAAAGAACACAATCGGTCTCCAAAGAGCCTCCTGAGTGTTTACCAGCGACGGCTGAACACCTCAGAGTGTCCTTGAAGAGGGAGACGAGTCTATTAATAGCGGTGGATGTAACCGCGTGTGAGGCTGCGGTGAGATGAGTGAAGTGGCTTTTCAGAGCCATTCATCCAAATAAAGAGTAATAATCTTCAAGGCGGCGTGTTGTGTTTTAACGCCGGTACGAGCGGCGCTCGCCTGCCGGCCTTCGCCAGGTGTAGCTCGCCTTCTGTTCTCGTCCATCACATCAACAGCGAGCACAGTCGCTTTCAGATCGAGGGCTCTCAAAGCGCCGCCGCGAGAGAGGTTTTGGGGGTTTGGGTTGTTTTTTTTTGTCTTTGCTACGTCTCCTGGACCGAATCACGCCCTTTAGTACGTTATTTAAATTCACTGAAGGGGGAATAGTGACGATGCTGTTTGAGTTTTGCAAAATTGAGGTTTTTTGAAGTCGATTTTTGGACAGATTTTCTGGAAAGAAAAGCATAAAAGCTGGAATCTCATCGGCTGGGAAAAGTGCCGAAGATCCTGTCACAACGTACGAAACATTCTTCCGTCGTTCCTCATATTTCTTGAAGCGCATGTCTCAACATTGCACTTAATTCACACCCAATGTGAAATCTTTTGGATTTTACAGGAACATTTGTAACTCCACAGAGCTCGACAGTGATCAGTTATGTACCATTTCACAGAAGAAGGAGCAAATATATGGACATTAAAGAGTTCCTCCATCCTCCTTGGCTCCGCCCCCTCCGCCCCCATCGGGCTGCCTCTGCTCCTGCAGGACTGGGCTTCAGTTCAACATGTGTTTGACACCGTTGACATAATTTGGTAATCGGATCCAAATCTTTCCACAGACAGCTTCATTAAAATATTTACTGTAATTTGTCTTTTACATTTATGCATGTGCCCTCCACACTGCGCTGTGAGGAGAGCTTGACATGGAGATTCAAATTATTCAAGTTTGCTTCATGATTCTTGGCACTATTATCAGGACGACGCCCCTCTCTGCAATGCTGGAAATGTAGACGTTAAAAAACATTGTTTCTGATTAAAAAAATGCATTTTTTTCTCGTGACTGATGCCACCTGTGGATGAGACTAAATCCGACGCTCGCCGTCACCACCGCGCCACAGACTCTGAGGAGAGCCTCGACTCTGGAAGAGGCCGATCGCGAACCCATCGAAAGTGACACTTAAACCATAAAAACTAAACCCTCGGAGCTCCCGGCACCCAACTGCTGCCGCTCCCTGAAAGGCGAGTATTTGGGCTAACCATGCAGCACGTTCTCAGAGCAAAGCCGGGCCTGCACAAAGCAACAATAAGACGGCGACTGTGGCGCTTCCAAGCGAGTCATCTCCGGCAGCCAGCCTCGCTATCATTATCTGTTAAAGAGCCTCCGTCCCTATGGATCATCATTACGAGGCGCATTAGAAAATACTTTGATTAAACTCCCCTAATCCAGCACAGACAGCTGCAGTCCATTCACAGCTGCCTAATCTCCCCGCCACTAAATACCACCGAGACAATGGGCAACAAATGACAACTTACGTGAGTGGGGGAGGCAGAAATAAAGGAGGGAGAAAACAAAGGAAAAGAGGGAGAGAAACGGGAGGGGAGAGCTGATTCCTCTATCAAAGGGCTGGCGGTAAACAGCGCTGATGGCAAGCCGTACCACGGCAGGAGATGTGCTGATGCTTTCTGGGAAATAAAAAAAAGGGGGCGGAGGGGGGGGACGGAGAAAGACGGCGAGGGTACAGGGTGAAGAGTTTAGCGAGAGGTACCAGGGGAGGAGGGAGAGCGACGAGAGAGAGAGAGAGAGCGAGAGAGGATGGGGAGGCGGGCCGGGAGGATGATGGAGTTGCGTCTCCTCTCGGCCCCGGCGGAGGGAAAATGTCGCACACGGAGGAGAAGATCTCCTCCACCGCGGCTGCAAACAGGGAGACGGGAGCTGATGGGAGCCGCCGCAATCAAGATGAGAGGCCGTGGACGAGAGTACGGGGAGAAAGAGAGAAAAATGAAACTACTCCTCAATGGTAGAAATCACGGCGGGGAGGTTATCAGGGCCGCCGGCAATCACTATAATGACAACATGGTGTGACATGATAGTTACAGCACTCAAGGAAAATCATTCGCCGGGCTGGGGAAGAGATAGGCAGGCGGGCAGCTTCATAAATACTGGTCTGGCTGGCAGCGTGAGAGTGTGTGTGTGTGTGTCACAGGTCCATGTGCGCTTTTAGATTTTAAGAAGTGAAGGATGACTGGCGGAGGAGGAGAGGCAGGCGAGTGCCGTGATTGTGTGGGACGGCGTTGATCGAGCGATGTGGGGGGTGGGGGGGCGTCGCCGCAAAGACGCGGTTGTTTTGATCGCTCGATTGTTCGGATTTGTGTTTTTTTTCTTCTTTTCTTATCATCGGGGTCCATCAGATCGATTGTGTCACAATAAAACAATCAATTTCACGCAAACTTTCTTCACGTCACACCGGCTCCTGGGGGCAGGAATCTGATCTAATCGCATTAGTCGGCGTTCTGCCGCTTGCAGCAGGTGGGAGCTACCTTGAGCGCGCTAACGTTCAGCTAGCGGACGCGTCGCGGCTCGCGAGGGGCGAGGTCAACCTGCGTGGTGTCTCGTTCGGCGTCACGCCGTTCACGTGCGTTTGTATTTTAGAGGGTTCACTGATGACTCAACAGCTGACGTACTTTTTTCTTCTCGTTCCGCTTCGAGCGAGCGTGAGACCGTTGCCTTTCCGAGGACAAACCAACGCGTCTCATTTTAGGATGAGTTGTGTAGAACGGTGGGGGAGAAAATACCTGTCGTCATGTTCACTTTAAGTGAATTTAATGAACACATTCCATATGAATTCATCACCCGGTCAGTGTATTTCTTATAAAACAGCAAATGTTGTTAGCATGCTGTACACTGTGTGTGTGTGTGTGTGTGTGTGTGTGTGTGTGTGTGTGTGCGGGGTAATATACCCCAGCCATGCTGAGGTGCTCGTGGATGAATCATACACGGACATGCTCACAACACCCATGCTGAGGAATAATGAGACCCAATGAAGGGAAGAATATGAACACATATCGTGTGCATCAACACCTCTTTCTCACCCGCCATCCCTCCCTTTTCCATTCACTAGCCCCCCCCACGCCCCACACACACACACACACACACTCCCCCTCTTCCTCATATTCACCACCGCCCCCCCCTTCTCTTCTTCTCTGATCTCCTCGTGAAGGTGTGCCGAGGGTGTGAGCGCGCATGCATTATTACACATCTACCGCCGCGTGATGGCGGGGAGGCGGCGCAGGGAGGAGGGGTGAGGGCGTGGGAGGGTGGAGGGGGGCGGAGGGGGGGGTCCACGGTTGTTACACGGACGGATGATTGTGCCTGGAAACCGAAGAGGTCCGGGTTAATACGGCTCGGCTCGGCGTCGGAGAGGCTGCTGGCAGAGGTCAGAGGTCGGCTGATGAGAAAGCACAAAGCTAGCGGCGAGCTTCTCTCTATGTTTGTGTGTGTGGGCAGCGCCGAGGTCGGGGAGAGTGAGTCACTGCAACCACACAGGCCTACACACACACACACACACACACACACACACACACACGTTGATAAAGACACACAGAAGGCTAGATTGTACTTTGATGCACGCACATCCCCGTGCGCTGGCCCTTCGCTGGAGGGCCTCCCACGTTTTATTTACAGAAAATCAATTAAAAACCGCTCTGAGCCCGGAGGAAAACAGCAACTATATTATCATTACTGAGGTATCTCATTCCAGACTCATGCTACTTAGGGAAGTTGCACTTTTTCCCTGATTGCACACTCCAAAAACACAAAAGTTGCCCGTTGCCAAGGTGGTATTCGGACCCCGCCGACAGTCGAGTCGAGATGATTAAGAAGAGATAAAGTTGCGTTCGCCTCTCTGAAGGTCTTGTGCCTTTCACTCCTACATGCTCAAAAACTCTGTGTATTGGACTTCCACAAAAGTTTTAGACAAGCTGTAACAGTTTTCTGGTGTATTATATAAGAAACAGAAGTTCTGCTTCCCAAAATCTGTTTCAAACGCGTATTTCCTGTCTGCCAACTCATTCTACAGCCAATTATGACATCATCAGGTTAATTTCATCCAGACCAGCCACTGAAATTCAAGATGTTCCCCTATAAATGCAAGCTTTTGTTGATGAATCCACCACTGAAAAGGTCTCTAATGGCCGCTCCTGCATCCGATTCCCATGAAGCAAAAGACCAGGAACTTCTTCACCTTGAGCGCAGTTGGACTGAAGTGTACGGCCCAAAGTCACGCCGTCGTGATGAGAGAAGAGCGCCATGTGCTCCATACGGGGGTTGGTCCCTGTGCAGTAAACAGACCTACTCATCCATCGTAACCCCCAGGTCACTTCGCCCCCCTTCCCTCCTCTGTGAGGTCCTCGCAATCATGAAAATGATCGCTATCCGGGCAACGGCCGCCGCCGCCGCCGCCGTCCACTGGACTCCCGGACTCCGCCGCGCTGAGACAGTATCAGTCAGAGGGCATTTACATAATAACCGCTCATCATTCAAAAAGGCCCTTTTGTTCGCGGGATAACAGGAAGCTGTCAAGATGTCACCCTGGGACGGGGGACGGGGGGCTCGGAGCACCGCGGCGGTAAACAGAGGAGGAGGGGTCTAATTGTGGACGGCGGCGGTGGCGGTAGCATCGCTTAGGACGAGGAGAAAGAGGAGAGGGAGACGGCGGAGGAAGGAGACAAGTGGACGGAGTGAAAGCACTAGAAAGTGTGCCGGAGGGAGGGACGAGGAGCAAAATGGCGGAGGGAAGGATCGTTGGGCTGCAGAGACGAGTGATTGAAGGCGGATCCTTCTCGGTGAGTCACCCCGGCCTCAAGAGCCCGCTCTCCCGACCTGAAATTAAAGTCCGTTTGGAGGGTGCGTGATGCAATCTTACCGGCAACTTTGACTTTTTTTTCAAGGCGGGAATAGGATATTTCGATATGACACCTGCAGACCACGCTGGACGCACACATGAGCAGATATTATATGTCTCAGATCTATCCTTTGAGACAGGTTCGAGCAGGAATAAACAATATTTGGCCACGGTGCTCATCTCAACTCGCATCCATACAACCCACAATGCACCTCAAATTACTTTCCACTCGTCGTGCATCTTTTCCCAAGTCTTGTAATCAACTCAAGATGCCTTTACTGCAATTTCCAGGGCGTCACAACCGCACCGCATGCTCTTCATCACTCACATCTGCTAATGATGGTTTGGAACTATACTTTTCTGCTGATTCTCAGCTTCACCGATCAATAAAAACATAATATTTCACGATTAAAAAAGCGTCGAAACTGTTCCGTTGCCAAATGCGAGAGCTTTGTCGTGTCTCGGGGCACGACACACAGACACACACTCGTCCTCCTAAGCCGTGACGAGCGCGCACACACACCCCAACTTAGTTCCCTTCACACCTCCCCGTGTGTGTGTGTGTGTGTGTGTGTGTGACAGGAAATCACCAGCAGCCACTCGACCCGGGAGCGATGTCTCCTCATCTTCGCCGCTCCCTCGCGGGCCCTCTCAGCATCCACTCCTCCCTGAGACCTGCTCCTCCACGCCTTTTCCACCCCTCGTCGCCTCTCACATCATTTGACATCAAAGGGGCCGCGACGCGTCTCGCTGTTTACCCTCCCTGGCAGGCGCTCATTACAAAAACATCAAAATAAGCCGTGCGGAGAGGCAGGGCGAATTAATGATCTCGCCGTGCCACCGGTGCCCCTGCACGCCCCAATCCGAAACGGCGTCGGGCCATTTGATGCGGAGCAAGTGCACTCCGGCGCACGTGCGCGGGCCGAGGCCAACGTGCATTAGATGTAGACACGCGCGCACACACACACACACACACACCCACGCGCTCCAGTGCCAAGGCCCGTGGCGGCTAACGACCATTCAATTAGCGGGAAATTAGGGAAGCATTGTGAGGTCCATGCTGTGACCATTAGTTGTTGGAGGGAGCGTGGGCCGGGACTAATCCCTCAAGAGCGCCACGGAGAACCTCGCAGGCCACCATCCAGGAGGGCTTTCGGTGTTTTGACACTAACGAGGGTGGAGGACGGCGGCCTGGTTTTTTTTATAATTAGTCGTTCCGTCGCAGGTGGCGCGCGCGTTCCTCGCGTTCCTCGCGTTCCTCGCGTTTTCCGAGCGAGTGTTTTTTTCCGCGGGTGCAGCCGATTGTTTCAATAGCAGATTCGACTGTAACGCTCATTAGACGAGCAGTTTGAAGCAAATCCTCATTAGATCAAGTGATTCCATACAAATTGCCGGCGCACAAAGGCAAACCGGATTGTTAAATCAAAGTGCTTCGGCAATGCATTGTGACACGACACATACATCAGCGTGCTCAGGTCGCTCTGCAACACGCGGCTTCCCCCATGCATGTAATGCCGGGTTTTTATTTGGAAATTAATTCTTAATCTAATCTATACAGCCCTATTAATAACTATTATAAAGCACACCCCAGTCATGAATTAATCAGGGATTGGTAATTAGTGTAAAATTTAAATGCATGTTGTAAACCCACATCGAGTGTCTGGCACTAGACGGAGGTGCCAAGCCATCGCTGTACTAATTAGTTTGCAATTATGTTTAATAAGTTCTGTGGAAGCCAATCATCTTGCAGTCGGGGAGCCGGGCTCTCACGCAATATGGATCCAACATGGAGGGAGGGAACGTCGCATTGTATGCATTTCTTTTTAACGGAAAAATGCTCGATCTCCTCCACACTGGGCTGCACACACTTCCTGCTGGGAGCTTCCCAGTAATGAAGTGGACTCTCTCTGTGTACCTACTTTACTCTCCTTGAAGCTGGAGATTTCCTACATTTCCCAGAGTGCCTTTCAAAAACAATCAATGTGCCGGGACTTGCTGCAGGTGAAGTCCTTTCACCAACTGTTTTTAGTTGTTCAGGTCGTCCACTGGACGCGAATGGGATCAGGAAAGGCCGATTAAACTCATTCAATATGAAACGCGGATTAAAACCTGTTGGCAAAGGGATTCACGTGCTCAAACTAAACAGTGGAGGTGATCCGTTACATATTGTGAAGATTTAAAGTGGTTGGGAAAGACCATATTCGATTGTGGGTCTAGAAAGAAGCCCCGTGACTTATTGACGCCATATGGAAGTTCCCACAATAACCAGTTTCCCGGCTTCGTAATGCAGTTCACGCCAAGGTAACGACAACGAGGAAGCGCCCGGAGAAGAGAAGAAACGTCGAAAGGGAAAAATATCAATCCTGACAAAGTGTCAATGATAATGATCACACTTAGGCAGTACACTTCGCTCTCTAAAAAAGAAGGAAATGAGGAACATCTGGACCGCTAATTTCGCTAACAGCTAATTCAAGCATCCTTTCTATCTGGTGTGACAACATGTCTGCTGATGGGGTCCATTACCTTGGAGTGATTTGCGTAGCGGCAGGGTTCCCTGTTCTCGCCGTAGTCTGCAGACATGGCACGGATGCAGCATTGCACCAAAAACCTTCAATGACATATTTAGGATATGAATTTTTTTTTAAAAAGACAGGAAAGGACAGAAGAGGAAGGAGCTGTGGACAAAAGTTAATGAAATATCATTCGGGGTGCCGTGTTGGAAGACCGGCATGGAGCAACCATCACCTCCTCAACCCTCTCAACACAAAGGGGACTCGGCTGTGTGTTGTGCGGCTGTTTAAATTATGCTGCAAAAGTTGCAGCAAAGATCAGGGAGGACGAAGCGATGCACTCTTCAACCCTCCAGTTAGGAAAAATAATAGAGAAATCAACACAGTGAACGGCGTGAATGCGTGAACCCTGGCTCCGTGTCTGCCAGGCTGAGTGCTGCATTGTGGATTCAGAGTTGAAAGCATTTTGGAGAAACTTGGCCGTGGACCAAAAAGCCTCTAAATGGCTTCGGTGGGCTTTTGAATGGTCAGCTGTGGGTGCGGGTGGGGGAGGACGGGAACAGGCCTCATCCAAAATGTGAAAAAAAAGGGGAGCTCAATTGCAATATTCCTTACAGGATTTGGCAAAAAAAGCAGGTGTTGATTCTGCTTTTTTGTGTGTGTGTTTTTCTTTTTTGGAGACAGCTTCAGAGAGCGACGCGGCAACATATGAGCAGCTAAAACTCTGACAGCTCGCTACAAAGATCTCCTCCTGAGCTCGTGGCAGCACACGGGGCCTAGCGGCGGGGTTCAGATGGGACTCTTGGCTCGGGCTCCAGACTCCAGCGGGCTCCGCGAATGTGTGTGTAAGTGTGTGTGTGTGCGCAAGCTAACAGTCGCCGCGGCGCCATTTGGACCGATGCCTGACACCCTCCGTGTTAATAAGAGTAATCAGAGCCCCCATGCCTGCTACCAGCCTACATAGCACAGCAGAAACATGGCAGCGGCCTGCTCCGCCACCTGAGTGTGTTTACCCCTGAACACACACACACACACACACACCCCAGACACACACACCTCATCGGAGCTAATGAGGGGGAAATGCAGTCAATACAGTAGAATTGATCAGCATTGTCCGGCGACAGCGCGCCATCGATTGGGCTTCCCATCGCCAGTAACGCCTCATTAGCCGCGCCTCCAGCGCGCGTGAGCAAACACACAATCAGGTGTAACGCGTCGGCGCCGCGAACAAATCACCAGCGTTTAATTCTCAAAGCGCTCGCTCGTGGGGTGTGGAGGTGGAGGGTGGGGTGGGGGGGTGCGCCTCGTGCGTCTTTTCGAGAAGGACGAGCATGCTGCCGCCGCCGCCGCAGCTGCGTTTCATATCTTTTCATTAAAATCAATTGCGCGATATCAATATTGGGGCCGTGTGTGCATGTTGAGGTGGTGGAAGCGGGGAGGAAAGTAATCAAACCGCAGTTCATTTCATACATTGAAGGCGTCGCGAAATAGAAACAACATTGCCTTCTTCAACTTCAGTCAGAGCGACAAAGATTGGAGCCGCTTTGAACGTAAGTGCATGTTGCACACGCTCATATTTCACCTATATCCTCTTTGATCCGTTGTGTTTGTTCTCAGCAGCCGTGCCACGCTGCATGCTTCTTGCCAAAGTGAGGATGGGATGGATTTGTTGGAGCATCTGTCCGACATGCAAAAAAAAAAAAAGCATCCCAGTATTTTCTCTGGAGTGATTGGATGTTGTCCAGAGTCATTATGAATTAGAATCATGCTTTAAGAGCCACACAATCATTTTTTGCGACTTCAGCATTTGGACTGTCGTATATCCTCCCGCTGCTGGGAAAAAGACTTGTCGTATGTTTATTTTAGCAGCAATTATCTGTTTGTTATGTTATGTAAGAGGGGCTGGTAACATTGAGACCTTCCACCCCAGAGGCGAACCTGGGCCCGGATCAGACATGCTTCTGTCCTCTGGAGGGGCGCTGTAATGTGATATATGGCTTGTGGTCAGGAAGAAAATCTCTCTCTCTGTATGTGTGTGTGTGTGTGTGTGTGTGTGTGTGCACACGTGTCCATCATTGTATTTACGCGTGAGTTTGAATGCGTTTGGACGTGAGGCGGCGACTGAAACCAAGTGTGTGTGCGAGGCCCGTTCCAGTGGCCAGACACTGCTCCCATAGAGGCGCGCTGCTGATCCCGGGCCAGACCGCCGCTTCCTGAGGCCAGCGTGGATGAAAAATATCCCCAACACCGTGAACACACACACACACACACACACACACACACACATTTTGTGGAAAGCCCACTTGTCTGCCTGGAAAATCCTGGAGTCCTCGGGGACTGGATTCCCCGCACACTATCCCTCTCTCAGTGTGGGCAGCGCGCTACGTCTGCTTGGAATCAACTTTCCGAGGAATAAAAAGAAGCCTTGGGCCGATGATTCTTGCACTTTTATTGCGAACACCGCCCCCCCCCCTCCACCCCCTCCACCCGCACCCCCTCCTCCTCTTTCTCTGTTCTCCGACGTCCCACTTGAACCTTAGAAAGAAGCAGCAAGAAGTAGACGAGCAGTGAAAGACTCCCCTCAAGCCTGTCTTTGCTGTTTGCCTTTCATCTCCAAGCCCGCGAGGTCCCGCGGTTCACAGTCGCGCTCGAAATAGAGGCGGACGTGTCTGCCCGCGATGCGTGTTTGCCCATTAAGGCCAAGAGTCGGGCCTGTCAAGCTGCAGTTGTCCTCGGCGCTCGGCGCTACGACTGAACACGTCTTCAAAGCTATTACGAGAGGGCCGGCGAGGTCGGAGAGGTGTTCCGTCGCGTGTCAGTCAGCAGAAGTGTGAGCGCGCGAGGCGGAGGCGGATCAGTCAAACTGATTAAGAGGAAGAGGGGCAGGTGCCCATTTCCCTTCCAGGCAAAGGCAATCCCGCCACATGTAGAGTGGGTGCCATTGAAGCGGCTTGTGTGCATAGACAAACACATTAAGCAGCGGGGCCGGTCGCCGTAATGACAGTAATAGAGCCGGCCCGATGACAGACAAACAGAGCGCCACTTTGGCCGAGGTTGACAGAAAAGGAAATAAGGAAAAATATTTACAGTCTCTTTTTTCCCTTTCAGCTAAAGGTGCTCATTTTCCAAGGTGAAACGGTTGCAAGCGGGGGGCAATTTCCCTCCCATCAAGTGCATGTCTAATTCTCCTTGTCCCTTCTTTCCTCGTCTCTCTGCGGCGCTTGTTTCTGAAGGCTACAATTGCTGTTAACGTCTCACGTGATTGGTCAATTTCTGGGCTGGAGGCCTTCCTTCTGCCATCGCTAGTAGTCCTTAAACATACACTTGTGGTCACGGCCTCAGGAATCCCTTTTCTCGTACTGTATATTTGACATTTTTTCACGTCTAATAAAAGAACATATATTTCTATTTTTTTATAGCATAACGTAAAGGTCGGGTTATAAGCCGCTACTACCTTCGGCGGTTGTTTTTCGCTAGCTGCCTGCTGTACCTGGCTAGCACTGTTGCTAGCTCTTTGCTAGCTCCCTGACAACCACTGAGAATAGCGGGACCAGCCCGGGCTCGATGCCCGACGTGGGCAGCTGAGATGCGGACAGTGGCAGCAGCAGCGGGGGAGCTAGCAGCAGTGCTAGCTTACTACAGTGGGGAGCTAACGGGGACAACCCGTTAGCTTATAACCCAACTTTTACGGTCACTTTTAGCTGTTATAGTGTAGTTGGCTTAATTCATGTCTACTGCAGGTATTAGCCTTAATATGCCCCCCTACCCCCGCCCACACACACACCGCAAAGCCATGAACAGTGATGTACACAGGAAGAACTAGCATAAAGTAATTAGCTAAATGAATGCGGTTCAAGTCTTTCCTTGTTTACTTTTCACAACCAAATCCACATAGAAAAGCACATTCTGCTATTTCCTCCCCTGTCCTCAAACAAAAACCCTCCACGTGCATACATTTGCATTCATGAAAACCTACAAACCCGCTCGCACAATCCTCAGCAGCAGCAGCAGCAGCAGCAGCAGCAGCAGCAGCAGCAGTAGCAGCAGCAGCAGCAGTAGCAGCAGCAGCAGGGGTCCAAATCAGGCCGATGTTCCCCTTTGATTTTTCTTTCCCAAAGGAAGCCTTGTTTAGATTTGGCTCGGTGAAGTCAGAGTGGAGCGGCTAGTTGGAGGGTAGTGGGAGCCGAGGCTGCGTATTATAATGTAGGGAAGGATGAATGTGTGTGTCTGTGTGTGTGTGTGTGTGTGTGTGTGTGTGAAAGGCAGTAATCTCTCCCTCTGTGTATGTATCTTTGAGTCTTTTCGATCTCTCTTCAAATTCTACACACAGCCCGACCCTGCAGGGGAATAAAAAACACTGTCGTGTCGTTATGCAAAATCAGCAGAGTGTAGTGTTTGTGAACCCGCGCTAGCTGTTCAAACAAAGCATTATTATATAGCCTATCTCGCCTCCTCGTTCTCCCGCTCCTCTTTTTCCCCATTTTTCCAGGTGAGAAGATTATGTGGCTGCGTTGTGTCATTACGCTCAAATTGCACACACCTGACAGTGCATGTGTGTGTGTGTGTGTGTGTGTGTGTGTGTATTGCTGGAACACTACAGTATGTTTGCATATCTGTGTTGCTGTGCGAGAGCGGGCATCCGTGGGTGTGTCCGCCGCTAACGGGAGCATCGGCGGTGAAAGGTTGGCCTTCGGTGGCGGCGGACCTCTAATTTGTTCCGCCACGGCAGAAGTCGGCTAATGCAGCGCACCTGCTCTCCCTGTACCGTCATTAGCCGGTGCAGAACGGCAAAAAGGTCAAACATAAACAGAGGGATCACAGAGAGGGGGAGAGAGAGAGAGAGAGAGAGAGAGAGAGAGAGAGAGAGAGAGAGAAACAGAGAGGGAAACACAGGGAGAGCGCCCGTGTGTGTGTGCGCGAGAGATAGCGGGAGAGAGATGAGCGCTAATGTGGGGATGATGAGTGGGCGTGGGCTGCCCAGGCATGGAGCGATGCATGATGGGAACACTTCACACACCCAGGGTGGGGGTGTGTGTGTGTGTGTGTGGGGGGGGGGGTCGCCTGCCTCTGATCTTGGCAAACAAGCCCCGACAGGTCGGCGTTGGTCGCTGCACACCTGTACACAAACACGCACACAAGCACGGACTGGGTGGCGTATCCTGCGAAGTCAGACGCACAGACGCGACGCAATTTATTTCCATTACTTCTGACACGGAGTGAAGAAGCGGCGACGACGACAATGTAAATAATGAAGGGGAAAAAAAACATACCATCCAACATCATCCATCTTTAAAATCCATACGCTTCCTATCTGGAAACTCCTGCATTCGAGAGAGCTGATTTGGAGGAGGACTTGGGTGAGGCATTAACTTAATTTCCCAGGATCCCTTGCTTCTTTTCTCCCCCGCTGTGGGAAAAACAATCACAATTTTGGCATCAACTTGAGGGGCCACAAGAACATTCAGAAAATACGAAGCAAGAGCTTAAACGAGAGTGTAGCGGAACGGATGCTCGACAGGAAGTGATGTCACGACCCGGGCTTCGATTTAAAGAAAGAATCAGAAAGAAGGAAGCTCTGTGACATCACACGTTCCACCTGACACTTGAAATCAAGCCATGCGCGGTGAGGAGGGACAGACACTCCCCGGACTACACACACACATCTACACACACACACACGCACAGAGCTGAGGATGAGAATAGACTCCCCATACCTGGCCGGGCTGCGAGGTAATTAATCGCTGTGGTATTTAGGAGTGTTCGACTAGACAAATATGACAGCGACAGGGACAATTAGTTTGGCTGTTTCAGCTACATTAACGCTCTCCGCTATTACACCCCAGTGCCGAAGCACCGGTCCTCCCACAGGGAAGCGACGCGTCTACCGGCGCGCCTCCACCGTGATGACGAGAGGAGGAAGGAAGGAAGAAAGAAATAACACACCGGGGGAGGGTTGTTTGTTGTGTGGCGTAATTGGGAATACATTTTAATTATCTGCTATGTCACTTTGTGAGATGTGTTTCTTGCATTTGTTGCAGGTATACGTGAGGTTGTTCATCAGCCCTGTGTTCAGTGTTTCTGTATGTGTCTGTGTGTGTCTGAGGGTGATCTTGTGTGTAGATGTATTAATGCAGGAACACAGTCATAATCAATTATCAACATTAAATGATGTCTGTGGAGAAACTGCATATTTTTTTTCCTGTTACGTACACCTAGATTATACTAATGCAGTCACAGATGGTGTACCTTCAGACAGGTGTTTCTATTATTCTGTCCACCCCATTCACATCAGTGAGGCTAAATTTCGTGCAAAACTCAACTAAACGTGAGTAATGAAACGCCACTCAAACAGGACCTTGAAACAGTAATTGAAAGGCCCTTCGATGCGACGTCCACATGTGGAAACCTCTGTGACAGATTGAGACACAATAACAATTTCCACAGTTCAGCCGCAGACAGATGAAGTCAGCACCCGGCACGGGAATGTGTTTAGCGGGCCGACTGGTCCGAAGGCTGACCTCTGCTCTCCTGGTGGAAGTGAACGAGAGCAGAATAATGATGCGTTGTCGCCTGGCAGGTCGGGGTGAGGGCAGCAAACGCACACCTGACTCACCGCCGCCTGCATAGAGCCTCTCACCCCGGCTTGTGTGGACGCAACGAGACAAACAAAAGCCTTCCTGAGTATTTATCAGTCAGGTGTCATCTGCACTCTGGAGACGCATTTGTGTATATTGTGTGTACTTTCATGTCGTGTGTACATTTATGTCGTGTGTACTTTTATGTTGTGTGAACCTTTATTTCGATGTCATGTGTACCTTTATGTCATTTCTACACATTTATGTTGATGTCCTGTATACCTTTATGTCCTGTGTACCTTCATGTCTGTGTGTACCTTCATGTCCTGTGTACCTTCATGTCTGTGTGTACCTTCATGTCGTGTGTACCTTTATGTCCTGTGTACCTTCATGTCTGTGTGTACCTTCATGTCCTGTGTACCTTCATGTCTGTGTGTACCTTCATGTCCTGTGTACCTTCATGTCTGTGTGTACCTTCATGTCTGTGTGTACCTTCATGTCTGTGTGTACCTTCATGTCTGTGTGTACCTTCATGTCTGTGTGTACCTTCATGTCGTGTGTACCTTCATGTTTGTGTGTACCTTCATGTCATGTGTGTACCTTCATGTCTGTGTGTACCTTCATGTCATGTGTGTACCTTCATGTCTGTGTGTACCTTCATGTCCTGTGTACCTTCATGTCTGTGTGTACCTTCATGTCTGTGTGTACCTTCATGTCATGTGTACCTTCATGTCTGTGTGTACCTTCATGTCTGTGTGTACCTTCATGTCTGTGTGTACCTTCATGTCGTGTGTACCTTCATGTCATGTGTGTACCTTCATGTCTGTGTGTACCTTCATGTCATGTGTGTACCTTCATGTCTGTGTGTACCTTCATGTCCTGTGTACCTTCATGTCATGTGTACCTTCATGTCTGTGTGTACCTTCATGTATGTGTGTACCTTCATGTCGTGTGTACCTTCATGTCTGTGTGTACCTTCATGTCTGTGTGTACCTTCATGTCTGTGTGTACCTTCATGTCTGTGTGTACCTTCATGTCGTGTGTACCTTCATGTCTGTGTGTACCTTCATGTCTGTGTGTACCTTCATGTATGTGTGTACCTTCATGTCGTGTGTACCTTCATGTCTGTGTGTACCTTCATGTCGTGTGTACCTTCATGTCTGTGTGTACCTTCATGTCTGTGTGTACCTTCATGTCGTGTGTACCTTCATGTCGTGTGTACCTTCATGTCTGTGTGTACCTTCATGTCGTGTGTACCTTCATGTCTGTGTGTACCTTCATGTCGTGTGTACCTTCATGTCGTGTGTACCTTCATGTCTGTGTGTACCTTCATGTCATGTGTACCTTCATGTCTGTGTACCTTCATGTCATGTGTGTACCTTCATGTCTGTGTGTACCTTCATGTCGTGTGTACCTTCATGTCTGTGTGTACCTTCATGTCGTGGGCATTTTTTTAATAGTTTGTCCATCCATCCATTAGACAAAAACTAAATGGCCAGAATGCTGATTCTTTGAGGATAATATTTCTGATCTCATCGTCTCATGAAGTCTTAATATTTTTAGTGCTCAGAGGCATTCCCAGATTGTTGGAAAATACAATTCTAAGATCTGAAAAACCAACAAAAACACTGCAATCATATAATTATTGCTAATAGTCCCTCAAAAAAAATCACTCTGGCACACATGAAGAGACCACAGAGACGGACATTGTAGAGGACAAACAGATGATTGGTCTTCATGTTCCCTGCATGTAAATCAAGTTTGGAATCAATTTGAATCTGTGTGTCCACCTATGGGTGCAACACCGATATGTGCACCCCTGTACGAGGGGGAAATGGTTGAGTCCGTCAGCCTGTATTGACCTCGCTGGTAGTTGGCCACTTATCATCAAAATGGGGGTGGGGGGAAGGGACCATTGCCAAGTCCTCCAACAAAAAAGTTAGCAGCTCGCGTGGCACTCTAAACAACAAAACAATGATTGCTCTCTTGTCCTTATTGCCAGTACTGCGAGGCAGCGGTGCCAAGACTCTTGTGTAAAATTCAAAACAAGTGGGTGTTTGACAAGTAGCGGCGAACGCATTAACGCCAAGGTAGGAGAAGCAGGAGCTCAGCAGCAGAGGGTTGGTCAGCACGTGTTTTTGTTGCTTTCCACCGCGGCTGTTTGTTGAAAAAACGCACGGAAAGCACGGTTGAAATGTTCATCTGACAACTCTAAAACCTGTTATCTGCAAATAACGCTAACTACCTGATAATTACGCTGTCAGCAACACCACAATTGTGCGAAAACAGAGACCCTGACACGGCGTTGGGGAGTTGAGATGACACGATGGAGGCTGTCGACTCAAGCGTTTGGCGATTCGGTTGGTCGCGGCGAGCGGGTTCTGCCCCGCCGTCCTCATCCAGGGAACAAGGCGCCTCCAGGACAAGCTCAGAGAACAAGGTTGAGGATAAAAGAGGAGGAAGAAACCCGAGGAGTGGTGATGAGTGTTAGAGTGACAGCGAGAAGAGGAAGTAGAGAGGAGGAAGAGACAGCCCTCTTCTTGCCTCCAGCCCTTTTACACCAACTCTTCCAGCACCCCGGCTCCTTCTCCTTCTTCTATTGAAGCCGAAGCAACACAAATTCCAGCATGTGTTGCCTGTTTCGGTGCACGCCGTGGCTAATGCTAATGCTAACACTGCAATCCACCCTGGAGTAAGTCCATCCGACTGCACTTCCGCACCTCCAGTCTCTAAATAAACCACTCCAACTCCTCCATCCCCCCCACCACCTCCGGCCTTCATCCGCTCCCTTCCCCGGCTTTCACCCCACCTTCAAAATCCCTTCATCCATCTCCTCCAGCCCCACCCCGAGCCACATCCCTCAGCCTCTCCCTGGGCCCTGGGCTGCTCAGCAGGGATGGGGGGGGGCAGGGCAGGTATCTGCAGTGCAGCGCGCCGCGCCCGGCGCTCACGGCGGCTCTCCGGGGCGAAAAGCCGGCAGGGTTCTGATGAGCTCAGGGTGTCATCTTCAGCTTCCACCAACCCGGCGAAATGAAAGGAAAGAGAGAGAGAGAGAGTGAGAGAGAGAGAGTGAGAGAGAGAGAGAGAGCGAGAGAGAGAGAGGGGGGATGGCTGAGTGAATAGGCGAGCGTTGTAAATCTTCACAGCAGCAACATGCAACCGTGGAGAAGGGAGGGTGACGAGTGGGTGATGGAAGAAGGAGCGAGAGAGGCGGCGATGGCGCAGGATGGGGAGCGGATTTGCCTCACTCACTTAATGCACTGCTTATGACAGCTAAAGGGGAAAGTGCGCTGGAAATTGGTGAGGAGGAATTACCAGTGTTATACCGCTTGCCATCTTACAAATGAATACCGTTTAGCCTCGGCATATAAATGAGTGGATTTCGCTTGGAGAGGGAAAGGGAACGAAAAGAGAGCAGCAGAATGGGAGACAGAGGAAGGCAAAGTGGCGGCGCAAGCAATCAGTGGCCGGCGTGTGTTTTTTTTGCGGAGGTGTGTGTGTGCGCGAGCTCGCGCACGCGACAGCGGGCGTGTGCGTGCGTGGCTCAGTGTGAGGCTCTGTGCCGAGCCAGCCGCCTGAAATTATGCAAGCAAGTAACAATGAGCAAATTGAACCTCCGCACGCCGACACACACACACACACACACACACACACACACAAGCGCAGCACAAGGTCAGGCTCAAAGACAAGGGAGTAGGGGCGTTTAAGCAGTGGGTGGGAGCGAAAAACAGATCATGATAAATTGGCTCACATTTTACAAAACGCTGCCCTTAATGCACCTCGGCTAGCCATGCCCCCTAGCCCGGCGCTTTAATAGCAGCAGCTAGCCATTTGTGATATATGAAAACCAGGCGGTGGCACTAATTGCGCAATTACAAAGCGGATGTGGCAGCGCGGGGAGGACGGAGGATTGGGCACAATAATATCCCTCTCTCTTTAGGTCTTTCTATCTGTTTCCTCTACCTTGTTCATCCTCCCTGCTTCCCCTATAGCTGCCTCCCCTCTCGCTTCCTTTCCATCATTTTTTTTTTTTGCACAGGGCTCTGGGCAACTGCACCCGTGTAGTTTATTGAGAGGTAGAGTGAGTGTGCCAGTTTCACTGAACCACAGGGAGCAGAGGAGCTGGGAGAGAGGGAGCTCCAGAGCATGCAGTGAAAGTGAGAAGGTGTAGTGAGGGAGGGGAGAGGAGAGGAGAGGAGAGAAGGCAAAATTTGTCTTGCGCGTCGATGAAAGGACAATTTATTAGGAGCTGCTCAGGGAGACAGAATATTTTGCCCCAGTGCTTTACGGACTGTCTGGATGAGGAATGGGAGCATATTAGCGCAGTGCCGGGCGCCGGGCCTGGGACGGGCTGGAGCCGAGGCTGCAGCGGCAACAACTTGGCACCGCCGCATCGCAGGCTGCTGCGAGCACCCTTGGGGGTCGTGGATCAGGGGCACGCGGGTGGAGGCAGGTGGGGGGGATGGCGGGAATGTGGGGAAACGAAAATCCAGATTTATCCACAAAGCCAGCAGCAGCGTCACATGATTGCGAATTCAAAAGTTTACACCAAGTCATTTGGCAACTTTCCATCTATTTAACGATATTCTATTCCAAAGTTTAGTCAAATTAAACTAACACTACTTATGTACTAATTCGGAAACTAGCTTTTAGACGCTAACAATCAGGGTTTAAACTTACTCAGGCTTGTGGCAATCGACCTTTCCAACCTGGTAGTTTATTATTGTGATAATGAATATACTCGATTAATTGCTAATGAGAATACTCGCAGCCCGAGGCCAAACAGGAGTTCTGATGCGTAAACTCAAGTATGATCTATCAGTTTTAACATTGTTATGACGACCACATTTTATATACAAACTACCGGGTGCCGCCTTTTGTCCGACTAAGATCTAGTCGTGGCCCAAAGTGGTGCATCCCAGGCCGTGGAATTATCCCCTCAGGCGTGTGTTTGCTCACTCCCGCGGCGGCGGCGAGATTAAGTAAATCCCACATCGGCCGGCCTGACAGACAGCACAGCAGCAGCGGGGCCAGCGCGGCAAACAACACCTGTGCACATCACAGCGGCTAGCCATCCCAGGGTGCAGCTAACATTAGCATGCCGCTGTAAACACGAGCCGAGCAGGTGTCTCGTCATATATTACCGGCGGCCGCGCTTTGATTGCGTTTAAGAGAGACAATATATATCTCTGTTAAGAGGCTGGCTAACATTTTCCCTTCACAAGGGCCTCGTATTAACCCGCGCGCTAACCTCTGGAGAAGAGCTACGAGTACGTGCTAATACTGCATGTGTGGAATGGAATATCAGCAGCCATTACACATGAATATATAGGATGGAGCAGGGTGTCAGTAGGAGACCGGGCGCGCCATAAAAACACAGAGAAAAGAACATACTTTTGATTCATTTCCACTTTTCTATATGAATAGCAAGTAGCATCCCGGTAGAGTGAAAATGAAGCCGGGAAATCACCGAAGCAGTGAGGTTAAAACTATAATTGTTTTTCCTTTAAAAAAAAAAAGAAGCAAAAAACAGATGGTCACAGAAAAGCCAAGCTGCGGTTCTGCTCGTCTCTCCCGCCGGTCCCCCGGCGGAGCGCGCCGGCGCCTCGACACATCTCCGGTGTAACCGGCGGAGCCCGCTTCCTATTTATCTCCCGTCTCGCTGAGCGGCGCGGCGAGCTAGCGCGGCTGGCATGACCTCCGCTGGGCGCACATTAATTTCACCCTCGCCGTTTTCTGTGGCGTCGATTAATAAAAAGTGACTAGCTTTTCAGCGAGCGAACGCACGCTGATAAATGAGGGCCCGGCGCCTAATTGCTTGGTAAATTAAGAGCTCACAATAGTGACGACGATGCGCGCTGCTTTTAATGTTTAAGAACTCATTAAGTGCGGGAGCGTCTCGCGTCGTTGGCCACGGCGGCCTTGTATGTTCACCTTTAGGTGCTATTAATGGCCACGGGAAATGTCAGTGTGTGTTGGCGGCTGGAGCGGCTCGTCTGATCAGAACTGCTTTGAGTCGACTCCAACCTCCAGCTTGCTGCTTCTCACCATCAAAACAACATCATAATAATTCTCTTACTCGCCTACACACACAGGAATCTCACGTACACACACACTTAAATACACAATCACATGCCTAGGAAACCTATCACAGACATGCATTAAAATCCATACACATACTGTGTGTGTGTGTAAATATATATATATATATATATATATATATATATATATATATATATATATATATATATATAAACACTACTGACACAAACACACACAGCTTACTCAGTACAATATTATACACAATCTGGAATCACACGCGTGTACACAAATAAATAAAATTCCTTTTCACACACTCACACAAGCAAAGACACACAGCAGTTTTGTGTCTGCATGTACACGACAACATCTTCATGCAGTGTGAGGAATAACTCGTGCACATACAAACACTCCTCCTCATGCACATCTAACACACACACACACCCATACACACACACACACACACACACACACACACACACACACACACACACACACACGTCCCGACCCAAATGTCATGCACCATTTGGATTCTGGAGAGCAGAGATGAGCGAGCGCTGGCAAATATTGAAAGTATTTATTTCTCTCCACAGATGAGCGAGACGTAATCCTCCAAATATATTTAGTGGCGTTATGGATTTGTTGTCGCTTAATTTGCATGACAACACACTACCTTTCGCCGCGCACACGGCGGCAATTGCGGGCGCGAGATATCATCTTTATTATTATTGAGCCGTAATGTGGCGCTACACAGAGGGGGGAAATTGAGCAAGTTAAGCCGGGAGTCGCGGCAGACACTTGGCTTATGGTGATGGATCGCTTTCAGTAATTTCTCTTTATTATGATTGGACAAGATCAATATTTTAACAGTTCGGTTACGGCCTTCAGTACAGTGCTTTATATGTATTATTCACGACCTTTATCAGCGTGGAGGGAGGCGGGAACGGGCGGAGGAGAGGGCTGACATTTTTCAGACCGAGGCCTGCTCCATCTGGGACATGAAGAGGACTGTGTAATGGACACAAATGAAAATGGGCTGTGTGTGTGTGTGTGTGTGTGTGTGTGTGTGCATGTACATGTGTGGCTGCATCCTCGTCTGCAGGGCCAAGAGACCCACATCTTCACCAAAATGACAGCGACGAACACAAACCCTCTCACTTCCAACACCTCACAGAGCAGATATTTGTATTTTGTTGTCCAGGTTTTGAGGATTTTTACCTCTCGAGATCTCACATAAGTGTTTGGGAAATGTTATTAAAAATCAATCATTTCACAAGTCATTGTCTCGCCTGTTTGATCTAGAAATCTACGCACTTTACATGGTAAAAAAAAAACACTTTTCCTTTCATACTACTCTACCTGAATAAATCTGTATTCATCTTCTGTCTGAACATCTTACTAAAAAGCTCAGGCTGGTCAGCGTTTTTTGACCACATCTGCAGTGTGACAATCAAAAAGCACATGCAAATCTCACTCAGAGTGACGTGAGCTGTGTGTGTGAACAAGCACACCTCGTCTGTTACTCTTCTGTTAAGTTGCCACACACGAGAGCAACACCTGGAACCAAGGTAACAACAAAGATGGTGGTGTCCGCAGCCTCAAAATGCTCAGAAATCTTTTAAATTATGAATGCGTGACACAAATTACACTGAAGGTATGACGAGGAAGAGAGAAAGGTCGTGCTGGGGAGCCATCGGCTGCATCGGCTGCATGCTTGTTGTCGTCAGTTCCACGAAGAGACTTTAAGTAAGTATCCGAAACGCTGCTGTCAGCTTTCACAGGGACTACTTCTTTGGTAGAGAAAGTAGTTCCAATGCAGCGAGGTCCATATAATATCAGGAAAGACACCACAACCAAAATCCAACTCCCCCCCTCCAATTGTACCTGGGTGGAGGCAAAGATTTTTTTTGAAAGCTAATAACACAAGAGGTACGCTGAGAAAATGTGTTTTTGGTAAATTTCAGAACACAGTGGGAGAAAGCAAAGCAAACACCGCTCGCAAATCCTTTAATCCTCACCGGGCATGTCATCTGGAGAAGCCGGAGCTGCTGCAGCGTGAGTCATACCTGTAACATAGATGCATGTATGTCACTTAGAGAATGTTACGCTATCCCAATTTATATTCTAGGTCAATCCTGCAGAAAACAGAAGGAGCAGGGTTCAGGAGAAAGTGATGGAGGGGGGGGGGGGGGGGGATCAGATAAAACCCGTCTGGGATTAAGAGCTGTGACATATTCATATCTGACCGGACTTAAAGCCGTTGCCACAGGGGAGGGTCTGTCGCTATCAAAGCTGCAGGAAATCAGCCGGAGAGGGAGCGAGATAGGGATAAAGAGATGCAGAGGTACAGTCAAGAGAGAGAGAGAGAGAGAGAGAGAGAGGGAGAGAGGGAGAGAGAGAGAGAGAGGGAGAGAGGGAGAGAGAGAGGGAGACAGCTGAGGGGATTTCTTACAAAGCTCTCTCAAAAAGAAAATCCTTTGTACCCCTCATCCAAAACCTGACGCCCTCCCCTCACCTCAACCTCCACAGTTGTATTTAAGTCCCCGTGTGGAGCGGACGGGGAGCGAGCCCCTGGAAAAGTTGGTCTCGGGGAAGGCCGGGTCGCTGTGAAACTGATTATATCAGTTTCGGCGGCGGACTGGTAATAGGCTCCTCTTCCAGCAGCCGCTAACCCCGGCTCTCCCCTGGCAGCCGGCGAGAGTGGAATTAATCAGGCCTACTGGGAGCCTCCTCCATCCCCTCTCCGCAGGCAAGCCACTCCGCAGTCATTTACCAGCCAATCCCACTGTCAACCCACTGTCATTTAGGCCCTTTTTCATTACGCCTCCCCCCGCCTCGCGCGCACACGCAACCTTCGCGCTTTCCCCTCTTTGCGTTTGGATCTGGGGGAAAAAAAACAAAACGGAAAAACAGAAATGGGTGACAGATTAGCTTAATGCTGGGTACCTTTTGTCGACCGCCGAATATGATCACTTTCCCCTCCTTTTGCATCAAACACACAGAGCGAGCGTTCATCATCATCATCCCCCTCCCTCTACCCAAAATGAAGGGGTGAAATGAGTGGTTTTCCATGCAGTCTTCTGTCTGTAATTAGGAGCTTGTTAATGAGCCCGTGCTATGGCTGGTGGCGTGAGCGCGCCCATGTCCTAAATGTGACATTAGATGGCTCAACTTTGTTCATCGCCTATAAAAACCCTGGGCCATAACCACCAATTACCGCGGCTAGGTGTCTCTGGGGTGCGCAGGCCCTTCGTACTGGGCCGGCCTCGCCTGCTAAGCCTGCTTAAGTGACCTATTTCGGGCTCGGAGGCAGTCTGTAAAACACCTCTAAGGTTAGATTATCCCGTGATGAAATACAAGGCGTCCCCCGCCACAAATTACCCACAGATGGAGCGCCACTGGGCCATTCCTGCACCGCCGCTCACGGTCGCTATTTTTTCTTCTTCTCTCTCCCCCCAACAAGGCAGACAAATATTCATGAGTAAACAAAAGAAGTGATTTGAAAAACGGCTGGAGGAAAAGGAGATTAATAAAAAGCATGAATAGTGCATTATGGAAGCCCGAGCCATCTCATTGGGGTTAGAGGGAGATTGCATTTGGGTTTTATTAAGAGCGCCGCTCTCGGTCGTGGTAAAGAACCCCAAAGAGGAGGCGGGGCTTGGACGTCTGAGTGGCAGCCAGAGGTGGACGGAGAAGGGAAAGGCTACCGCGAACCCCTGGATGCTTACTGTTTTTAATGAGTAACCGTGATGTTCAGTTCATCAGTTAGACCTTCTCTGCAGTTTAAAATCCCCCCCCCCCCCCCCCATGCCCCTCCCGCCCCCAATAGCTCCTGATGTTTGCACACTTTCACTTTGGGATGAAGTTAGACGTTTGGAAGTGCTTTGGATGACAACAAAATGAGAGCGCGTTGGGTCGAGCCAGACGAGAGGCAGACTCTGCGGCCTGCAGCCGGCGCGGAGACCAGACCAATTAAGATAAGAGGCAGTTAACAGGAAGTGCTTGTTTGACATCCTGTCACGTTAACGAGGACAACCGTAATTGGACTCGTGTATTTAACAGTAGGCGTAAAATGCTGTTCGTTGTCAGCGGTTACATTTTTTTTTTTTTGGCGTTCCCTTGAAAAGGAGGGATTTCTTTTCATTTCTGTAGACTTAAGGGATGTTTTTTTTTTCTTCTTTTTTCCGTCGCCTTGAGTGGCTGAGAGGAAATGTCAAGGCTTTTAAGACCCACTCGCACAGCAAATGAGGCACTAAGGATTGTTACTAATCAAAGTCCTTTCTCTTTTGCTTCTGCCCGTGGTGGCAGTCAAGACACCGTCTGAAAAGATTAAAAGAACACAGCGGAGCTCCTTTTATTAAGGACCGGTTTCTGCTGGGACATTACCTGGGGGTTCCCTTTATATATGAATCCAAGAAGCAGCAGGATCCCGGCAGCAGGATCCCGGCATCGGTCGGGGCGTTCCTCCTTTAAGCGACTTTTAGCAGCAGCTAGCTCGGCGCTAAGTGCGCGTAACGCTACGCAGGTGCCGAGCTGACGCGTGTGTCGGGTAGTTCCTGTTTATTTTGGGGCGTGGGGGGGCGGCCCAGGAGGAAAAGTGAGCTGGCTGGGGTTCTGCTCGGGATCAAACCCTGGACCGTCGAGCGGGAGAGCGAAAGGAAAAAAAAAACAAAAAACATGGCCGGTGTTTATTGTAACTGCGGTGGCCTGGAAGTGAGTGGCAGAAAGCATGCACGGATTGTCAAAGTGAACAGAGGCCAGAAGCACAACACAGACAACCTCTTAACACAGGGGAGATGACGGGGACCATACACACACACACACACACACACACACACACACACACACACACACACACACACACACACACACAGTATCAATGTCTGTGCTCATGAATTCCCATACATATAACCGGAATCTATTAAAAAAAAAAAAGAAATCCCATTCGGGGGGTTGACTCTGAATTAATTCTCCTGTATAAACTCGTGTCGGCGTTTGAATGTGCGTGAACGAGATAATGACACACGCGGCGCGTGTAAACAGCCGCGCTAAATGTTTGAAAATGCAAGTCACTCATCGGCAGGAATTATAGTGCTGAATTGTGTTTCTCTGCCGGCTTTGCGATAACCGGGACATTCTTTAACCTGAGCACCTCCAATTAGAGGATTGGAGGAAGAGGAGGGGAGGTGGCGAAGAGGGGAGGGGAGGTGGGGGGGGGCTGAACGCTCTTGCTTTGACCCGCCCGCTTTACTCGGAGGCGCACTCGAGAGGCAGAGATGTGGCGGCAGGATATCGCAGAGGAAAAACAGGCTCAGACTCAGATGGCCAGAGGCGGCCTGCGCCTCTCTATCAATGCAAAACAGACTACTTCCTTGGGCAAAGAGGACATTTCTCTTCTTTTATAAGCCTCCCTTCTTTTCTTTTTTTTCTTACATTAATTTTGAAAGCAGAGAGGAGGGTACAGAGAGAGAAACAGAGACAAGACAGCGGGAAAGAGAGGAAAAATAAGGGGCAGATGAAAAGAATCTTCAGGATCCAGGAAACATCTGGTTTCATATTCAAAAGACCCCGAAAAGGAAATTGCAAATAGACAAAACTCTTATGTTTTGATTTATTTTATTATATGATGGCTGGGTGATGCCAGCCGTGCAGCGGGGGCCCCCAGTCGTAAATACAGGAGCCGGGCGATGTGCCGGGGCATTAGGGACGTCTCCTTACTGTCCCCGGACTGATTGATGCCGCTTCTAATAACATCCACAACCGCTGTGTTCTGTTCTAAATTACACAAAAAACTGAAGGGGCTGTTGTTAATTGGATGAATGGACGCAGGGGAGGGAAGCAGCTTCAGAGGGGAGAGAGAGAGAGGGAGGGAGGAAGAGGATGAGACACTGAGGATAAAGGGAGAAGGAAAGGAGATAAGGAAGATAAGGAGACACAGATGAGCGTTATTACTTGGTTTATTTTAACCCCCTTCCCTTAATGCCGCCCATACGTGCTCGTTTAATTCACTCCAGGTTTAAAATAGTCTTTTTCTATTGAGACAGTAAGACTTTGACAGGGTAGAGCTTTAAATGTTGGGTTTCAGATGATGAACATTGGCCACAAACAGCCCGTTTCTTTAACAAAAACTGATTTGTTTCCATTTTGTAGCCCAACAACCAGGAGGCAGAATGAATTAAAAGTGTATTCTGATCTTCTGCGCGTCCTGGGAGGAGTATTTAGAACGCAGCTCACAGCCATACTGACTCGTTGATGGCTTCATCTGTGCACAACATGGCAACAAGTGGGAGCTGCCCAGCTGATCCGCTGCGTCTGGGAAAGCAGCCCCCCGGCGGCGTGGCATTAACGTGCGCTGGTATTTTGACCCTCGCAGCTACCCGTCCTGGTGGTACATCGTGTTCACTGCCAAAAAACAAAAAACAAAATCTCCCAATGCAACCGCGTGGAGCCGCAGCTCGGGATAACCTCTGAACCCGGCCTCCAACCAAGAACACCAGTAGGTGGGTGTCTGTCCGAAGAGCAATCGGGTCACAATCCATCCCCGCCGTGGACGAGATGAAGCTTTTTCTGTTTCCTAAGAATCCGATTTTGGCAGACAAAAAAAGCGGATAATGAATGTTGGGATGGAGGAGACTCAAGGAGAAAGAAACCTGGCCGGGCTCCAGCTTAACTTTTACATTACACTGCCGAGTCCAACTTTATCAGCACATACCTTCAGCTATTCGCCCATTACCGGTTATACACATTAAGTAAGTGATCGTAAACAGGAATCAGAAGACCGGTGTCACACATGCACAGAGACGAGTGAAGCTGCAGAGATGTGGAGGGTTTGAGAAGCCGGGTGTTACTGGTTCTCCTGGAAGATCTGCGGGTCAAAGCGCTCCACTTCCTTCATGCATCTTTCTCTTTGTCGAACCGTCACGCCTGGTGTGCGTCGCCTACGAATGTCGGAGAACTGGTGTCATATTCTATCAACTGAGCGACGACACGCGACGGTTTGAATCCACGGCGCATGCGCACGCACCGTCTGAAGCTGCAAAGGATGAGACTTTTTGACGGCGACCGCGAAGCCAACAGATGGGAGGAGGTGAGCTGTGCTCGTGCTCCAGGCCATTCCCGCCCGCCTTCCCTCTTTCCAAAAGGAAAGATTTACAGCGGCAGCCTTGGAAGGAAAGAAAGAAAGAAGAAAAAAAAGCAGCGCGCAACATCTGGATACGCGTGACGCCGAGGCATGGTTGGCGGTGACAGCGGCTAATTTAAAAGGTAGTAAAAGTGTTCGCCGGGACCTGAGGAAGAGTGATGGACAGCTGTATTCCCCCGGCTGACCGGGCTGTGAAGACGGCGTGGAGGAGGAAATAAGGCTGGAAGGTCTCACCGGGCCAGACTATTCCCCCCAGCTTTAGATTCATTAAGCTGGAAAACGAGCTGGAGAGAGAGAGAGAGAGACAAAGGGAAAGATGAAACAAGACAGGCGGTGGAAGGAGGGAGTGATTGAGAGAGAGCGAGAGAGAGAGGATCAATCAGGAGGCACAACAATAATGTGGGGGTGACACCCCAATCACAGAGAAAATCTCACTGTAATTCTGTTTGCTTGCCTCACAATGTGAGCGTAATTGCCGCGATCATTTACGGGGCGACGACGAATCGAGCCCCGGATTATTGTTTTCCTCTCCTGACGGGCACGAGCACCGCGCCGTTCGTTGCGCCGTCCCACGGAAATCATTTACCGCACGAGACCCGGCGAGGAGTCGAAAGACAGCTTGAACGCGCCACAAAATGGTGAATTTAGGATAGACATTTTTTTTTTTTTTTTTACCTGTCCAGAGCGTTCTCATGCATGAGCCCATCTGGACGGTGGGAGGAGAGGTAGGCGACGCGATCCCTGCAGACGAAAACTTGACCCATTTTATCTCGGAAATCCACCCGCCGGAAGCGAATACACACCAAGAGAAAAGTTGTTTACCAGCTACAAGTGTGTGTGTGTGTGTGTGTGTGTGTGTGTGTGTGTGTGTGTGTGTGTGTGAAAACACACACTCGTTTGTTCCAGCCAAGAAGGGTAATGAGACAGCCCGCTCCGGCAATAAGTTTAATGTCACAAAGAGAGGTCTTTTTTTTGTGGGTGTTCTTCTCATTCAGGGAGTTAATTGCTGAAGAGAATTAATTACAAAATGTGGACTTGACGATTGTACATTGATTACTGTAAATATCCTCCCGAGTTTTGCTCCGCTAATTGAGGAGCATCCAGCCTGGCGCATCTTATTACGTGGGCTACCGTATTAGCTGCAGCACATTCCTGCCAGTATTGATTTTTTTTTTTTTTTTTTGTGCTTTGATGAAGGGAATACAACTAAAGCATCTTAGAATATTGCAATTAGAGATATGAAAGTGATACACTAGATGGACCAAAGCATGCCCACACACACTCGTGTGCGTGGGATTTGTTTTATTCATGGTTTGGGGCCCCCTACGTCATGACAATATGGCTTTCCAGCTCAAGTTTGGTGTGGAAGGACTTTACCCGTCTGTGCCGAGCCCTCACCCCGTCCAACATGAGCTGACACAAGCCGGTGTTGGAGCTCACTGAAGCATGTTTTGGGCTTGAATGGGACTAAATCCCTGCAGCCAAGTTCCCAAAAATTGAGCCCAGAGTCTCCTTGGAAGAGCAGCGCTCCGGGGTTTCAAAAGGAGACGCACGACATTCACACACTCGTGGAGCTGGAGGAGGACTTTGGCAGTGCAGACGGCGATGAAGAGGAGGATTACACGTCACATGAAGCTTTTCCCCTGGACCCCCGAATCAGAATGATGCAGTTTAACCCTTTAACTGACGCATCCCAGGGCGCCCTGCCCGCGTTGACCTTGTAACATCACACACAGTGAGACAGACAGGCAGGCAAGGCAAAGACTGAAGCCCTGTAATGAAACATGACTGGTGAAGGGTAACACACACACACACACACACACACACACACACACACACACACACACACATACACCTCAGAGCCAGAGAGGCATGAGAGGGGAGGAGAGAGAGAGACTGGAAACTGGAAAGAGCATCGACTACCTCCTACATCCGACAGATGGAGGGAGTCGGAGCGGGAGAGGAAGTGGGTTGAAAGGTGAAAGAGCGAGCGAGGCGATCGAGTGCTGAAGGAGCGAGTATAAAAAACACTGAAATCAGTGTGCGTCTTTGCTCAGAAAGTGAGCTTCAATGAAGTTGTGACGCAACCAAAATGATCTTCTTTTGCACAAACCTTTGAGGACATACTGGGGTTTTTGCAGTTTCCGCTCAGCTTTTCCATCGTGATGCATTGAAAGTTATTCCTCCTTTTTTTTCCATCTACCTCTGCAACCCCTCCCCCCCCCACACACCTCTCTCCCCCTCCCCCCTCCTCCCCATCCGACTGGGAGTGTATCTACCTATCCAGGCAGCAGTGCTGGAGGGTTCCCCCAGGGCTGAAGTCCTTTGCTCCCGGCTGTTTGATGTTGAGCCGGCGCGGATGAACCTCAGCCCCCGCCCAGAGTTCGCTCCCCATCATCAAACACCCCGGCTGGGTGCCGGGCCAAGGCTGTGGCCCTAATCAAACACGGAGGGGGCCTCCACGGACCCCTCCGTACACTCCAAATGGGAGAAAAAAGACTAATTATCGAGGCAACCTTCAGAATCACTCAGCGGCGTCCAACATTGACACAAACTCCTGCTCCTCGCCGAGCGGCTTAGGTGTGCGTTTGGTTTCTGTAACGAGGTCGGAGGAGGCGGGCAGACAAAAAGATGTCGTCATTCGTCGTTGTTGTTTTTTTTTCATGATCTTATTAATTGGCACAAGCAAAAATGTAATACTTCTTTTAAACATTTCATTCTCCTGTCATGGGACGCCGGATGTTTTTATAATGCGCTCCGAATCGGGAGGGAAGAGGGAGCCGGCGGCGGAGAGGCTGAGCCGTCCTTGGAGAGGAGGCGAGCGCTCGATTTTCTGTTTGCTGCCATTTGTCTTGTGCTGCTAAGAGAGATCAACAGTCCTCGGCACACAGATCAATATTCTCTTAACCCGCACCTAATCTGCCGAGAGTTTCCTCCAATTTCACCTTCCCCGCCGCCTCGTCCTCGCCCCGCTTTCCCTCCACTTTCATTTTCCCCTCTCCTCTTGTTTTCAGCAATCATTTTTGGGCGTTGGCGTGACAGCCATTTTTCATGCTCCCGGTCCGAGCAGGTGACATCGAAGGGAATGATGTATCCTGACGCGAACAGGGAAGGCGTGTGCGTGCGTGTGTGTGTGTGTGTGTGTGTGTGTGTGTGTGTGTGAGGAGGGTGGGTGATGGATACGATGTGCTGGCGGGACGGGCCCCCCTGACGCCGGCGAGATAGACTAGCTGCCTAATCGGCCGCATGACATCGCAAATTCAGCGCCTGTACACGTCCCTTTTCCTTCCCCTTCCTCCCTCCTCCTCCTCCCCCTCCTCTTCCTCCTCACACACCTCCCCTCTTCTCACCGAGCATTCCTCACCCCTTATCGTATCTTCTGTGTTTCTCTGCAACTCCCAGCGCACCGTTTCGAGCTGTTGTTGTCAGAGGTGTCCTGTCGACTAAATGGAGCGCTGTCAATGTGTCTCTTCACTGTGACGGTTATGGGAACAGAGGAGTGTGTGCGTGTGTGTGTGTGTGTGTGTGTGTGTGTGTGTGTGTGTGTGTGTGTGTGTGTGTGTCTTTACTTGCACTGTATTTGTGTGTCTGCCAAGGTAAGGCAGAGGAGGTTTTATAGGACACTTATTTCATTCGGGGGTGCTTTTTATTCATTAATTGGTTGTTTGGTTCGTTGAAAAATTAATTAAATTTGCCTGTAAGATTATTTTAAAGTCACGGCTTTTGTGTGTTTGTTGCCCAACCAGTTTAATTTGTTTTGCTATAGTTTTTTTTAGCTTTTCTTGATGAGATTTGGATGTGGTCTGCATTTCTTATTTGAGGTCTCTGTTGCTGGAGTCCATCTGCTGGACGCTTGTGGCTGCGAGCGCTTCACTCCTCTTCCACAGTGTTTCATATCGATAGCTTTCAGATGTCAAACTCATGAATCTGAAAATGTTTCCTGTTTCTTTTCTGTATCGTAAAACCTTTCAAGCCCCGCTACTGTCTTGCTCCCCTTGGACCTGAATGGATGGAGGATAGATGGAGGGATGGGTGGATGGATGGATTGATGGATGGATGACTGGGTGGATGGATGAATGAATGGATGGATGGCTAAATGGAGTGATGTGTGGATGGATGGCTCTATGAGTGGATGGATGGATTGATGGATGAATGAATGGGTGATGGATGGATGGATACATGGATGGATGCATGAATGGGTGGATGGATGGATGGATAAATGGAGAGGTGGGTGGATGGATGGGTGCATTGATGGATGGGTAGGTGGATGGATAGATGGGTGCATGTATGAGTTGGTGGATGGATGGGCGGGTGCATTAGATTGGTGGATGGGTGCATGGATGGATGGATGGGTGGATGGATGGATAGATGCATGGGTGGATGGATGGATGGATGGATGGATGGATGGTCTTGACAATGCGTCAGGTCATTTCATGACATCCAACCATCCTTCCAGTCCTCCCTCAACTTTCTCAGTCTGTTTCCTGAACCCAAGTGGTGCGACTCCTCCTTTCTTCCCCGCTCCGTCCCGCTTTGTCATCACACGAGACGGGTCGGGGCAGAAAATCTGCATTTTCTCCACGCTCGAGGAGGTTCCAGGAGCCCTGGACATCCTCTCCTCCCCCTTTCGACAAGCCGGCGAGTGATTGGCAGGCCGCGGGAACAGAGCCTCTCTTTCATGGCCGCGGCCCGAAAGCGGAGGGCTTCTTCCACGGGACGCACGTCAGCCCCCCGGGGCAGACAAAGCCCGCCAGTGTACGCCGCCTGTACTCAGAGGCGAGTGCCACACACAGACACAGAGGCAGGAAGGCAGCGGGTTCAGTTACCGGGCGGGTTCTGGGAAAAAAGACCGCGCGCCGTCCGAGGAGCGCACGCGCAAAAAATACAGAGATGCTAACTCCACTGCCCACGCACACAAAACCAACCCATTCTGTAGAGTATGAGCATGCACGTAGGATACACACATACATGAACACACACACACACACACACAATAGTTGCTTTCTTTGACAGGCTGGCATAACAACACAAGCCAGTCCTGATCCTGGTCTACTTTGCCCCACATGCGTCAGACACGCGCTGCTTACAGGATTATGTCACACATGAGATGTTTATAGTGTGTGTGTGTGTGTCTGTGTGCCTGTGTGTTTGTGTGTCCAAGAGCATGAGGGGGAGTACTCTACAATAGTGTTACGTCAATGTGCTTCACCAGCCGGTATTACACACCAAATCCCCACGAAAAGACCAAAGTTGTTGAAAAAGTTGATTTTAGTTGTGGAGAAGGTCGGTATTCTGGCCAAAAAAAAGCACATTACGAGAGGAAAAGTAGGTCAAAAACTGTCTGTCAACTCTGCATAATGTTCATGACGGACAGTTCGGGGAATATTTAGATTACGCAGTGAGGATGAAGACGCAGTGAGGATGAAGACGTGTCTCGCGGTGGACTCGGCGAGGACGCTAAGCTGCACATTTCCACGAGCTCTCCCTTTCAAACAAATCATTTGGGAACACAACTCAGGTGTCCATCCGCCTGCACCTCCACAGATGGTGAGCTTGGCACCGAGAGCCCGGCGGGGGCCGCCCCGACGGCGTCCATTCAACATTGAAGCGCTCGCCGGTCCAGTGCCGGCCCGCTGCGTCTGAATGGATGCTACTGTACTGCAGCTCGAGCGGGCCGGCGTCCCAGTTGGCAAAACGACTATTCCAGACTGTGGGCCGGCGGTAAGGAGCATACAAATGAAAATAGCAGCAAAAGAAGGAGAAAAAAAAAGCCACACTTGTGTGTGTCTCTCTCTCTCTCTCTCTCTCTCTCCCTCCCTCTCTCTCTTGAGCCAAGCATCTGCTGAGCATTTTAATGGGGATCAATGGAAGGGCAGGGACAGGAGATCGAGGGGTTGATCACACGGCCGCCGCTCTGCACACTGACTGCACTGCTGTTTACAGCCAACACAAGCTGCTGCGCCCTGCACCAGCTGATGTGTCTATCAGCGTGTGTGTGTCTGTGTGTGTGTGTGTGTAGTGGAGGGATTTACGTATGGGGAGACTAAGTGACGTGTGTGCATGTAATCATGTGTTTGCATTAATAACATAATAAATGTATCCAGTGTGCGTGCGCGCGCGTGCGTGCGTGTGGACGCGTCGCATGTGTGTGCCTGGATTTTAAGTGCTGCAACACGTGGGCATGTAGTGTGTAATCGCGCATCTGTGTGCACATGTCAGATGCGTGCCCGTTCTGTGCGACAAATGGCTCCACGACTGCATCTTTTTCTGTTATCTGCGTTCCTCTGCATCTGCGTTCTCTCTGGGAGCGTTTTTGTTTTAATTGCAGGTTGCATGTGTGCCCTCTTTCCTGACTCACACACACACACACACACACAGACACATACACGCACACACACTCCTCAGTGTGCGTGGAGAAGCGGCCCAGCAGCAAAGAAACAGTTAAAGCGACGCTTCCTGGCATGCCAAATGAATCAGATTAATATTAGCCAAAGCGAATGTCATCATTGGTACTTCTCCCGTCTTCCTCCACCTCTCTATATCACTCCCCGCCCCTCCGTCACCAAAACCCCATCTCCCTCCCCTCCCCTCCCCTCCATGCTTCGTTTGGGTTTCAGAGTCCTGGGCGGTAATGAGGGAACGTTATGCAGTGCCATAAACGGAGGGGCTCGCTGTCAGTATGCATAAAGGATGAGACAGAGAAGATGGCGCCGGGGTCAGGGGGGAGCGAGAAGGAGAGAGTCGAGGAGGACAGGATGGAGAGAGTGAGTGTACGTGTGTCTCACACACACACACACACACACACACACACACACACACACACACACACACGGTGAGTGAGCGCTCAATGGGAAGGCAGAGAGCCGGTGACAAATCGGCTCCCCTCTGTGCCGTCTCACAGGTGCAATGCAGCGTGTGCAGCGCCCCCTACGCTCGGCCGGGAGGAAGTTAGAGGAGGAGAGCGGAAAACCCCTCAGTGGGCGCACTGGTGTTCACCTATAATGAGATTAACAGCGGGAACAGTGTTGTTTTTTTTTTAAAATGGCAGAAAAAACAGAGAAGAAGCCAGTCAATCGTGAACCAGATGTACATATAATAAATAATATACATCTATCTATTTATTACAGGTGGCATGTGGCCAGTGTTGCAGCAGCTTTTAACCGTTTTTCACAAATCTGACTGAACTCAACAGTGAATTGATGCAACTGACAAGTATTGTGTTCTTAATATCAACACTGCTGTTGTGCAAAATCATATTTAACACGTAGGAGCCACGCGGCCGAGTAAGTTATTCACTACGAACACACACTTTGCTTGTTCAGTTAATTGTTTGACACAAACAACGTTAAATGTCTTTACTCTTCACATGAGCATGTATGATTACGGCAGGTATGACAAACTGTCTCCATGGAAACTGCAAAAGTTTATTGCTGTAAAATCTCTCAGCAAATGAAGGAAATCATGTGGAAAGAAGGATTGTGTGATCGAATGACAACACAGTGGACGCAAGGTCATCTAAAAATGACCAAATGAATGCTAATTGGATAGATTTTACCAAAGAATATTATCAGATGTATCAGTAAATATGATTTTTTTTGCTTTAAAAGTAACATATATGTATCAGAGAGGTAAAAAAAAAAAAAAAAGGTGTAGAATTTAATTAATTTAATACATGAAAGCATCGCTTTTGACTTTGTAGCTTTCACTCTGAGCCGATGCTCCCTCGCTGCTAATCGATGTCAGTCTGGAAGAAATCCAGCTCTCACACATACACACACACACATGCACACACACACACACACACACACACACACACACACACACACACACACACAAACGCACCTTTAAAAAGCCTTCGATATCATTAGCTGTCATGTTTCACGGTGGGTAACACAACAGTGCATAGGGATACACAGCTCACCGCAGAGTCTAGAGGAGGAACCGTGTGTGTGTGTGTGTGTCTGTGTGTGTGTGTGTGTGTGTCTGTGTGTATGTGAGTGCACAAACAAGGATGCATGGTGAGTGTGTGAGTGGATTACACCGGGTTCGCAGTGTGTACGGGGAAAGCGTGGCAGCGACTTGGCTCCATAATGGGATTTCTCAGTACTCCTACTCTGCTCACACACACACACAGACACACACACACACACACACACACACAAATACACTGATCTCACCCCCAAACAAGCAGGTTAGCGGTAACAAAGCAGAGCACACATCCTATCTTAGCAGTAAGAGGTAAGCTGCAGCAGAGCTCCAGCTCAGTTAAAGACACATATCCCCTCACCTCTCCTCCTCACAAAAGCCAGGAAAGGAAGGATGGAGTGAGGGAGAGGGAGAGGGAGTGTGGAGGGATCAGCTACATTAGACAGGGATAAGGAATGCTGTGGTAAAGCTGGATGAGGGCGAGGAGAGAGGGAGCCACTGTACACTGCCGACTTATAAAAAGCACAAATGTGTAAAATGGACTTATAGCGCGGAATGGAAAAGGCTTTTATTGCTAAATTTGACTTTTAGAGCGATCATTTGCAGGATTCCAGTGGGTGTCGACACCGTCGGTGCCGAGCGCTAAGCTCTTTTAGCGGCATCGCCCTGCCATCGCCTGTCAATCAAACAGCAGTGGGCAGTTCCGCGTGACATCTCGGTCCTGGTGTCCCTCAAAGTCCACAATTTTGTGACGGGAGTTATGTTCAAAGTGCCCTATTCCTATACAGTCCCATTGGTATTGGTTATAATGCACATGGATGTTTCCTGGCGTAGCAACGTAACGCCATCCTCAATACCAATGCATCTCAGAATATCCAGTGAAGTGCATATCTCACTTGTTCATAAAGATTAATGGAAGAAACTCTCAATGAGAAATCCCCCCCCCGGCTGCCCAGTTTCATTAGGAATTACACATGAAGCTCAGAGTCCATGCAGAAAGTAGTCCCAACTCCACGTAGTGAGGCAGAAAATAAGCACCTTCATGCATGATCTTTCCCTGCATGGCTCTACACCAGACGCTACTGCGAAGGAGAAGGCTGGAAAGTGACGGCAGGAACTCCGCTCTCGCTTGTGCTCCACCCTCGTGTAATCCCTCATCCGCCCCGCCTTGTCTGACCTCTTATTGCGGCGTTCCCCTCGGATCAATCGATGCAATCGGAGCTACGATCGCGTGTCACTTCCTGAGTTTTCATCACAGCGGCGTCTGGACAGATGTGTAAACAAAGACACAAAGCAGCGTCGTGATGATGGCGAGTGTTAAAACACTGGACCGGACTTATGAAATATGTAATTCGGCAAAGTGTTGTAGCAATCTGACGCGCGTCGACAGAAGGAAGTGATTACGTAACTTGGTTAGCAGATGGGAATGTGTTGGAAACACAAGCGCAGTGAGTTTGCTGCACGCGTCACGGTTTATTATTGAGAGGTTTCGAATAATTGAAATGCATCTTCTTCAATTCATCTTCTAATATCCATTCATCGTCGCCAAATGAGACGCGTTGGAATGATTACGGCAACAAATGAGAGTTTCGACTTTAAGACTGAAGTTACATTGATGCTGAATCTTGTTCTCCTCTTTCAAAAAGCAAGAAAACAACGTGGTGCTTCAACAGAGTGAAAGTCGCTGAAGAGGGTCTCACTTTGCGCTCTGATGTCCCTGAAGAAATGTGTTTTCTTTGTATTCATTGGGGTTCAAATCCTTCACGCGACACGTTCAGACGTCTGGGAATGTGCGTGCATATGAAAGTTTCCGTCCCTCCAGGCCATGGAGGGCCGGAGCGCGCCGCTCGCGGCGTCCAGCGAGCTTTAAACGCCGCATCGTTATCCCGCGGCGTCCCGCTCTCCTCCCGGGTGCGTCTCTGCCTCTCCGCCCCTCACAGCGCCTGAAGGGGAACTCGGCCCAACACGTCGCTGTGAATGTCCCGCGGGCCGAGAAGCAGACGAAATGACTCGCACTTTACCCGCGGACCAAAAGCAAATAAACACCTGAGCGTAATGTGAAAAAAGTGTTTTCTGCAAACAGAGCCTCCTTCAGTGTGTGTGTGTGTGTGTGTGTGTGTGTGTGTGTGTGTGTTTGTGTTTCCCTGCAAGATAGTTTTGTCCTTCAACCCAGCAAATCCTTTCAGCTTTGCATTGTGGGTAAACATTGCGTGCATGGCTCCGTTTAGATTGCGGCAGCTCGGTCAATGGTGCCTTTTTGGGGCTGGAGAGCCAATTGCTGGAAGTCCAAGAAGCTTTGCGAGGTGAGAGCTGGCTGTGCGGAGGCAGTTCCCTCTCTTTCAGCCTCTTCCCCCCTCTTTCTTTTTTCCTCCTCGCCCTCTGCTCATCCCTCCCTGCCTCCTACTCTTCACTAATAACTCAAAACAGGCCGCCATCTATTTTTCCCTCGTTTTTTTTTCTTCTTCTTCTTCAACTTTCTCCTCCCACAGAGCAGAGGAAAAGTAAGCAAGGAAATTCTCCGGGCTCAGCGGCGGAGGAAGACAACTGTCCCCCTATCCTTGGGGCTGGAGCGGGCCAAATAAAATAGCAAGTGCTGCACCAGGAAATGGCTAGCCAAACACGCAGGGCCATGAATCTAGGGTTGGCAGAGTGGAAGGATTTCTCCATGCAGTCCCCAGGCGGCCGGCGTGACTATAGAGGCCTTATTGTATCGCCGGGACATCTCCTCAATGGATTTAACAGGAATCAGCATTAGGGAACGTCACTAAAGTTGAACTCAAATCCATTCTAGAGGTCTAGACGTGACTATATAAGGGCCTTGATGTTGATGGAGTTAACCAGGAGCGACACATTAAGGAGTATTATCTCAAGAATCAGGAGAGCTCTGGTCTTTCTCTATCCATCCTACACACTGAGTATTGAGTTAGAGTGTCATGGAAATCTCTCCAAAAGTGTTGCCTTCAATGTCTAAGCAAAACGCTGAGATTGTGCGTCCCCCTTGTGGGCAAACCCACAAGGGGGACAACGCAGTCAAACAAGTGCGTTAATTCAGCGGTGCAACGATCCACAGGACGTGTCTGCGGCCCACCCATCTCTCTCACCTTCCCTCACCTCCGTAAAACCAGAGAGAGAGAGAGAGAGAGAGAGAGAGAGAGAGAGAGAGGGAGCCTCTGTCCGAGATTGTGCCGTGTGCACAGCCGACCGCAGAGGAGGGGAAGCCAGCGATTACTGCAGCCGGCGTGGAAACGCTACAAGTGGGTGGCGATCGCAGGGAAGCGGAGGTCAGGGAGGACGGAGGATATCGCCGCCGTGCGCGATCGGGCGCTATAAACGAACCCATTGTGCCCGTCACGGTACTGAATGTTCCCGCTGGGCTCCATGTGTGTTCCTGATCACACACATTGTGTCACGTGTTTGCTCCAAACTTACTTTGGAACATTAATATGAATCACCGTCATGATTTATTGAGTTTGAGGGTTGATATTCGGGCTGGATTGCAGTGATTTTTGTATTTCCGTGTGCGTTAATGCACTATTTGTACATTAATACGCTGTACTTCTCTTTGCTTGATGTTTTCTCTCATATTCAATCATTAAAACTGACATAAAACAATAACATTGTGCACATTTTGCACATTTCAACCTGCAACAGGAGACATCTTTCCCTGTTTTCCCTCATTCGTTTTGATTTATTTGCACTTTTTGTGCTCTATTCCATCTTTTGTCATGTTTTTTGGGGGGGTAATAAAGGAATAAGGCCGAGCAGTCAAACCCTGGCTATTGATTCAGGTGCTCTGGGAGGCTTGAGGTCAGGAGAGGTGCTCATCTGTGCAGTGGAGCAGTTGGGAAGTGTCGGGAGTGACCGGCGCATTAGTTAGTGGAATTATGTGGATCACGGCTCGAGGTGCGAGCGCTCACCGGCAGGATTAGATAATGCTATTATCTGCGTGATCGAAAGAAGCATTAGCATGGATAATTCCACGGATTCGGCGGGGGCAGAGAATCGCCGTAAAATCATTGCATTACACCCAAAGAGATGAGATCCAGATATAGAACGGCGGCGGGGAATCAAACTTGACGGCAAATCTTCGAATTATAAGTCATGGCGTCTCCGTGTCTCGTCGGGTAAACAGGCATTTAACAAAAAGGATGATCAAACGCGTCTCGTCTCACCGCGCCGAGGAGGAAAAAAAAAACATGGCAGCACGAGACAACACTCTCCCCCTCCATGCATTTCACATTAAACCCCCATATTTCCATTGTTGAACAGTTGGAACACAAAACACATCATACGATGGTGTGTTTTTTACATTCCTATAGGTGTTAAGTATATGTGATATCTGTTGGTCACACAGCTGTTCTGTGTGAGTGCACTCAGCCGACTGTCAGCACAGATGCTGATGAATGGATGTGAATGGTGGGAGGAGGGGAAGGCGACTCCAACACAACTTGTTCAACACCTCCAGCTCCAGTTTCCCAACGCGCACGTTCAAATCGGAGCGTCGGGAAGGTCGCTGCAGAAACGACACGGATCGGATCTTCATCCTCCATCCTTTCTTTGCAATTCAGGACGTATGCAACCAGCCGTCGGCCCCCCAAAAAAATTCAGCCGGACAATTTGTCTGGCTCGACAGGAACAGGTGGCCGGAATATTGCGCGCACTCTGTTTTTTTCCCCCGTTCCACATGGCGTTTCTCACTCTCGCAAAACTTGTGCGAAGGTGGAAATGGTAAAGCGTGTTGGTGTGGGAGGTCTGTGCAGCATGCTTCAGAAGCAGGAGGTTGTACACGTACACACACACACACACACACACACACACAGCTGCTGCCACAGCACACAAGACGGGAGATGTGCCCGGGTATAAATAGGACGCCACTATTTTGTCTTTACATATTTAGCTGTTGGATATTTTAATGCAAATTAATGTGGTGGGATTGGAGAGGGGTGTTTTTGTTGACTGGAATTAGTGTTGTGAGCGAGCTTTCTTCTCCATTCTTTCCCTTTCTTTCTCTGCTCTCCAAATTACAGCTATTAAGACACGACTGGTGTGAGCCAAACACGGCGCTCCACTTAATGTGATTTCCCCCGCGCTGAGAAAGGAATAAGAGGCAATGATTCATGGGAGCCCCACAAAAAGCCAGAGAGACGGGAAGATGTCCACCTCCGACATGTGCTGAACACAAACACTGGGCTTGTTTTAAGTGTGTAATTGCGTGAGTGTGCGATTATTGCGTGTGTGTGTGTGTGTGCGCGCGCGCTGGAGTATTTGTGTGCGGATGAGCTTAAAATGAACATTATGATTTATGACATCCTGCATTTAAGTCTGGCTAGTCTTCACATTAGCACAACACTAATCTAATGAATAGACTGCCGGAGAAAGGAACATGCAAATGCCCGCTGCCTATTTCCAGAGACGGCGCTCGGGAGCCAGAAAACTGAGGTCCCTCATCTCGATGTGGCTTCAGAGTGTTTCCTTGCATCTCCCCCCCCCCCGACACACACACACCCCTACTCACACACAGCCGAGGAGTAATGTGACAGCAGCACGCCGGCTTTTCTTCAATGTCTACCACGCCAGCTTTCAACACCCCGCCATTGGCAGAATTGGGTCTGACAGCTCTCGTCGAGGCCTGGCGATCGGCCGGGCTCCAGGGACGCCGCACCGGAGGAGACGTTTACACCGCCGCCGTCCAGGTACGAGAAAAACAAAAGCAGTCGCCTGCCGAGAACTCAAGAACAGAGCGGGGAAGGGGGGGGGGGGGGGTCACGCCGGGCTACAGACTCTGGATCTCATTTCATCACACACGGCTTAACAGACGTGTTCAGAAAAACCCCGCGAGGAGGCGAAAAGAAGGGGAGGGAGAGCGAGGAGGCCATCTGAAGGAGTCCGGCGCTGAAACGTGAACGTGTGAGCGCTGACAGCGACGCAGACCCTTTGGAAAGACACTTAACACCAGAGCCAGCACGCGGTCGATCGGAGATACAGCGACCAGCAGGCGGAGAAAGGCCTGCCCCTCGACAGCTTTGTCAGATTCACAAGATACTGTTGCGCCGAGGGCGAAGTGTAGCGTCGTAGCGCTTTTTATGAAGAACGCCTGTGATTAGGGAGCGGAAGAAGAAAAAGTGGTATTTTTCTAAACGAGTCCAGATTGATGCGCCGCGCAGAAGATACCACCGAACCTGAGCCCGACTCGGCTTTTGCAGCAGATACAGCGTCTGAATCCCAGAGCCAAGTCGTCTGGCCCGCCCCGTAGATCAAGGCCTAATGTAGCCCGCGGTGCTGGCGGGACGGCCGAGACAAATGACAGTTCAAGGAGGTGGGGTCCCTGGGCAGAGCTTGGTCTGGCCTCTGGCTCTGGACTGGGGCTGCGTTGCTGCAGGACAGAGGGCCCCGTGCAGGGAGGAGGAGGAGGAGGAGGAGGAGGTGCGGGGCTAGCCTCGCCTCGCTAATGGGTCCCCAGACAACCGGGCTTGACCTCACAGGCTCAGTGCATTCATTATCAGCTGGTTAGCAGCCAGTGCTAGCATGGCTAGCTAGTTAACTGTCGGCGGTGAAAGGCCCATGAAGAACTCCGTTAGCTGCACTCGAGATGTGCTGAAACAATGCAAAAGTAAAGTGCACGTAGCGACGTAGCATTTGGATATCAGACAACAGAATGTAGAAGGAAAAAGATGGTTCCAGTGCGCACAAACTCATGATTTACACCCAAATATTGTCCAAACCAACGCAACAAAGATCTCAACATTCCAGGTTGCAGCCATAACAAGATGGAGTTGTTGGTATTGAACGTATAGCGTCACTAGATCAGCTCCAGATCACAAAAGATCCTGATGATGTGGAACGAGTCCATTTCAACAACTTTGAAGCTAACGTAACTACCTGGGGTAAACTCTGATGACCTCCTTTAGGACCGCACTCCAATACTGGCTTTTGCACATTATACAGCGCTGCAGTTTGATATAGAAACTAATGAAAATGCTCGTATTCCTGACCACTCCTGTGTCGTTCCGCCTCCTCTCATCAGAGTCGAGCGAACGTGCGGTCATGGCACTGCAGATCACAGGAGTCCATTCCCCCATTTCCAGCGAGTGCACAAACTCGGCCGAAATAACCTCCTGGAAGCCTCCTCATCTCTATGCAGCTATCATTTTTTTGCTCCAAAGATGTCCGCCCGCCCTGCAGCAGCAACCCACAGCGCCTGTGAACTCTGCATACATTATCTCTCCTCCCTCCCGTAGGGCGCCGCGCTTCATGCGGGGAAGCTGGCCCCATTTATCAGCATCCTCGGTATCCCCCCACTGCCTGGCGAGGCACCTGCTGCTAGTCCGACTAAAGCCCGGCCGCGGCCTTATCGCCTCCGCAGATCACAAGGCGCGGGCATGTAGATTGGCTAAAACAAACAAACAAACAAACACAGAGAGCTCGTCCTTTTCTCTCTCTCTCTCTCTCTCTCCCCTTCTTCTTCTTCCCATCAGATTTGCTCACATCTGAAGGTGAACGGGGCCGAAGCGAGTTTAAGGGATGGATTAGCGACGGCTTTGGGGAAACGGCGCTAACTGGGGCACGGGCCGTCTGGCACGCTCTCCGCTCGGTGTCGGGCCTAATGATTTCTAATGCCGCTAAACGCCGCGGCGCCGCGAAAGCCCCGCTTTCCCACTGGGGACGCGGCCGCAAATCTCCCATCGCATGTTCCCTTTGTTGATTTTTGTGAGACAACAACACGGCGACGCTTATCTCCATTACAGACCGGCGCCACGGGGAGCTTTCCCCAAAGCCTTTCACCCAACGCCTTATTAGCAGCTACTCCCTTCTGTCTTCCCTCATCCTCCAACTGGGAGCAGATAGAAGGAAAGAGAGCGCTTTATCCCAGCGCCTCTTCCTCCACAAACCCTCGCCACGTCTATTCACACGCCACTGGGCCCGGGCCGGCCCCGCTCCTCCGTCTTCCTCCGCTTTCACAGCCTTAGCCCTGAATCACAATAAGAAGACGGAGGGTGGGGTTGGAAGCGATTCCAGTTATTTATAAGCCCATTCAAAAAGGGTTGGCTGTTAATTTCAGAGCCTGTAAGAAGATGAGCTTCTTTTGTGCTCCTTTTTGTATTGTGCAAAAAACACAAACAGGGATAATGCCGTCAACAACGATAGCTCCACATTAGCGACTCGATGATATATGCCGTCGGTGCTAAGTGGCGGCGCGCGATCTCAAAAGGTTAAGTTTCCCGCTCCGGCTTAAGAGATAAACGTTGTGCGCCGTGTCGTCCAGGAGTTTTGTGGTTAAGGGAAAACACAGCGACTGTGAGATGAATTTTAATGCGAGGACGTTCCTTAAGGGGGTGAGCTCATGGTCTCTTTTCTCCTCCTCTTTCTGCTCCATCATGCCCCGCTTCTCTTGCAGTGTGTGTGTGTGTGTGTGTGTGTGTGTGTGTGTGTGTGTGTGTGTGTGTGTGTGCGTGTGACTCATGCTCTTGCAATGACGATAAGGATCTGCTTTTTTTTTTCCTCCTTTTTTTTCTCATCTTTTTTGGGTTCCTCCCCAGAAGTACCAATTCCTGCAGCCCTCAGCTGGTCCCCCCTGTTTGTTTAGCGTGTGTTTATTTGTTTCTCTGTAGTCCTGGGATTAATTATCATAACCATATGCCTGGCTAATACATCTCTCTCCAAGCCAATAGCATGGCAGCCTGCTACTTCTCCATTTTAATTACAGCTAACATCGTTAGCCTGATTTTGTTTTTGCCGTTTCCTGCTTCTTTTTTTTTCTCCCTTTTTCTTCTTTCCCCCGACTTCATAATTCAAAATACCATCAGAAATGTGGTGCTTGAATAATTAAGTCATGGCGACAGTCGAGCACACGGGGAAGAATTCACACTTCTGACACTGGAAACCGCACACATTATTTAAAAAAAGAAAAAAGAAGAGAAGCCTTCATTAGCTTTTGGCAAAACAGTCCGATCCTGATGCCGCCCCGACTCCAGGCTTCATTTGACTCCCTCGACGCTCGGATTAGCTGTTTATCAACTTTCACACGTGAGAAAAACAAAAACTCACACACAGCTTCCCTCAGGTGTGAATATGTTGTCGTTACGCGCACGAGACTTCTGTAAAGCCGGCCGCGCTGCGTCTGCGGTGAAGGTGAGGCTCCGGGAAGTGCTGCTAATGTATCGGGGGAAAAGAAGTGGTGTCGTGGGTTCAGTGTCGCCTCGTATTTTACCGGCTTGGCTGAGGGCCAGACAAGTTTTGTCTGGGTGTGGCGGAGGAGGAGGAGGAAGACGAGGAGGAGGAGGAGCAGAAGGGGATAATGACTGTTGAGTCAATCAGCGCAAGCCGAGATGGTGTTAGGTCAAAGTCACGGTGTGTGGACATAAAAAGGGGGGGGGGGCTTGTCGTGCTCGGCTCCGCTGACGTAGCGACGTCACGCTACTGGGTGCTGCGTTGCTCGCGATGACGCCGAACAAACAGACTCCGCGTCGCAGTGAGTTTACCTCGGGCGGGGCGGGGGGGGAGGGGGAGGGGGCATCCGGCGCCGTTCCCCTCCGGTAATGACACGCTCGCCGCCTCTGCTTTCACCGGGACTTATTTCAATAAGGAATCATCCATTATTTAGCTCCCAACCTCTCTGCCCGGTTCGCCTCCCCCTCCTCCCCCCGCCCTCCTCATCCTCCCCCACGCCCCTCCCTCGCTGCCAGCCTCCCCTTGGATCGAGGGCACCCCGCTGATTCTCACTTCAAGGACGAACGTGGCGGAGAGGAGAGGAGTCGACCCAGTCACCAGACAAGAGAGGGAGGGAGACAAAGTGAGGAGGGAGAGAGTGTACACACACACACACACACACACACACACACACACACACAGCTCAGAAGAAATGTGAAAAATGTGTGACCCAAATATACATTGCTTTGTACTCTGGTTCAAAGTTTCCTGTCCTTTCCACCAAACATTCAAGGAGAAGGGGAAAAGAAAAAAACACAACAATGAATAAATCATACAGCAACTGAGAAACTACTGTAGTGCCGTTCCTGAAGAGGAAGAGAGAGAGAGGAGAGAGAGGAGAGAGAGAGAGAGAGAGAGAGAGAGAGAGAGAGAGAGAGAGAGAGAGACAAAGACGCAGAGGCGGCGCCGACGAGAGCGAGAGACTTAAAGCGAGTTGAAAGTGAAACGGAAAGAGCAAACACCTCTTTGGTCTTTTGATGGCACTCTCTTATGGAACATGGTATTTCTTGATTCACTCTTAAATCCATCATCAGTCGAGCTAATAACTCAACGTAAGTGCCGCTGTGAAGCAATAGATCACATACGCCAGGCGCCGTCCCCTGTGAACACTCAAATTACGGGAGCCAAACAGTCGGAGGGCCTATTAACCGACTCCAGACTTTGATTCAAAGTGCCGCTTTTTATCGCTCGCATCGTCTCAAATTAACAGATTACGTTTGATGCGAGCGGGGCCGCCGCTATCCGGTGGAAACGCCGCGAAGAAGGCTTGTTGAAAGCGAGAGCGCGGGGATTCTTTTCAGAGAGCGCGAAGGTTTTAATCCGGGCCGGAGGGCGACGCCGTCCTTCTCCAGCATCGCGAAGCGACAGCGTGCAGAAACAACCGGTCACGTCGTGAGCTGGAGTCAAAAAGTCCAGGCCGATAAACGATATCCCATCACTCATGAAACAAAAAGCCAACGGGACTGCTCAGAATCAGCTTTAATGGCCATGTACATTTTCACATACATGGAATTTGACGCCGGATTCTGCGCTTTGTGCTTCTTCTCAATGCAAGAGCTCGAAATAAAAAAGATTAATATAAAACAATGTTATGTAATGTTGTGTTACAATACTCTGTTGCGTGACTTACTGAAGGTGTTTTATAAGTATTTGGTCTCGAGCTTTGTCAGTGCTGCAAATTTTAAAGTTCCATGCAGAAGAAGAAGAAAAAACTACGAGCCAAGAAATGCAGATTCAAGTCTGGAGACATAACGTGACCTCCAAACAAGCCCGAGGTCACGACCTGAGAGTCTTGAACGGGAGCTACGCTAATGGATCCAAAGTATACACTATGCATGTACACACACACACACACACACACACACACACACACACACACACACACGGTTGGCACCTGCCATGGTGTATACGACAAAATGAAGCAGCTGGGTTTGTTTCCCCCGATGCTCCCGTGTCGCACGCCGTACATCAGATTCGGGCGCGATGGCTCTGAAGCACGGGGAGACCCACCGGAGCCGTCACAACGCGGGCCGGGTCCCACTTAGCGGATCCCGCCCCCCCGCCTCCCCTTGTCGTCAAATCTCAATCGGCAGGCAGCGACTTCCCAAATGAAGGCTATCTTCAGAGCCCGCGGTGGGCTGTGACACACAAAAAAGCCATCGCTCCGTCGATCACAAGAGAAGGCTGCTAATGATGATGTTTTCCTTCAAGTGCACAAACATCAAGTCCGGTGAGGTTTGCCTGTGTGTGTGTGTGTGTGTGTGTGTGTGTGTGTGTGTGCGCGCTTGACAGAAATGTCTCCCTGCATTACACTTTTGCGGCGGGAAGATGTAATAATTTCCCTTGAAAACTGGGGCTAGACGCATGCTTCCTAATGATGGAATCTTTTGATGTTTAAATTAGGATATCACACGCGAGGAGCTATCCTCTCAGGGCCGCACCTTCTTATGACAAGATTAGCAGCAAAGCAAAGCCATTACTGTGGTTTATTTCTGCCCCAGCCAACTCCCAGACACAGGCACAGAGGTAGGCAGCCATCCAGAGAGAGAGATAGAGGAGGGAGGAGGCGGGGAGGGAGGGAGGTGCAGCCAAAAAATAAAAGAAATGGAATGAGATACAATGAACAGCGAGGAAGAACCCAGAAAATAAGAAAAAGAGGGAAGAATCTAATAGGGGTACACACTCTTTATAGATCCCATCCAAACCACTTATTTATAGATCATCTGTGAAGCACACACACACCTCGGCTTCAGATTTCTGTCAGCCTGTCACAATGTCAGCCGTGTCAACTTTTACATATTTTGCTGTCTCCGCTGTCAACACACTGTACAGCGGAGAGAATTAACAACGCTGTAATGCTGACAAGCGCCGAGACGGACCGGTAGCCGCATCCGATGACTCGGCCGGCTGTCCCACGAGAGCGCAGATAGCCGGCGTGCGCTTTTATAGGACAAGAAAGGAAAACTGGAATTGACTGACAATAATCACACTTTATGAAGAAAAAAAAAGAGACACCAGTGTGAAACATTGAGTGAATGGTAAATAGCCACATGAAACATGTCCTTTATGAAAACTATTATTACCTTATTCAACACATTTAAAGCCCTTTGTGGTGATTAAACGGTTCAGACTGTGGACAGCTCGCGGTGCTGAAATACCGTTTTTTGGGGAGTCGCCAGGATGACAAGCAGATTAAGAATGAAGCCAATCCAAACACAGGTATTATTTTATCATAAACTTCTCACAAACACAAATAGCAGTGGGATTAGAGCGTCAGCAACAGTTGCACAAAGACACAGACGCCCGGACCGGCGCTGGAAAAGGAGCTCCAGGTAAACACAAACATCACCCCGCTGTTCTTTTGGACAGTCACAACACACAACCTCAGAACAACCCAACACCGAATACACTTTGAGAGAAAAACTGTGAAAACACACTGAAAGTGTCAAAGTAATGAGACACAATGTCGCTCTGAAGCTGCTGTGTGGAGCATTTGGCTCTTAATGGGACCAAAATAACATCACGCTGTATAGAAGAAGACTTGAAACTAGAACATAGACATAAACTCATGTTTACAATGTTTACTGAGGGAATACATCAAGAGAGAAGTAGAGTCACTTATATAGACTTCTATACAACCAGAGGAGTCGCCCTCTGGTGGTCAGAAGACAGAACGCAGCTTTAACACATGAAGCATATACTCCTATACAACCAGAGGATTCGTCCTCTGGTGTTTAGAAGACATAATGCAGCTTTAACACATGAAGCATATACTTCTATACAACCAGAGGAGTCGCCCCCTGGTGGTCAGAAGACAGAATACAGCTTTAACACATGAAGCATATACTTCTATACAACCAGAGGAGGCACCTCCTGGTGTTTAGAAGACATAATGCAGCTCTAACACATGAAGCATATACTTCTATACAACCAGGGGAGTCGCCCCCTGGTGGTCAGTAGACAGAACGCAGCTTTAACACATGAAGCATATACTTCTATACAACCAGGGGAGTCGCCCCCTGGTGGTCAGTAGACAGAACGCAGCTTTAACATATGAAGCTTAGACTTCTATACAACCAGGGGAGTCGCCACCGGTGGTCAGAAGAGAGAACGCAGCTTCAACACATGAAGCATAGACTTCTATACAACCAGAGGAGTCGCCCCCTGGTGGCCGTTAGCCGTACTGCAGGTTTTAAGACACTTATTGGATTAAGTTTGCCGCCTGGTCTTAAACTACATGCAATAATTTCACTGCGATAATTGCAGCCTACAACAGCTCTCTCTCTCACTCACACACACACACACACACACACACTCTCACACACACACACACACACACACACACACACACACGCACGCACACACTCCAAGGTTGGTGTTCTTTGAAGCGTTACCGCGTCGAACAGGGGACATTACCTGAGCTTTCACGGCGGAGAGTGGCTGCTCGGTGGGTAAAGCACTGAGAGCCCTCCACCGCTCCACTCTCTCTCTCCCCGCTTGCCGTGGTCGGGCGGTAGAGAGCTCAGGCAAGCCGTTAGGACAATAAAGAGAGGGCCGGCGATGGCGGGTCCCCTCTGAGGCCCTTTTCATGCTCTCAGGTTGCGTCACAAGGGCCCACTTCATCGCCGTTACCCGGGGATGGGAAATACATCGCTTCTCTTTAAAACTCTGACCCGGCCTTTTAGTCCGGTGCGCAGGGGGCCGATTATCCTCACTCACCCTTTTAGAAAAGTCACATGAACACACACACACACACACTCACTCACACAGAGATATAAGCGCATTAGAGAGTGACACACACACACACACAAAGCGCGCATGCATACAGAAGATACATCCGTCAAGTGGCTGGTATTCGCAGAGGCTACAGCCCCGACTCACGGACAGATCTATATTTAAGAGAGGGATACAGTGAGCGTTTAACCTTGGAGTTGAGGTGACTTTGAGTGAGTCACAGAGGTGTGGGAGTTGCTTTTTGTGGGTGCCGGCGAGCTCTTTCAGATGGATTTTCTCCGCCAATGAGTCAGCCAGTCAGTCAGTCAGTCTGCGAAGCCGAGAACTGAGGGATCGCTTTGCCGAGTCTTTCTGTTTGAAGATGACCTTGGGCTGGAGGTAGAAGAAAAAAAAGAAGCGCCGAATGTTTCAACAGGCGCTCAAAGTTTCACGCTCCGCCGTGCGGCGCGGAGCCTCATATCTCGCCCCGGCCAGAGACGGCCCCGCTGCTAAAGCCGGGCCTCTCAAGGCCTGAACCGCTCCGACAGGTGAAACAGACCGGCGGGATGCGGCAATTCAAGCGGCGAGAAACAAACGAGCGACTCATCAAAGTCGGGTGTTTCTGTGTTTGTGTTTCCCGGTCGCCCCCCCCCCCCCCAGCTATGTTTACTCATTAGCTCGCCGCGTCCGGTCGCTCGCTAGATGAAAGATGAAGCCGAGGACTGATAATGAAAGACAATGCAGTTAACGGCAACAAATCCCCACCGGGAGCCCACGTTGGTCCACGTCGCTGGAACGGCTGCTGTATCTGCTCCGTGGTCGCTGTTAAAACGCCGTTAATCAGGCCTGAGCGGGATGAGGTGGGCGGTTTGCGGGGAGACCGACTGTTTCGTGTCAATTTTTGGTGATTTGTCGGTGAATTGCAGATGCCAAAACAATATTTACAACATGAAAAAGTAGGACTTTTGTAAACGCTCAACTGCAGATAGAGCCTTAGATAGAACCCTCTCAGTGTATCTGTAGTGCGACGATGCAAAATGCAGCTCCCATTGTTATGGTTTCAGACTTTACGCATGTCGGTCTGTCCTTTGCGACACTTTTCCTGAATTGAAATGTTTTAAATCGCAATACATCGCCTTGTTTACAGTGTAATCCTAATAGTAGTAATAGCCGGACTCTTTGTTTGCGATTCAGAGCTAAAATAGCGTCAAAGAAACGCGACACTTTCTGCACACATTTCACATTAAAACTCTCCTAGAAGCCCATCCTGCTCAGCTGTCATTTTGAATCAGAGGGGAAAGTGTTGAGCTTCATTAACAGTAGAAAAATAGACAAAATGGAGCCAATTTGAATCATTTTCTGGGGGAAACTGAGTATTCTGTTTATATATTCTGCTAAATGTGCCTGTTAAAGTCTGTTAAAGCTGTTTTTTGGTATTTGAGACTGCCTTTATTTGGAAAAAAGCCTTTTATTTGAGCATTTACAGTATAAGAAAATATATGCATGGGCATGAGAAGTTAGCATCTGCTGTGCTGAGAAACACTGTAAGTAGTCTGTTTACAAGCATGCTGTATTCGCCTGAGACAGCGGGCCTGCAGGGTGACAGAACAGCACTGAACACAATTCTTCTTGTACTGCTGGCTCGCTCCTGCCTCTGTTATTAAGTCCACAGCGATGCCAAGCGTCTGTACACAATCCTCTGTTGTTTGGGTGTGCGGCGCTAGGTAGCGTTAGCATCACCCCGGCAGCCGAGCTGAGGATAAAGCGTGTGTTTCAAGTGGAGGAATGCCAGTCAGCCAAAATCCCTCTTTTTTTCTTCTTCCCCCTGCAGCATCTCCGGCATCTAATCCATGACCACAGACATCCCCCTCATTACCGCCAAATTACATGCAAATTTCCCCAAATAAATGAGTTTTAAGTACTTGACAACCTGTCAGCCTCCGAATATTGAAACGTCCTGACGGCTAGATAAACAATCAACAATAATCACTCTATGCAAATTTGATATTTCCTGCACAATTACGAGAGGGGAAGAAGAAAAAAATAAACTATAAATAACTGGACACACAAAGGCATCTGGCATTTGTTCAGGTTTGGAACAGATACGGATGCAAATGAAAGATTCTTTAGGATGTAATTGATTCAAACGTCGCTGCGCCTCCTCTGCCTCCTTTTATTGTTCTTTTCCTTTTTTCCTCTCCTGGCACTTGTTTTTTTTCTCCCCTTTCTCTTTATCTCGCCGCTTTCAATATACACAGATAATGGCTGATGTAAATGAGTGAATGAGAGAAAAGGGAAGAGAGAAAGAGAGAAAAAGGATGTGAATCACCCCGTTTCTGTCTGCTTCTTGTTTTGTCTTCTCGAGTGCTTGGGAGAAAGAGATGTGTGCAAAATAACGCGCTCTCATGAAGTGGATTGGAAACGACGGCGGGATTGAATGCCGGCTGGGAAGCGGCGAGCTCCGTCCGCCGCTTGTGAAGGAGATTACTGTGCGCCTGCACCCCCACAACACCCAGAGATTAAGACTGACAAGAACACATCAAGTCATTCCAGGACGAGCAGATCTCTCACTCTCATCTCTCCTCCCCGGGCCTTTTCTTCAGAAAACGCTCCTCTCTCTCTCTCTCTTTCTCTCTGTCTCTTTCTCGCCGCCTCTTTTCCGCTCAGTCCGGCTTTTTTTCCCCCTCTCTTTCTGTCTCCCGGTTTCGCCTCTTCTAGTCGTCTTCTTTCATCTCACCCCGGCTCTCTCTTCATTTGTCCGCCTCGCTGTCGGCGCTCGGGAGGCGTCGGGACGCTTCGTCCATCAAGGTGCATTGTGTGCCAGGGTCTGACCCCCCCGTGACCCCGCCGACCTCCAGGATCAGGACATCCATTAGCGGGAGCTAACGGCTCCATCGCTGCCCCAGCACCGAGACCTCCTGCTGGGCTTCTCCCTCTCCACCCCCCCTCACCCGCACACACTCTCATTTCTCCTGACGGCCTCGTTCACAACTCTCTGGGCTTCAGGTTCATGTTTTTATCGCTGCAGAACACTCTGAGCTCATTCTGACATCCAGAATAAAAGGTTTGGCTCTTATAGGTTGAAGTGATTCAAGTCATTTCCAATGTGACTTATCATCCGATCACATCTGGACGTTTCTTAAGTGACTGCCCAGATATGAGTCAGCTGGGCTGGCATTGTGTTTGCATCTGCTTTCCTTTCACGTTTATGATACTACGTCAAGTACTTCTGCATGGGCAGATTATTAAATTCTGTTTATGTACATTATATCCTGGAATTTTAATTCCTGTTCAAGTTATGACCAACTTGACGCTCCATTACAGAGATTTACACTTTTTTTTTTACCAAGCTGCTGGTGCAGAATACCAGTTCAGTGCAGATCTCTGGATTAAAGTTGTTGCATTTTTGTTTTACAAAGTTAAGAAATGTTTAAATTGAGCTTAAACACCAATATAGGATCATTACACATCCAGGTACAGAGAGCAAAGAGGAGTTTTCTTCCATTAGTAATCTAGGAACACATATGAATTTAATCCCAATGTAACCTGATGGGTTCACCTGTGGACGACCAAGATGTTGTTTTGGTCCCTTGACCTTTGACCTTGAGGAGAAACAGGCCCGTGGGTCGTCCCTCTCGGGGTTCTCTCTGGTCAACACGTGAAACCTGAAGCAGTCCAGTGGATACAGAGTCATGACGCTCCATAATGTGATCGTAGACGTGAACAGTCAGACGTGTCTGCTGCGTGTCAGTGCACGCTTTCAAGGAGTCCTCACATCATTTCCTCTGTTCAGTGAGGTTTTAAATATTCCTTCGCATCCAAAGCCGGAGCTCTCGGGGCTCATGGTCATCTGGAGCCTGAAGGCACATTCGCTTCATCCACTGCAGGTAATCCAGCCATGACAGCTGCGGAGGTTACCCTGGTTACCTTAAAGCACCACAGCACTCAGACGTATGAATATATTGGATCATTGTCCTGTCCGGGGGAACAGAGGAAGACGATCCCTCAGCCGGCAGATTCAGATGGCGGTGACGTGAGAGGCGGAGAGGCCGCAGCTGATAGGATCTCTGGAGGGGACGGTGGACACCGGGGCTTCTGGGAGACGTCCTGACGGCCGGCGTTATCAATCACAGGCTGCTCTATTAATTTCATCAAGGCCCCGGCGCCCGCTGACATTAAATGACACGGCGGCCGGTCCGACGGCGTCCCTGAGGTGGCGACGCGGCCGGCCGCCGCTTTTGAAATGCAAATCAGGCTTTAACCTTAAACAGAGCCGCCCGGCCGGAATTATCTTTCTGCCTCCGAGTCAGGTGCTCCCCTCTCCTCCTTGCTTTTTTTCCCCCCCCCCTGCGCTCCCTTCCCCCACTTCCTTCCCACCCATCCCTCCTCCACTCCCCCTCTCCTCCTCCAGCGAGTTGACCTCTAGGGGTACCGGGGATGGAGAGGGAGCATCCTCAGAAGGAGCGACAGATAAAAAAAAAAAAAGGCAAAAGGTGGAGGAAAGAGGGGGAGGGGGCCGGCGGTGCTGACGCCAGCATTCTGTCCCGATGAAGACGTCTCAAGGACAAGGACACATGGGGAGGGGGAGGAGGGAGGGAGGGGCGGGGGCTGTCTTGACTAGCCAAAACTGAGGAAGAGGATGGCGCGTCTCCCTCAGAACTGAGTAAAACTTCAGGCAATCCCTTCCACAATAAAAGAAATCGGTACGCAATCAAATACCTTTGGCCTCTGGCGTCAAAAAAAATCCCCCTTTAGAGGAGCTGCGCCATTAGAGCTGTCAATATTGTGAAGCATTAGCGCGGGCCCAGACGAGGAAGGATTGGTTACCAATATGCGAGGAGCTGCCATTGTTCCTGGAAAGGCTTCTTCTTTTTCCTCCTCTTTCTTCTTTATCTGAGCAGACTGAACACATTAATTTTAATTGAGACATCAGACGAGAGTGAAACAGAGAGCGCTGCCTGGACAGGCGGCAGATACATGACGGAAAGAAGAAGAAAAAAAAAAAAACACATTCAGGCGCTGAGTGAAAAAAACTAAATAAAAGAAGGATGAGGGAGAGGAAACGGGGGGTGAAGAAAGGAGGTCCCCGCGGCAACACAAACAAACATATGATAAACACATGAGAGCTATCTCTCTCTTTATCTCTCTGCCTCTCCTCGCCTCCTCTGTTTCTCTCCCACTTCCACTCCTCCGTCTCCTTCCCCCTTCTCTTGTGTCTTTAAAGAACAAAGCGACGCTAAAGCAAACTCTTTTTTTTCCCGGCACGCGAGTTCCTCAATCTCCTCAGCGATACGTCGGCTGTAAACAGCGTTTCGTGCAGTCGATCCATATGACTCAGCAAGCGTCGCCGCAGCAGCCGGGGGATTTGATTGATCCGCTTCGCTGCACTGTAATTACAAGCGCGACAAAGTGCAGCCTCACTCTGAGAATAGTGGGTTTATAAAGACACCCCCAAGACCCCGACACTAAAGAAAAACTCCTTATCGAGTCATTTTTTGTGTCATTGAGCCCTTTGAATACTTAAAAACTTAAGAATCTGAGCCGGTAAATCTAAAATCAGCTCATTCCTGCGAAGAAAAGCGACAAGCGTCTGTTGGATACAGGTTGTAATGTTTCTTCATTTGTTTTATTAAAAGCTAAATGATATACGATGTGGGTTTTATGCCATTTAAAGACTTAAAGAGATGCAAGTGTGTGTTTAAGAAAGTGTGCAAAAGCTCGCTGTATCTGCAGAGAATGTGGACGCTTCCGTGCATGCATGTGTCTATAGAGTCGCTATACGTGCACACACTGTGTGTGTGTGTGTGTGTGTGTGCAGGAGCCAGGGGAAAGGAGGCGAAGAGTCGTAGAAACGAGGAGCTAAGCCCGGGATGTTAAGCGCGGGGAGACACCTGGCACAGGAACTTAAGTGCTTCCACCAAGTATCATCAACCCAAGATTAAAAGCGTCGAAGGGGAATAGTGGGAGGAGAGGGATGTACTGTGAGGAGAGGGAGAGGGGGAGGGAGTGTTCACGTATATGACAAGTCGGAGGGGATGAAGTGTGTGGGGGGGATGAAATCAAGAGAGGACGAGGAGGAAAAATGCAGTTTTCGATGCACACACTGGACTTGAAAACACACGCATGCAAAACACGGCAAACACAGGTATAAAGCAACACTCGTTGCTTGACAGATAATAACAGGGTGTTGTTTCCCTGCAGCAGGCAACATGATGATTGGTGACATATGGACTGCACAGAGAGGGGAGGGGAGAGGTAAACAGCACATCTATACACCCGTCCTGGCAGGTAATTGCACATCAACTGCTGCCACACAGAAAACCAAAAAGACTTAAACATTTTTTCGATGTATTTAAACCGCTGGATGCTTCACCTCACGACGCTGAAACACAGCGATGGGAATAATTGGAGTTACGAGGTTTTCCGTCCCCGCCTGAAACCGCACCGCCTGATTACCAGACCATCTTTCCTCAGATGTCTCTGTTCAGAGACTAGTCTGTCAAGGGCCTACTGATTACTGTGCACAAATACCAGGCTAATATTCTCTGTCGATGGCAAACAACAGGATGTGTGCGCCGCAATCTACGGCCCTGCGTCTGCAAATGTGTGTGTGCGTGCTTTCTGCTCCAACTCGTCTTCAGAAATCTGTGTTTTGATTGCAGAAAGTAACTGCGTGTACGCCTCTTTAAAAAAAGACGTCCATGCTCTCTCTCTCTCTCTCTCTCTCTCTCTCTCTCTCTCTCTCTTTCTCTCGCTCTCTTCCCCATTTGCTGCCACTCCTGCGAATGGTTATTATTATCGTCATCAGCGGAGAGCGGTGAAATCAGGGCCCCCGACAAGCAATCTCTAACTCAATCTCACCCGCCACCACTGCAAGAAATATCCGCCGCCGCAATTATTCCATCCAGCCGTTGGGTAACAGAGTCATGAGTTCGTCCAGAAGTGGCAGGAAAGCTGCCTGTAAAGTGAGAAAGCCTTGTTTTTAAAAGAAAAAAAAATACAAATGTCGTGATTATAACGTGACAATCTGCTTTTTTCATGATGTCATTGAACATTTTTGCACCGAAAACTAACAATTTGTCACCCCCCTAAAAGATTGTAATTGAATTTCAGTGGTAAGAAGATAAGATATTGGTGCCATTTCTCACGCAATTAAAGAAAAATCGGATTTCAAGACCGAACGTGTGACTAAACGGCTTGCTGGAACTGGTATTTTTTGCAGAGTGTCTCCCTCTCCATCCAGTCGGAGCACTCGTCTGCATCCCACAGTCGTGTTGACGAGAGGAGGCTTACGCCCGGCGCACACAAGACCCACTACAGGCTTAATAGCGTTTCAAGTGTTTTCTCCGGGACTCGTGTTGAATCTCCCGACTGAATAACGGCGCCGGCGTTGGACGTGAAGGGGCTCGAGGAGCGGAGACGTGCAGCCGGTTGGAATATGTGCGCGCAGATACCTGCAGGGGGGCGAAAAATATGATGTGACAAAATTAGCGAAATGCCCGTCTGACCGAGGTCGTCGTCGTTGTTTTTAAGGCAGCGACGATGACGATGCCGCTGTCGGTTATCAGGAGGGGTTGACGCAGGGGTATTATATTCAAGGAGACAATTAAATGGCAAATCAGATGACCCTCGGGTCCACTATGACTCCATTCCTGACTGCAGATGCTGGTGTCTGGCAGTGAAGTCAGGTAGATAGCCCGTCTGTCTTCAGGACAGAGGAAGAGAGCTGAAGTTAAGCTCTTTCTGCGGCTTAGCATCAATAATCCAACCTACAATTCTCCTCTCGTTCTGAACCCAGAGAGAGGATGAAAGATTTAGACTTTCACCCTTGGTCCCTGCAGCCTTGCTCTCTCTCTCTCTCTCTCTCTCTCTCTCTCTCTCTCGCTCTCTCTTTCTCTCTCTCTCTCTCTCTCTCTCTCTCTCTCTCTCGCTCTCTCTCTCTCTCTCTCTCTCTCTCTTGGTCTCTCTCTCTCTCTCTCTCTCTCTCGCAGCTATCCATCTTCTCTCTCCTCTCCCGCTCTGTTTGCCTCTCGTTATCCTCCGCCCCGCGACTCAGAGCAGGGAAAGATCTTGTGATGATTATTTCACAAGTGTGCTGATATCATCTTGGCGAGGGTTTTTTTTCTTGCTTCTTCTCATCGAGGAAGAGGTTTACAAAGCACTGGAGAGGGAGCGGCCTCTTCTCTCAAGAGCATCCTGACCTCGAAGCCTATTGAACAACTATTAGTAGCTTATATGGATCACACGCAATACCCATGAAGAAAAACAGTGCGGTGTCGTCTGCACAGAATGAAATGATGGTTACTCGTCAAGAGGTTTTGAAAGTTTGATTTCAGCTGATTTTTGTAATAAAGTGCCTAACATGTACTGTACTGATTGAACACAGAGGATCTGGGCTGTAACAAAACACTGGCAAACAGTGGATATATGTCAATATAGCCTACGTCCTTATCCATCAACCAGTGTCGATCTGGCACCTTTCAGCGATATTGCTCATGCTTCTCATGATGCCAGAATATCACATCGGCTGTGATCGCGACATTAATTTAGAGAATTAAAAGAACAAACGGTTTGGAGAATCAGAGATATGAAAGGTATAAAACTCGTTTCGTCCTTGCGAGTCCTCCCTCACTGATCCTTCCTTGTTCCCAGCTCATTTGGCAGCCGGTGTTGCCCCTCGACTGGCATCTAAAGGCTTTGATGTAGCCGGCAGACGCCAGACGAGCACCGTGGAAACCTGTGTTTGAGAAGTCTGAGCGCTGCCCTCTCTCCATCCCCGCTCTCTCTCTCTCTCTCTCTCTCTTCTCCGATCCTTTTGTGTCCGTCCGTCTCTCTCCGCCGGTTAATGAGCCATGCAGGACTGCCGTCGTTCGGCGGGGAGAGCGGCGAGGAAGGAGGGGGAGAAAAGAGCCGGCGAAGACAGAAAACGGGTGAGACGCTGAGAGAAGAGAGCGGGGACACAATGTTTTCCCTCACCTCCTCCCTAATCAGGCCCGTCTCCCTACCAAACGCCAGGCGGCAATTAGACCTGACAGTACTCCGACTCCCACAATCCCACCAGGACTACACATTCAAACACTCAAATCAACACGAGGGGGGGAAATGAAATGCCGGAAAGCCGACACGACTTCAAGAAAACAGAGCTCTTGGTAGCAGTGAAGCAAGCAGCGAGGTACAAACCTCAAAACTATAAAGGCAGAGAATTTTAAAAAACGACACTTCGGCGTCCAAAGCGTGCCCGGCCGGATGTTTTTGTGCGGCAAAGTGGTCGTGAGTGTGCGCGAGCAGCCGGCGGTCCCTGGAGGACGCCTTGGGAATAGTGGGATGATAACAAATACAGTTGAGCTCGCTCGCATGAACAGTGAGCTAATTGGGATAATTAGTTTGTTACCTCGCTCGTTATTGCATTTTAATGTGGATTCCAAATGATCGGGAGGGGAGGTGCGTTCGTTCTGCTCATGTGGGCCTCCCTGCATCTGCACACGGCTTTCGTGCATTGAGACGTTCATATTTATTTGGCGAGCAGGTGATTTACAGGAACGTATTCCAACAGAGGAGATTAATGTGGTTTAATTCTGGGAGCATTTTGTTACTGAACGTGTATTCCAAGAGTTGTTGAGTCAAACTCTTTTTGCATTTTCTAAACCGGATTTTCCCTCATCCTGGTGAAACATGTAACTCCACTCCGGTTGATGATTTTGTACATTTTCCAGCGGTGCCTTTGCAGCAACTTCCAAGAGAAAGGACATGGACTTGTTGCATTCAGCTGGGGGTTGAACGCGTGGGCGGGGAGAGCGATGGAGATGCACGTTGAAATAAAAAAAAATACAACATGTGCTGTGGCTGGATTTAATTATGGACGGTGAGCTCTTCTTCCTCCTCTAAGATGGATTATTGACTTTCATACTAAACATCACTGGGAAAAGGCCGAAAGAGGTCCTGGCGCTTTAAAACAAAAGAGGGAAATTTGATCTAAATGTAAAGACGTTTTTGATAGATGAAAGAATATAACATGGATTTTTATTTAGGTGTCTATTGTTTCTTTAAAGTACACCTTGACTGCTGTAGAAGCCAACCTCACACTGTTTTGGTGACACCCAATGTGTGTGCTCCATGTCTGAGGCAGTATGGGGCTGGGAGCCTGTGTCCAGCTGGTGACAGCTCCCTATCTCCCCTCTTCAAGAAGCCATTTCAAGCGCACACATCAATAGCCAACTCTCCAGAGCAAAGCACCGCAATAATTCCAGATAAATCATTCCCTCGCGGAGCCACTTGATGCGTTCAAACGCACCCGTGACCTTCAGCTCTGCCTCTTTCTACATCATATAGCCCCGGAATATAAAAGCTTATTAGCTCAGAACATTGTTGATACGTTTGTTCGAAAGGCAATGCGCTAATGAGGCGTTGCAGGATGCGAGCAGCCGCCGACTATTCCTTTTTGGAGATGTGTGTGTGTGTGTTTTCTTTCCCCCGCGCCAGAGGAGCACAATGCGCCGCTAATGGCATCTCATTCGCAAGTGGGCAAATAAAGAAGAGAGATGAAGTGCAATATTGCTTTACCATATCAAAGGAAGTGGCATCCGCGGCTGTCTGCTGGCATGTTGATGGGCGAGCGGGAGGGTGGACTTGACGTGACGGACGTGGAGGAGCTGCCGCGGAGAAACAGAGAGAATTAGACGGCGGAAACTCAGACAGAGGAAGAAACGGGAACAAAAAAACAGTACAAGCTTCGCAGACACAATGACACGGCGTTGTAATAAATGTAGGCATGTTAGTTAAGGAAAGACTTATAGGAACACATTTCAGATGAAAGAGTGCATTACTTTTTCCAACTATACATCCTTTCAGTCATATTACTTCACGGCGTCTTTGTGCGTCGTAGCGACACCGATACTTACGCACACATTTGTTGACACGCTCGGCGGCAGCTGCATTGTCGCGGCTCATCTTTAAACTCGCAGCTCAACAGTAGCTGCGGAAAAGAGAGCGGAGAGTTACTTTACAACCCGAGGAGCTCTCACCGGTAGTACACAGGGTTTGTGAAAGGCCCCGCGCGGGAGCTAAACTTGGACTAGCGTCACGTTGACGTTCTCCTGGACATCACATCGAGCGCTCCCTAAACTACCTAGCTAGCGAGATGTTTTGACTTCTGCGGAGATTGTTTGTTACTCGGTCGAGGAATGTGCAGAGTTTCCTTCCTTTAATGGAGCACACGCTCTCAATCTAAGTGCGATATGCTAATCAACACTTTAGCTACTTGTCAGGAATTTGAGAAGGTTGGGGGTGGGCTCGCTTTCTGGGACCAAATGCTTGTTTCCAGCACCAGAGGGAATTCACTCCGAGTGTTCCAGTGTCTTCTGATCACAAGCCTACATTTTTAATTTGACTCTCCCATCAAACATACGCGCCACAGCATATGGAGCGATGGCATCCGCGGCAATATCTCGTTCATTACTATCCTTTCTCCCCGGGCCTCTTGTTATTCTGTAGATTCACGTCCAGCCCCCCAGAGGACCGGAGCCTTCGCCTCTCGTCGGGAGACTTTCACTCGAGGGGAAAACAGTTTAGACTTTGTTCCGTCGGCAAAGGCCCAGATAATTAGAGGAGGGAGTGAGAGGTAAAGACAAACCCTGCTTGCTTTAGATTGAAACTCAATGTAGTAAATCAAGCCAGTCAATGTGTTCAGTTCATTCGGGGCGAGGTGGGAAATGCATGTGGCTCATGGTCTCCTGCTAAAGTCTTGCAAAGGATTGCTGACATCCGATTGGACGTGGTGTGACTTTTAGGGAATATGGTATTAAATGGCCAGTGCAGGGATTTTGCACGTGAAGAAGAGTCATTATGCAAAGGCTACCATTATTTAAATGTCTTTTGTGGCTCTGATGGAGATTTACATAGTCTGAGAAAATAACCCTGATGATGTCATAGTGATGGCGTGGGCTTTGGCTTGGGTTTTGCATTCATACACAGAATCTGGAGACAACAGAACAAGATTTTGAAGCGATCTGATTTGCGCTCAGTGGCATTGACCAATTACATTTGAGCAGGAACAACATTAGGGTTGCATGATGGGAAGTGTCGGGTCCTTTTCGTCCAAACGTGACCATGGAATACCTCTTTGAAACACTGTTTTCAGGATAGAAACCCCTAAAAAGCTGCAATTTCCTCACATGCACACATCAGATCAGATCCCGACTTCTGTGGCTCGACTTGTGGCGTCAGGTGTGTCTCCTGTCAGTCGACTCCATTGATTGTGTTGTGGGATACACAGGCGGTGTGTTGCACGGGAGTGGAGGACACTAGAGGAGACTGCACCCACACACTTACTGAATTTTAAGTTCCACTAATCAATACTTGTGTATTAACAAGAGTTGCTCGTAGTGACGAACCCACAGAGAATTATTACCCGCAGGGTGCTCTGGGACTGTTTCGGTTTCACGACCCACAAACTAATTGTCCAGTCACGTCACTCGCACCAGCCTCACTTTCAGGTGCTACAGGCTCCTATGTTCAGACGAAAAGCAGCTTCTGAGCAACAAACAACAAACACATTAGCCACCAGCTGCTAGCGCTGCATTTAGCCAGAGACACATTTCATCCACAAGATGAAAAAAAGAATAAAGTAAAGACAATTAGCTAAATAAGAGTGAATATGGCATGCATCAAATATGACTGATGTTGCTCTGTCTGTCTTCTGCAGGATGTTTAAATAACACCTGTTCGCTAACACGTTAGCCATATCCACTATATACACATTATTAATTTGTCAGTGTTTGTTTACAGCTCCGTTTGCTGCCCCCAAGTGGCCAACAAACGAACAGCTACTTCAATAAATGATGGGTCATGTTTAGATGAGTTACATCTCCAAATTTATTTTAAATTCTCTGCTGGCAAACGGCAGTTACACACCCACACACACACACACACACCAGACACACACACCAGACACACTTGCTCCACTCACACCTCAAAGAGAAAAACTTGCCGTTTAGCCCAAAGTGCAGAGCGAGGCGTGCGCTCCCTCGGTGACACCCGTCTCCATTCCAGCTCAAACATACCTGCTCACAAAGGCGCGCACACCTTGTATTGTCTTCAGCTACGCTCAATTATTAATGGATAAACAAAGAGCCGTGAACTGTGATGGGCTGTCGGCAGATATTTTCCCCTCTCATATCTTGGGGGCCCCAGGAAACGTACACAAGAGCCGAGACCGTAAACAGGGAGGAGAAGCTTAAGGTCAAACTCACTCAACGCTCGCGCACACAAACACACAAACACACACACACACATGTGCATGCAGGTATCCACGAACAGATGCAAACAAGCTGAAGATCTGCAAGAAGTACAGATTGTCTAAAAATGTCAGGGGGAACTGCATGTGCATGTTTGCGTGCGTGCGTGCGTGCGGGCATGCGTGTGTGCGTGTGTGTGTAGGTGCGCGTGAGTGTGTGTATGTGTGGAGGAAAGTGTGTCTCAGAGAAGTGGAGCAGATAGCTCATTTCCTCTACTGAGACGGTTAGCTGACTTCTCTTTCTCAGGAGGTTGGCTAGCCATGTGAAGCGTGTGTGTGTGTGTGTGTGTGTGTGTGTGTTAGAGACAGCAGACTCTCCTGAGTAAGTGAGGATGATGTAAGAACAGTTCATCGACTTCACCGCATGCAGTATAGCACAGAGCTGATCTCAGATGAGCTTTTAGCAGCTCCTCCAGACAGCAGAGGAAACACACGTTTAAATCACATTCATAACAAATGCAAAGATTTCCCCCTCAGAGATCCGCGGGAGTACTTTCCTGCAGCGCTCTCCATCCCAGTTCTCTGTTTATACTTGTGGTTGTTTTTTCGGCTGCTTTGTTGATACCACGTCTCGGCATTAAGAGACTCAAACGAGCCGTGATGTCATCGCATCCTCTCTGTCAGCAATATGGTGTCTGATGGAGCCGGCTGTCTCTCAGCGCGTCGGTCTGTCTCTCTGGCCCTCCTTCTGTTTCCGTCCATCGCGAGTGATCAGATCTGTGTGTTTTGACAGCAACATCATTTGTTGTAATTATGAAGTGAGGACGCAGGTGTGCGTACGCTGGCTCTGTGTCTTTTTGCCCCGGGGATGGGGGAATATTCACACAAGAATATCCTCTGATTTTAAAGTCACAAATATACAAGAAATCTTTTTTTTATTTTTTTGGCAAGGAACCACAATGCTTTACTTCACAAGGTTGGAAGAGACGGCAATAACATGAGCCGCCGAGTGCAAAATATATCAATTGCAGTCGTATTTATTCATGTCCACAAAAGAACAAGACAGAGAAACTCAACTGGAGCAGCAAGAATTCAGACGGTGGCAAATCGAACGACTTTACAGTCTCTGATAATATTCCAATTCTCGTAAATGTACAAATTCAATATTTGAGAATATGCAACTTTTTTTTTCTCCGTCGATTCAAAACCTCTAATATATAATATCATCGCCCTACTTAGCCGCCATGCTGCACAGCTCAAAAATCATAATAACCCTGATAATCACCTAAATTATTGATCAATATTCTCCCCTGTTGACGATTCACTTAATTCTCCATCAAACCTCCATTAAAATGCATTCAGCTGCAAACGTGGGCCCGACGCCGCCGGCAGCTGACGCGCACGCGCTCTCCGTGCGCGTGCGCGTCACGTGCGCACGTCGAAAGCAAAACCCGGCGGTAAGTTCCCCTCAGCTGTGCACACACAAATCCATCAAACTGGAGCGCACATCTCCGACTTGTTAAGGTGCCATTTGTCAGCTGCTCCTGGAGTGGCTGTGTGACTCCGCCACTAATTGCCACTGGTGCTAAATTTAGTCGGGGAGATATGAGTCCTTTTGATCAGTGGCACTGAATCTAGAAAAAAAAAAAAAAAAAGAAAAAGAAAAGGGAAAGGGGAAAAAAAAAATGTGCTCAGCCTCGCAGGCAAGTTTACCCGCCTCTCCCCCGCTCTCCCCCATCTTCCCGTCGCTGGGGAATAGGTGAACTATTCCATATGTCAGCCTTGTCAATCAGCGGTAGAAATATGGGAAATGCTCTCTCTCTCTCCCTCCCTCTATCCTCCCCTTCTCTCTCTCTCTCTCGCCACAGATCCCGGGTAGTTGCTCGTCTCTCGGAGAATTCTCCCCCCCGTGCACCGCCGGTGTGTGTTTATTTATCTCCTTGTCATCGCGGGTGGTTTGGAAGCTCAAGACAAGGAGGGGAATATTAATCAAAAACAATCTCGCCTCGGAATTTTAATTGTAACGTTAATCAATCATCGTAAATGAGACGACTGCTTGGCGGCGCTCCGAGTAAACTTGCTGCTCCTTTCGGACCGAAAGGGGGAGTCATTCTTGAAAAAGCGTCTCCTGAAGTTGGGGCTCGTCTTTAAGTTGCTAATCAAACAGACGGGGAAGATGAAAGATGATTTTTTTTTCACATCTTAAAGATTTCAGCCTGAAGTATAGTATCCCCCCCCGCCCGAAAAAAATAAATAGCGCTTTTAACCTCCTAGCTTAAATCCGTCTTCGTCACACATAAAATACACAACTGTAGACACGTAAAAACACCAGACGCCGCCTGTGCCGAAGCGCTCACCTTGATGCCGACGCGTCAGCATCTCATCAACCGCGGCGGTGACAGAACGCCGAGCCGTCGGTTTCCCTGATTGATGGCGGGCGCCATCGAAAGACTTTGATCATAACTCACAAACTTTATCCCTTTGAGTTTCTTTCGCCCCGCGATCAAGGTTACGTCGGATCAACTTTATCTCCTCCGTTGAGGTGCGAGCGTCGCCAATAAATATTATGTTCTGATCTGTTTAAGTGACGCCACGCCGTCCGGGAGGCTCTTATTTTAATTAATACATTTTTCATAATCCAGACGAATGGCGAAATAAAGGGCTTTGTGGGAAAATTGATCTACTCGAAGAGAACATCCATAAAGGACACAAATCTTACTAAAAGCACTGTCTAAACAAGACGCATGGAGGCCAAGGTTGATTGTAAATGTGAGCATTGCATCAGCGCCGTTTAGTCCCTTATTCTGCTTGTTGTTTGTCCCTTTTTTCATATTATAGATGGATATGAGTCTTCTGTTGTTTTCAGCTCTTAACAAAGAGACATGCTCGCTTTAAACACCCGTAAGAGACATTTTCTGCTCGCCTAAAGGCCTCGAACTCTGATGCCGATCGTGGTCCAAGATCTCATCGGCAGGTGGACCGACTGACATCCTGACTGAGTCTAGTTCGAAGCATCAAAACGCTGCTTTTCTGTGCCATGTTTCGTATCACATTACCTGCTTTATTTGGGGTTTCCGACTCTTTTTTTTTCCGGGAAGGCCTTCAAACAACATCCAGAGCACAGACGAGCCATTCAGCCCCGACGACCGCCGTAACAGAAGACAGACAGCGGCGCAGTGAGAGACGCTTTGAAAAAAAAGTGTCCCGTCAGACAAATGGGGGAACAGGAAGTGGTGGAAACTTGGTGACAAAGTGAACGTTTGCACAAACCAGACAGTGAGTTAACAAGCTTGATTCAAACAAGATGCACGAACCGCAACATCCCCCGTTTGAATCCGGCTGGAGACCTTTGCTGCATGTAACCCCAAGCCCCTCATCCCCTTTCCTGCCTGCATCTAAACTGCTTATCAAATAACACCAAGAGCGGAGGTATCATACGGAAACAATAGAGCTTAAAAAGACACAAACGTGTGTGTCAAAACCCACCAAAATGACTCGGCACAGGTACTTTGCCTATTCGATCGCGACCTGATTGGAGTTTCGGGGAAAGGCCCTAAAAAAAAAACGGAAATCCGATGCCACGCCATCCATCCCGATCGCCACGGGAATAAGAGAAACACACAACTAATTGGATCCAGACAGCGAGCGCACAAGCGCCCACAAACACGAGGCACACCCGCAGACGGAGGACGAGGCGTCGAGAGCGACGCCGTCACAAATCACAGGGACAATCAGGAGCGTGTCATCTCGGAGCCGGCGAGCGGACTTCACGGCGAACGGGCCCGTTAACGACAAGAAGGGATGATGGAAATCATTTTTCCTGAAGGACCTCCTGTTGTACGCCATTACACAATGCCGCCTATTACTTTGTGACAAATGTTGCATGTTGATGAGACGCAACAATGAGTGTGGGATTCTTCTTTTTTGTCACTTTAACTTGCGCTGCGAAGAAAAGCTGAAAGGAAGTTTTGATCCGCTGTCGTGGAGCGGTATGGTAATGCGGAACGAGACGCGGACATCGGGAAGGAGATAAAATACATTTATGAATTTGTTTAGCATGAAAGAGCTTCCTCTGTGGGAGTGTTTTGCTTTTGCAATAAATGTGACGAAATGGACACTACATCTGATCAGTCAAAGTTTTGAAGCAACAAAGGCTGCACACTGCTGTGAAAACAGAGTGTCCAGCCTAATGAAGCCGGGAATATGGCCTTCACTTCAAATGAAAGATTCAGCTTTGAACCTATGGTGTGTATGTGTCTCTGTGTGTGTGTGTGAGTGTCTCTCTCGCTCTGTGTCTTTACATCTACCTCTTTGAGACAGAGAGACAAAGAAAAAGCAGGGCAGCTGTGTGTGAGATGATCTCTGCATTAACCTTGCTGCTGGCGACGACCCCCCTACACACACACACACACACACACACACACGCACGCACAAGTTCATTCTAGGCACCGCTGCCCTCTCCCCGTGTGTGTAAAAGCTGCACTTAACCTCGTCCCCGCTGCCTCCGCCGGCTTCAAAAAGCTGCAGAGCATCAAACACACAAAGCGCGCGTTGCTTCTCTTCAACCTTTATTTACCCGGAGAGAGAAAGTCAAACTGAACTTTTACCCAGCAGAAGCCGCGGCTTTGAGTTCACACCCGCAGGCTTCCCGGTCCAACCACGGCCACGCCCCGCGTGCCACTCACAGGCCACGCCCCCTCCGGGTGCCCGCGTGCGCGACATTTCAAAGAGCGGCGGCGGCGGCGGCGGCTCGTATGACAACTCGAGGAAGGAGAAGCAGCGAGCTGTGAAACGTGCCCGCTCGCTGAAATGTATACAAACATGAGTCTGATTGTCGTCTGCTGACGGGATCGTTTCATGGAGGATCTGCAGGAGGGGAGTGGACTTACTGAGACAGGAAACGACGAGTCCCACGGAGACGCTGTGTGTCGGGGCTCTTTTAGTGTCTTCACAGTTTCATGTTTCTTGAAAGAAGCTTAGCTTGTTTTTTAATACACAAAAGAAAGAAGTATTGTTCAAATAAAGATAAATCCAGCACATCCAAAGAAAGATAAACTGCCCTTTGTGTAAGTAATTTAATTTATTTACAGCAAAGTCTGAGGTTCCTGTGCTTTACTTGAGTCCAATGTTAAATTAGAGATGGAAATAAATGCTGCATATCCTGTACGTTGGAGGGATCCAGCATTCACCTCCACACACAATCTACCACTGTACATCGCTGCAGAGAGTGATGCAACACTTTGAGGGACCCAGAAATCCTCCACTGATGAAACCCTTCGAGAAGCCTCGAAATCCTCCGTTGACGTCTAATCGCGGCCGTGGATCTACCTGGCTGTCTGTTCCCATCAGCCGCCAAATAACCGACAGCGTCCGGGGGCCCAGAAAACAGCCCAGAGGTGCAGAGGCCACGAGGAGCGGAGGAGGAAGGAATGAAGCTCTCTGACTCGTCACAAAAAGAAGGTTTAACTGAGAGTGAAGGCAACATGGTTTGCTCGGCGTGTGTGTGTGTGTGTGTGTGTGTGTTATCCATGCATCTCACACCCAGGACTACCGGTGGAGGCCTCCGCCTGCTCGCAGGAGGGATGTGGGTACGTTGCGGCCGCCCCGGGGGCCCCGCAGCCCCTCAGACTGGAATCATACTGGGAGCAAGTGTCCAGAGGCCTCCGTCCTCATCAGCACGACATGCCTCCGCCAGACAGAACAAATTACACCGCCAGCCCCCCGAAACCAGCTCGCATTACCTCACACCCAGACTGTGGAGTCTGCACACACTCTCGGAGGAACAGCGCTTCTGCGAGGGGCGTGGAGGGCAGGCGGGGGCCGGATTACTCATTTGGTTCTGTTTGTTTGAATCCGCCGGTCGTAACGCCATCAAAGACCCCGCCGGGCCACCTCCCGTCTTCCACGAAAAAGCCTCCAGGAGAAATCGGGCCGATTCATCGGCCGAGCGCTGATGGATGGACGGCCGCTGTTTGTCTTCCGCCTCTGGTTTCGGGAGAGAGGAAACTCCCAGAGTTCAACACACAGCGGGCTTTCAGCGCTGTGGCTCTGCACAAGGTTTCCAGTTGAAAGAAATGGTGAACAGTGTAATAATTGATTCGTGAGACGAGCTAGTGGTTTTATACGAGAGTTATCATCACGGAGAAACACAAATTGAGAACTGGAGGTTTGAATATAGATATTTACAAAGACAAAAAAAGAGAAAATGTCAATGTCACCGCAGCGCGAGGTCAATAAAGTTATTTGGCTTCATCTGATTTAATATCGCGACCAAATTTTACAGAAACTCTTCCTCGTTAGATATCTTCACTGGTGTGGTTAAAAAGTTCACCCGCGTCTGTAATGCACAAGAAAACAAAACAAATAATTTCTCCTTAATTGCAAAAAAAGAGCCATAAAGTAGGACGATGGAGGTCTGTTTTGTTGTTGACATGTTTTTCTGTTGCTTCAATCAGATGCTGATATCAGTTAAAAATATGTGTATTGAAAGGGAGAAAAGATGTTTTGTCTTTTTAAAGATGAAGTGAACGAATAGTTTTTTAAATGAATAATCAGCAGGAAAAGATGGCAGATAACAAAGTAAGGATTTCAAAGTGCTGCTTCGGCTGGATCTTGAAGTATCAGGCGTCAGTTCATTTGCAGTTAATTACGTTTCCATCCAATGAATCTGATGCACTGTTTTCTTCCCATCCGCTCCTCTCACATCTCCAGCTTTTTGATGGTCTGTTGGTGTTAAAAATATATCCTGCTCGAACAAAATAACACCTTTTTTTATTTATTTATTTTCAAAAACTCCGGTCCAAACGCGGGGCTGAAGCGCCCGCACATCTGCACGGCAGATTGTCCCGGTGCCAGGTGTGAAGCAATGTTCATTAAATGTGACAAATACCTGATTTCCGAAGCAGTCAGTGAAAGCAACATGTGCTCGTGTGACACGTGTGATGTGGATGGTGAGAGAATTCAGAGGGTTTTTTTTCTTCTTCTTCTTCTTCTTTGAAACCCGAGAAGTCGAGCGCGCGAGAGAGCGAGAGAGATACGTCGCGCGGGTTCTTCTGCACATCTGTGTCGGCGTGCGCGCAAAAAAAAAAAAAAAGGGTAAACAAATCCTCGCGCGGATCACATGAGGAGAATCGTGAACTCCTCGTTGTTCCAACTGGTAACAGAAGCCGTCGTCCATGCGCCCGAGTGATGACCGACGCTGGGAATACGGGGGCAGGTAAAAAGGACGAGCAATCTGTCAATCAAACTCTTCTTTCGACGCAAACGTGTTTATGAGGCGCCAAAGCGCCGCCGCCTGACATCACAGGGCCCTCCATCTCTCACAGGAACATCCCATATGCTGCTGAACCTTGCAAACAGAATATAAACCGCCTCTGCAGCACGTTTTTCCTCCCCTGGAAAGAGCTCTCTCCAGCATGTTTCCAGCCGGCGGAGCTATAAAACGCCAGGAAAAGCCCGACTTTGGATAATCGCGCCCGTAAACGGGACTTTAGTGGCTCTGTGGTGATGCAACTGATGAGAAAATCCATCTCATGCAACGTAATGAAGAAGAAGAAGAAAAAAAATCACTGAAAATGGCTCCAGGTTGTTTGAAGTGGTTCCGACAAAAAGAAGCGGACTGATTAGGCCGACAGGTGAAATTAAGGATTTGATGCATTGTGCAGCTAATCTCATAAATTTGAGTCCGGCGTATTTTTCAAAGTGCGCTCGAGATCCAATTTGTATTCCACGTGAGGAGCATATTCATTCATCTTTTAATTACATATCATTACCGAGTCATTCTGATACCAATGGATTACCCGCATGCGGAGGGTAACTAATTGCGAGACACACTTGGTACAAGTTAATCAAGACTTTCCCTCGAAGGAATCCCGTTTTTTAATTTTTTTTTACTGTAATCTAATACAGGGGAATGCTCATTCTGGATGTGGCTACTTCCTGGTGCACATGCAATATGCATGACAGTGAGTTCTCCACTGAAAAGCCTCTCCTCACCTCTCCAGGTGGGGAAGCAGGCGCGCTGCTTTTTTATAGACTCTCCCTCTCTCCCTCTCTCTCTCTCTCTCTCTCCCTCTCTCTCTGACTCTCCCTCTCTCTCTCTCTCTCTCTCCCTCTCTGAGCGGTTAAGCTGTCCCTGGGTTCCTCTCAGCTATTGTAATCCATACACAATGCCCACGCGGTTAATGGGAGAGACGCCTGCAATAAAGCAGAGGGTGCATTTCGCGGGGAGCAATTTAGCCTTCAAACAATGTGCCAAGGTTTGCTTCCTCGGGACAATGCTGCTGTTGGGTTTTAGTGGTTTTCTCTCTCTCTCTCTCTGCTCGCCACAATGCAGAAGATGAGATGTAGTCATTACGGTTTGGATTCGATGACGACAGAATGCGGAGAGGGAGCGTCGTCCTCGTGAGTGCGCGCTTTGAGAAGGAATGTCCTGGGTGTCGGAGCGGCGGCGACCCGGCGGGGCGTCCTTTTTTCGCGGGCGCAGAGTCCGGCCGTTATCGCTCATCTCAGCCGGCTTTCGGGCTAAATGTGAAACCCACCTGGGCCAGAGGAGAGGAGAGGCTCCTCCCCCTCCTCCCTCTGCACCGCGAGGACACACAATACCTTCCTCGCACTAACCTGTGGGGGACAATGGACAATGAAAAGCAATCATTCTCACTTCACCGGCACAATTACTCGACAACTTAGCATCCAAAGTGAGAGTAGAGGAGCGATGCAAAAAAGAAATATGGACTTCTTTTGACGCGAACATGGCTCCAACTTCGCTCCTCTTCCCTCCATTTCCCTCGGCGATCAGACACAGGAGACTGAGCGCACTGGCACGGTGCATGCTGGGATAATGTGGCAGCGTGCTGCTCAGCACTTCCTGTCCACAGCGACGTGCAAAGGGGTTGTGTAGCTGCAGCTCCGGGGACGGCTTCCCTCGCTCCGTTCGGACAAACGGAGAGAGCGCTGGGATCAGAACTCCCCCCAAAAAAGAGAAAAGGATGAAAAAAAAAAGAAACTTTCTCACAACGTGTGCCGCGTGCGTCCACCGATAACCGGCCGCGCTTCATTAAGATGGAGCGGATATCGGTATCGCAGCCTGTCATTAATAATGACAAGGCCCACCGCTAAATACATGTCCACTGTTAATTATCAGAGGCCATGTCTGTTAAATATCAGATTCCTGCCTCTAAACAGTGGGCAGTTCTCCCTCGCAGTCTCATCTGTCACTGTAAATGTCATCACTTTATTCTCTCGCTGGCGACCGTGACAGGCCCCACTTTGAGCCCCGCTTTATCTCCGTTGCCTTCCATTCTCCCGGCTACAAAGATCCCCCTTTCGCTCTCTCTCTCCCCCCTCCCTCCATCCCCTTTTCTTTTCTTCTTCTTTCTCTCCACCACTCACTGCTGTATCCGCTTTCCACACGTGGCAAATGATTGCCCGGGTAAAGGTATTTTCTGTTTCAATCTTACACTTTCCCAAGGGGGAACACACAAAAAAAAAAAAGGGTCGGGGGTGTGGGTGGAGGTGAGGAGGGGGAGACAAGCTTTATGCAGCTGGTTTCACTGAGAAAATTGTTCAGAATTGCCTCATTCCAGGGCAGATTAGCGAATGCATACAATCCCAGGCTAAGTGCTATTGTGCGCCACAATTTGGCCATTATACTTTGTCTTTTCCATTTAGAGAAGCCCTACCCAATTAAAGTAATACAGCCCTTCCAATACCTGCTCCCAATTAAATCTGGGCGGTATTACCTGCCTTGATAGAGCCGGCCAGCGCTCCTCAACACTCACTCGCATTCATTAGGCCCATTCAACGCGCCGGAGCTGATGACAACGATTCAAGTTGCTCTACTTCCATCCCTCCCCCTTGCCACTCTCTTCTCTCTTGTTCTCCCCCCCTCTTTCGGACGGGCTCTCACTTTCTTTCTCTCTTTTTTTTGTGTGTGTGTGTGTGTGTGTGCGTCCCTGCCTTTCTCTCTGTCACTCCTCTCAAGACGAGAAATGCCCGCCGCTTACCAGGACTCAGAATTGGCCGGGGAATAGAAGGGGAGCGAGCGAGGGAAACCTCCCGCCCGCCCTCGCTTCTCTTTCTTCCACATTTTCTCGCCTGCCCCTGGTTTTGTTTCTCAGGTAGCTTGGATTTTTTTTTCCTCCCCTTCTTTCCTCCATCTCATTGTGCCTTTTTCAAATCCTTCGTCCATGCTGCTCGGTTGGCACCATCTTAAAGCCCCGGCGTCACAAAGAAAGAGCTTGTCCAGGCCACTGACTCGATTGACAATTTCAGAGTGTTCAAAAAAAAAAAATCCACAAAAGCCGGCGCTTGGGGTGCTGCTGAAGTGAGGAGGGGGGGGGGGGCGTCAATATGACATGTCTGCTGTCCAAACCCATAACCGCCAGGTGTTTGTAGCCTTTCAGGAGAAACCCGTCATATGCAACTGCTCCAATTGAACTCGTGCAAGAAAAAAACAAAACAGTTCACTATTCAAGGTGTCAGATTTCATAAAGCTGCAGTTATAATGAGGCGAGCCAACGGGAGGAACAGGAGTTGCACTTAACGCTGGGACCCAATCAAAAAGGTGCACGTGTCCTAAATTAACCCGCTAAAAAAAAAGCTACGAGCATTTTCATGATTTTCCAGTGAGGGACACAATTTGAGAGAAGCGGGGTTCATGTTCTCGACCACGGGAGGATGGACTCGCATCACGCGCATTCTGCATTGCTGTGGCCCGTCGGCACACGGCCCCTTTACATCACGGGTTGGCAACCTTTTTTATATTTTTTTTTGTTAATTCTAAAGTCAAATTGTCGAAGATTATGAAAAAAATATAGTTTGATTGAGTTTTTATAGCCTGTTATTTTAACGAACGCAAAGAACCGACTGCACAGCTTACAATGTTGGTGGAAAACGTCATTGGGCACGCGGACAAACTTCAATATTTGCAAATGAAACATATTAGTGTGCACTGGTCGAACTCCTGTGTTAGCTCAATGCTTATCAAAGTATAAGGATGTTGATATTTTATACTTTCTCTTATTACAAGAAATCACCTGAAAGGATCTCAGTAGCCTTATTTGTTTTAAAATAAAACACATATATGTGTTAGTATAACTGTATCACCTGAGTAACTGTTATTATTACATATTAAATGTTAGTAGCACTTTATAATACATTTACACCATTTAGCATTAATAAGCATGAATAAACACTTAATTCATCATTTATAAAGCATTATTCCAACATGAACACTCATTAGTACGCAATTCATAAACAGTCTTGATTCACAAGCTTGACTATTATGCATTTCATAATTGGATTTCCAATTTGTAAATTAAGTATTAAGTATTGATTAATAAGATCATTTATGAAGTGTTAGTAAATGATAAAAACATAGCCAAGTTTATTAATCAAGAAAGAAACATTTATAACTGTTTCTGAATTGCATACTAATGAGTATTCATTTTGGAATAATGCTTTATAAATAATAAATGAGGAGTTTACTCATGCTTTACTAATGCTAAATAGTGTGTACTTCATATAAAGTGCTACCAAAATGTGTTATTATACTTCCAATACCTTGTGTGATATGCACCTCATGATATAACTGAACACTCAGCTGGTCGTGTTTGATAAATGTATCATAAAGTACACGGCGCTAAAAATCCCTTTCGCAGGTTCACATCTTGCCATCACGCCTCGCCGTGCTCCTGGGTTCTACTCCCAGTGACATCTGGAGATAAAGTAAGTGAATATAATGGCAGCGAGCAAGAAGAGGGGTCTCCTGAATGGGAGCGACATTGTCAGGACCCCCCGTGAGGGGAAGCCCTCCGTGACAGCGCCGACGATATCAACTTCCCTGCACGGCTCCGACGGAGCAGTCACCTCGAGGTAACGCGCGTCATGGAGGCGGCTTCAATGCAGCTTGACACGTACTGAGAAAACAAGTGTGCACTTGTAGTGTTTGTAGTTCAGTACATTTGTTTTTGCTCGCCTGCTCGTACTTAAAGCTTAACCGGAAGCTAGATGACAGGAGGCCTTTTTGTGCTCTTTTTTGCTCCAAAAGTTGAAACCATTTTGTAAATATGTGCAGCATGTGTTCATGATCGACAACATGATGGACACATATATAGTTCTAGTATTGCGTGCTATTTCATCAACACCTTTAAATTAATTCAAGCACTTTGCGTATTTGTTAGCGCTATGCTAACGGAGCTTCGTTTCCCGCTCAGGTGAACCTGCAGCATCTCTAAAGCCAGCGGCCAATCAGGAAGCAGGTCTGTGCGTTCCGACCTTGGGAGCCACGGCAACCTCGGGGGCCGCGCTCCGCTTTGATGTGGCAAATCAAAAAGATCCCGCTCGGCAACTGAAGGCTGTTGTGTTGTTGTTTTTTTTCTCCCCGTGTCCACGTTGAAACGGAAATTGTCCGTGACTTTCGTTCGCGCGAAACACAGAAGGAAAAAAAAAACAACAAAAAAAAAACGATCAACCTCGCTCACCTTCGGGGGCGGGAAGATTTTAAAGGGAACGCCGGCGAGGTCGTTTGACGCCATCCACTGTGGCTGGAGAAAATAATGAGGCATTGGGAGGAAGTATTTCAATAATAAGTAAACATCTCTCTGCTTCCGCCTGCGCTGCGTTTGCAATATCGCTGCTCGGGAGTCCGCTGGACTCTGAAGTCGCGTCCGTATGCAACCACTTAGCGAAGGCCGAGAGTACGGAAAGGAAGCCAGATGGGAGAGGAAGATAAAGGATGGCTAAATTCAGACCACATGGCGGGACGAGAGGAGCCACCAGAGGCTACATCTAGTCACGGTATGGAGCTGGTACAGAGCTCACATGGAGACGCTGGTATTCATACGTATTGTCCTCACAGAGACTGTTGTCTTCACCGCTGATCCTTTGGTTTCCTGTCCAATTGCGGCGTTATATCTGCCCTTTTTTCCCCCTGTCTTACTCCCATGCTATTTCAGCTGAAAGTGGTCTACAAATGTACACCATTAAGATCATCTTCAGCTCCCTCATTTTCCACCTCAGCAGATGTTAGCGACTAGCTGGAATTAGCACGCGCACTAACCCCGGCCGGCTTTTAATTAATTTTACACAAGACAGTAGTGCAGTGACCCTGTGAAAAAGGACGAGGCGCACAAGACTAATCAGCCTGAACCCCGTGACATCACTCCTGGACCTGCCAAGCCAGCCAAAACAGGGGGAGCCTGGGTAGTTTACCGCGGATACAAAGCGCCAATTTATCACTATAAGCAAATGCTAACCTAGGAGTGTTGCCCCCGGCAGAATTAATTGGCCCTCTCCCTGTCTGTGAAGTGGCTGGCCTTGTTTAAAAAGACAGGCGGCCCCAGAGACCCCCGCTCTCAACGCGCCGCTCCGAGGAGCCCGCGCCGCTATTGGCTGATTGATAGCCATGGAAACCCACCGGCTCTGCACAACCAGGAAGTGCGCGGTGGGGGGGAGAAGAAGCAAAAAAAAACGATTGGACGCTCGGACCCGAGGCGAGGTGAGGCGTCGAGAAGTTTGCAGAGAGCGCCGCTGGGATTGTTGTCGTTTTACTTCTTCGTTTCTTTCAATCTTAAATGTTTTTTTTCCCCACTATTTCTAAGGAAAAAAAGAGGGAATCAGCTGATGTCTCCGTCTCAAAGCCGAGTGTTCGGCCCCCCACGTGGACACACCGCTGCCCGCCGAGCAGAGCGATCAGGCCGCGCGGTGTGTGCCGCGGTAATGGAGTTCCTGGTCACTGCGTCGGTGGTTTCCCCTGCCAAAAAAAAAAAAAAAAAACGCCATCCACACGTCACGCTCTGGGCAACCCTAACAGCGGAGACAACACAAACTTCCCTGTTTTGTTTTTATTTTTCATACACAAGGCGTGAGGGCGTCTTCCTCGTGTCCGGCATGCTGTCGACACGCGGCGGGGCCGCCGTCGACCTTCTGTACTGCGACTAAGGAAGTGCGGGTGCATTGTGAGAGCAACTTTCTAGTACATTAGCCAGCGAGCTGGAGATTGAAGGCTCCTACTGTAGGCTGAGAGGGAGAAGGAGAGACGGCGGAGCCCCCCTCCCTCCCCCCGCCCTCCTCTTCGTCTTCCTCCTCCCCGTTACCCCACCGCCCGCTCTCTTTATCTGGCCTCTCTCGTTCAGTTGAGAGAGTGCAGCCCTATCTCGCCGGCCCATCCGCGGTGTCTCCTTTCCCTGGCTCCTGTACTTGGGGGAATAATTAATCGGGCTAACAGGTAAGAGATACCGAGACGTGGCATAAGAGCAGCTTTCAGAGCTTTGTGTGTGCGGGGTTTCCACGCTGAAATGGATCCGCTCGCCACTCAGGGCCCTTTTCACCGGAGGAGCCGTTGAGGAGGGAAGGCAGCTGTGAGCGGATCTCACCGGACAGCTACAGCGCCCCCTCCTCCTCCTCCTCCTCCTCCTCCTCCTCCTCCTCCTCCTCTCTCCTCTTCTTCCTCCATCCCCCTTGAACCCCACATCCTTTATCCCCCCCTCCCCCCTCTTGTCTCAGAGAAATGAGGCTCATGCACGCACAGAGGCAGCTCCGGGCGTCGGAGCAAAACTGGAGGGCTCTTGGACATTTTCCCTGATCCTCTCCGCCACCGCCACCATTAACACCTCTCACTCAGGCAAGCAGCACGACTCACCTCTGCACATGCTGCCGATCGCTGAGCACCTTCGTGTTTTGGTTGCTCTAGTTTGGAGCCGAAAAGTAACTGCTGTCCTGGCTAACAAAAGCCTTTCTAAATGAAAAAAAAGGACCTGGATGTGACAGTAGGGTTTGTAAAGCAGCATGTTTCTGAAGGATTATTTCCTGGAGGAAGCTTCAGTTTCTTCCTGTGGGTGTCAGATGATTGACAGCGAGCAGCATGTAAAGTAATACGTGGAAAACATCCAAGTGGGTACACTGGAATTGTGATAAAACAGAAACCTTGCAGCCGGATAACACTGCATAATATCAAGCGCCTTGTTTTTTAACGTTGGACGAAGTCCTAATTCTCATTTCATGTCGGAATCACAGACTCAAAGTCACCTCAAGCGGTTTTACAGCGCGTTCAACGTTTCACACCCGCAATGAGGATGAGGAAAAACGTCCTAAAAATGTCCCTTTAAACGGGGAAAGAAAATGACGGAAACCTCAGGAAGTAAAATGACAATTTGGACCATCAGGATGACGACGCAACCAGGCACCAAAACCAGCTTTGCAGAACAAACAGCCGTCCAAAACTTTGACAAAATAGTTGATGAAAAACTAGCAAGAATTTGCTGAACCGTAAGAACAAGTTGCGTTACTGCTGTGTACAGGTGGAGTACACACACACACACACACACACACTCTCTCCTGCTCTTATAGGAAGCTGCAGCCGAGCAGCACGTCGGTTCAGCAGCAGTTGAGTGAGACTCTTGCAAAGGGAAAACTTCACAGCAGTGACACCCTGAAAATAGACTGTGAACTTAAACTCTTAGATACTGAAAATGAACCAAGTGATATATTATTTATAACAGCCAACACACCGCTTAGAGGTGAACGCTGCTCGACTCGGGAGCGCTTTGTCCTTAAATGCTGTCTGTGTGCTTAGAAGGAAAGGTAGTCTGCCTGCTTGAGGAGGCAAATAACAGATGATTGTCAATTTTTTCAGGGGACATTTAGGCATCAAGATATCACAGGACGGCTCTCTGGGGAAGTCCGGAGAGGAAATCCACCCCAAAAACACAACCTCAGGTGCGATTTCCTCAAAATTGAATAGAAAGCCTTTTTTGATGAATACAAGTTCGCCGTAAAGTAAACGCCCGTGATCCCTCCTTCCTCCTTCAATAAGGTCAGTGGTGTAAAAGTACAGTAGGGTTTGTTTGCCTCCGTCGGTCGGATCTAAAACGCCGCGCCGCTCCCCGCAGAGCACTCAGCTGGACACAGAAAAGGCCAAAGCGTGGTCGCCCTCCTCTCCCCGGGCCGCCGGAGGGGGAGGTCCGGCCGGGCCGCCACTCAGCCGGAGGCGCCTTGATGTACGACCAGAAGCCAATGGGATCGATCGGAGCCCCGGCAGAGAGCCTCCCGCCCTCCTTCAACCTCCCCACCGTCCTCTTCGCCTCTCCATCTTCCTCCGTTTACCCTCCCCTGTCCTCTCCCTCTCCTGCTTCTCCTTTACTTTTCCCTTTGTCTTACCTCCCCCTGCTGGCTGCCTCTCTCTTTCCTCCTTCCTCTAAAGACTCTCGTGGGTTTGCTCTGGCATCGCAGCCCGAGAAGAGCTTAACATAAGGAGAGAAGAGAAGAAGAAGAAAAAAAAGCTGATGCCGTAATGCATATTTGCATTTCGAGCGAGTGCTGTGTCATGAGTTTGGGGGGGGGGGACGCAGAAATCCCTCGGCGCTGTTGCAATTACCATTATTTTTACATTTTACATGGCAAAGGAGCATCAAATGCTACTTAACATCGCGCATATCTGAATGTTGAAAGTGTGGCACTAACACTGCCACGGGGGCCGCTCAACACGGCTGCATCCGCCTGTAATTACCGCAGATTAAAGCATCCAAATGGCACATGTTAACAATTAATCAATGATATTGATAACGCCTCGTCACAGATGAAATCAATCCCGTAATGCCGGCGTTGATGCTTAATCGTCTGACTCAGGTTCATCAAGAACAGTGATTGACAGGCGGGAGAAGAAGGGAGGGAATAATGAGGGGATACAGATATTGCTGTCGTGATCGCCTTCATCGTCGGGATACGGCGGCGGCGGAAAAGGATACTGCTGACAAATTCAATTATTGGAAGCAGACGGGCTAATGGGCCGTGGTAATGATTCATTTCATAAGTATTTCTGCCGTATGCTTTAACGAAAGCTCGGGTTGTCACCGCCGCTAAAGGGAGCGGATGCCTTACAACCAATTACTACACTGTCACTGCATGTTGCAGCAATAATCGCCCCCTCGCTCCACGGCCCGGAGATGACACACACACACACACACGCAGTGTACTTAATACACACGGCTCCAACATGTGTGTGTGCGCAATATCGCAAACTCTCATACGTTTTTCTTCTTCTCCCCACTGCGTGCCCCAGCCTGCCTCCCCTTTGTGTTCGCACAAAGAGAAGGGATCCTCTCTGTTATTCTTTATTCCTTTGCTCCGTTCTCGGCTGGGACTGGACGCGGGGGTCCGTGGGGGGGGGGGCGTGGCCTCTCGCCCCACCGTGCTCCCCCCCGCCCCCCACACCCTCTCCCAGGCATGCAAGGTGGAGGTGTGCGAGGCCTCGGAGGGTCCGCGGGTCTCGGGAGGAGGACGGCGACGACGAGCGGGTGTGTTGGGACGAGGGGACGAGGGAGGCCGACGTACATCTGCAGCCCGGCGAGAGAGAGAGAGAGAGAGAGAGAGAGAGAGAGAGAGAGAGAGAGAGAGAGAGGGAGGCTCAAAGGCTTTTGGGGAGAAAGAGAAGGGGGTTGCAGGGGTCAGTGACAAGTGGCACACACAGGGTGGGTGTGCGGGTGAAGTGGGGTGGAACAAGTGCTATAGAGGGGCCAGGGATTGTGTTTTTCCCATGGTCCGCTACCCCTTTTACCCCCCTCACGGGCCCCCACCCAAACCACCAGAACCAGCCCCCCCACCCTGTCTCTCTCTCTCTCTCTCTCTCTCTCTCTCTCTCTCTCTCTCTCTCTCTCTCTCTCTCTCTCTCTCTCTCTCTCTCTCTCGTCAAGAAAGGACCGGGCCGGCTCAGTTTCACTCCACAGGGCCGGTGTGTTTTCAATGAATTGATACAGATGAAGAAGTTCAACACAATGGATGGATTACCTCAGCCAAAATAGAGTGCCCCCCTCCCCCCCTTATAACCCCACCCGCCCACCTCGCTTATTCACACAGCCACTGACACGGACTGACATCGGATGATATAGACTAGCCACACACACACACACACACACACACACACACACACACACACACACACCAAATTGTCCAAAGCTACACAATAGAAGCAAAGCATGTTTTTATCCAAACATTCAGAAAGTGATGTTTTTTGGTCGAACCGCACATTGAACGTCTGCAAGGCCATGAATTCAGAGAATGTGTATTCCTGTATTTAATATTTAAGCTCTGTGTCCCAGTTTTGGAGCAATAGCGCCCCTTACTCCTTGTGTTGAGACCCTGGTCTCTTCCAAATGTTTTGTTTGTTTAAATAGTCTATGGGACACTGAAAATGTACGTTTTTTAAGTTCTATTTGGACTTCTAGTGGTCTGTTTCGTTTGCACTAATCAGGTTCGGCTCAAATTGATAACATTAAGAATTGTGATTGTGATGATACTTGTGCTCATAGATAGTTCAAATACAAAATAATATATGTGCGCGGCCCTTTAAAACACCTCCATGAGCGCATGCACGTCTTATTTTGTGGGTCAAACCTCTCACCTCCGCTCCAGAAGCATGACAGTGACTTCCCGGAGGAGACCTGCGGTGTTGACCTCCATCAACCTGCAGCCAGCTCATGAACGCGAGGACGTTTCTTAAAACGCCTTCTGTGGTGGTTTTGTCTGTGCGAGTGTATCGGGCGTGAAGAAAAGTGCGCCAACTGTACCAACGAAAAACAACAGAGGAAGCGGGAAGCGCGCACGCTGTTTGATTGACGGGTGATCTCTGGGAAGTGCGGTCCGACGGAGGCCGCATGCGCATCGCAACAATGCCGTCAGGGACGCTAAAACCTCACCGCGTAATCAAAACACTTATTGACAAGCCATTCGGAGCCCTCAATGCATCCTGCACAAAATGTACCGAGCCGCTCGCCACAGGCCCCGCCCACCTCTTCCCCCTCCCCCACGGCTGGAGCGGGAGGTGGCGGCGTTCTTAGCTGTCCAGGCTAATGGCTACGAATGGGCCCTAATGCGCGCTCCTCACGATAAATCACACGCACAGCGCCCTGCTTAGACATTCAGCAGCTTGGCCGACCACTCTGCTCCATCACACACGCTGAGATTAACGAGCACACACCCATTTACCTTGCACCGCCGGACAGCGGCAGACACAAAGACACACACACAAGGACACAATCACGTGCTCGGATTTATACGCTACTATTGGCCAAAACGACTCTCTTGAGGTCTGACTTTTAGCCATCCTTGTGAGGACGTGCAGGCACAAGCACACACTCCACCTCCATCAAGACTTTGCTTTCTGTCTGGGGGACAAAATGTCTCATCGCAAACATCCAGCGCAGTGTCAGCCGGGCCGACAGAAAGGGAAGACGAGTGTGCGAGTAATGGCGGGAGGCAAGCTGCATGATCAATAGGCTCCGCGCATGAGACACAACTCTTCCATTCCCTGGTTTGGGTAAACTTCCTCCCTCGGGAGGCCGCTGCCTTTGATCTTTCATTTAGAGTTATTACAATCAGACGCCGCCGCCGCCGCCGCTAACGTCTCAGGAATCCAATGTGCCGAGCCAAATGTGTTTTCCGAATGTTTATTTTAGCGAGAAATAATGCACTCAACTAACCGTATCTCTGGCGTTATCATCATCGCCCAGGCTATTTACAAACTGTATCTATTAATCATTTTTTTGAGCATGTAGAGCAATTAAATTAGGCCGGGTCACACTCGAGCAATAATACGATTTTAATTGCGCGGGGCAAGACTCTAATTCAACTATCTCCGGATCGCTTGACGGGGGCAAAGGAAGCGCTCATCGGGGGCACAAAGACAGGAAGAAAGAGAGGAGAGGAGATTCATCAAACAGACAGTTTGGGTTTCAATTCGTGGGAAAGAACAAGCGATGAAGAGTCAGACCAACAAAAAAAAAACAACACAAAAGTAGGCCGTCTCTATCTTTTCAATTATGCACCTGGGTGTTGCAGTCTGGGAAAAAAAGACAAGTGCAACTGCAATTACAAGCGGGCCAGACATCTGGATTTGTCTCGTCCTCCGCCCCCCCGAAAAAAACCTCTGACAGAAATGAAAAGCAGAAAACGTTTTCAGTACAACTCATCTCCAATCACCTTCAAATACAGGTCTGCGATCCCGCGGTCAATCCCCTCTTGTCTCCACCTGACGAGCAAAACAAACACGCCGCGGTTTAGCACCAAAAAACAGCCAGGGGAAGAAAAACAAAACACTGAACAAAAACACAGGCTGCAATATGAATGTTTACTTGTTGAATCTTTTATCAGTTTTGTTTTTATCTGTGTGTGTGTGTGTGTGTGTGTGTGTGTGTGTGTGTTATCTATGCAGCAGGTACTGTGCTATGCATTGGGGCTGCGTGGAGCTGATTAGAACAGTGATAGATGGGAGGGGGGATGACCTTAGCTTCCGACTAAACACAAGGTTGGACATTTGTCTCCTCGCTGCATTTGCATGCTTTCCGCCCGTTTATGGCAATTTGTCAACGCGTGCGCTTTGCCACTGAGAAGACGCGGCGGAAGAGGGAGGAAAATGGGAGAGGAAAAAGCCGGCAGTGCAAGGCTAGATTCCCGGGAAGACAAATTCAAAGCAGGTTATGATGAAGCACTTCCATTCGCATAATTCCAAGTGCGAAAAAACTGAAACGCGGGGAGTTCTCCTCATGCTTATCCTCTCCCGTTGGTAGTATGCTAACTCGTGGAAGTGGAATGAAGGTACACTGGTGCAGAAATTCATCTTAGTGGTCAAAACAGGGACGATTCAAAACTTTGTGTGCGTGCGGAAAAAAAGAAGAAAAAAAACTAACTTCATTTTGCAAAGCAAATCCATAACCTGCAACCTCCCAGCTCTCTCTCTCTCTCTCTCTCACACACACACACACACACACACACACACATCAACATGGACGCCAGACATGCTGATGAATGGCCTGTCATGCTGTTTGGTGATCAGTGAATTATTTACACTCATATGCCTTTTAATAATTCAGAGGCCCGGTCTTAACAAATTACTGCGCCGCTCCCCAAACCAACAGAGTTCACTCATCCGCTCTCCGGCGTGCCGCTGGAATACGACGGTGACATCTTTTTTTTTTTGGTGATTCAATAAGTTGTTCTGAAGGCGAATCAGCCCCACAGAGCCCACTGTGATCTCTTGTATCGGGACATGAGAGAAGATAAGTGTTCCCCGACTGAGGAAGCTTCTCTGACGCGTCCGAGAGGTTCTCAACTCCGCTTCGTGAATCCTTAAGTTTGAGCGACCCACGGCAGAAGCTACGGGACGGCCCATCCCATTGATAACCCAGACGGTGAAGGTTCTCCCTCTGCATCCAACCGGCGTCTCAGCACCTGAAGGTCACTGAGGCGTTCCCCCTCCGCTGAGAGATTTAACCAAACCGCTTTGAAACGAGCCATTGTTGTATGAAACTGTAAATCATAGCTGCTTTTATGAAGAAATAGCCCACCACTGCTGTATTTGGATGTATTGAGCACCATAAGTAGTATACAAGTGAAATATATGGTTTGGTACATGAGAAAATTCAAATGTGTGCAAATGAAAATGTTTGGGTCCTCGCCTGAATGTTTTCTGAACTAAACCCTCTGTGACTTTGTTCTGCTTCACTTTATCAAAGCCAACCTTTGCAGAGACAATGTTCACATGTTGAATGTTCACATGTTGAATGTTCACATGTTGAATGTTCACATGTTGAATGTTCACATGCTGAATGTTCACATGCTGTGCTCTAGTTTGGGTGAGAGTTTAACCTCACGGCTGCACCATTTCAAACAAATAATCATCCTGGAAGTGATTTTCTTTTATAGGCGGACATGAAAGCTTTTTATTTATTTCTGTGTGTCATCTTTATTTCCTCTTAACCAGTAACATATAGACTGATATTTATACAACAACAACTCTCATATGTACCATTTGAAATAACACCAGCATTATTCACACAGCCCTCCTGGTTGCAGAGACACACCCTTTTTAGTTTGGGTACGCAATTTTCGAGCAGAGGCCTGAAAATAGGTTGGTTTTCAAAAGGTTGACCAATGTGTGAATACTTTTTCAGGAGGATTAAAAAGTAGAATAACGAGTGCTTCTCCCATTATCACATTCAAATGTCCCGATTCGGACTAAAATGAACTGAAGCCTTCACCAAACCTTCACCAAACTGCACACCGAGTCCGTATTTATACACATTCTTTAATTTATACAACCTTATGAAACATTAGACAGCATTGTGCTGGAAGCAGCTAAACGTCATTCATTCATTAGCCCCGTTGGAAACGAGCACTGTGCTCCTACGTAATTAATTTAAGTTTGTCTCGTACTGAGAAGCTTTGCAAGACGAGAAGAATGAAAAGCGTCGGACTCGGTGTGTTACACATCGGACCTCATTAGTACCTCATCCAGCTCTGTTTCTCCATCACTGGCATACATCTCCCAAAGCAAATGAAAAATGTACATGTATATCTATCTATATACAGCGATGCACATACAGTAGATGTATCGACCCTCTTCCGCCACCCACCATGCATCGCTGCATCCATGCCAGCCAGCCGGCTGCCGGTGTGAACACCCTGCCAGTCGCACGAGGTAAACCGCTCATGGACACACTCAATGAGAGATTAGGCCCTCGCTAGACGCCGTCTCCGGTTTCGCAGTCATCAGCTGACGCACACCGACGACACTGACACACACAGACGCGCACACGGAGGCCCCACCAGACACTTCCAGGTCCCTAACGAGGTCGCTAATTAACTCTCCCACTTGCGCTCGCTCGTTTTCATCCGAGGTGCACATTGCTTCTTTTTTTTTTTTCTCTCTTTTTCTTTTTTTTTGACAGGAGAAAATTGCCGGGCAATTAAATCATCTGAAGGCGAACACTCCAGCAGCTGGTATTAACAGCTAAATGTTACAGCCATTTTCAGAAATGGAGTCGTGGAGAAGCTGTACAGTAAGTGACGGGCTGCTGTAATGCTCCCTAATAAGCCTCAGCGGAGGCTGAAGGCACTGCACTGTGCGTATGGGACTCAAACACACGGCCTCCTGGAGCCACTCATGCACCACCACGCCAGGTGTTTTACCCCGGACATGGAGAACAACTCCTACTGTAGTTTGATCCACATCTTCCTCTTCCTCCATCTACTAATGTCATGGTTATGCTTCCGTCTTGACGAGACGATCCTGCATGAACAAATGTGAAAATAAAACATATAGCGCTGCAACTCACGGCTATTTTCATGATTGGAAATGTTGATTTTTTTTTTGTTGTTGTGACTGTGCTGGAGTCCAAGGTGATGGCTTCAAGTTGCTTCTTCAGTTTAAAACCCAACAATATTCTATTTGCAATTAAATAAAACTGAAGAAAGAAAGCTAATATTTGGCATTTTTGCGTGAAAAACAACACAAAGCTGCACTGTACAATATTAATATATTTACAAAAGGATAAAAGGACAGAGTGGGGTTTCAACTTTAGTGACAAATTAATACACAATATCACGCAACACCTCTTCTTTAAAGGTTGAACGTCTTTCACCTGATTGTTGGTGAACAAACTGGAGCGTTTAGCCGCTAAAGAAGCCGCCATGCGTCGGTTGGTGGAGACCAAAAACAGAGCAAAAAAAGGAGAATAAATATTGGAGTCTATTCAAATGGACGTCAACATAAATAACTAAATAATAACGTGTTTGTTGGACATGAGGATAGGCAACCACACTACTGGCTGTTGAGATAAACAGCAATAATTATTTGTGGACAATATTTCCCACACACACCCACACCCACACACACACACACACACACACACACTCTCTCCTGGCTCCACTTCATCTCCGTGCGGCCTCCCGGGTCCCCGGCCTCTTCTGAAACTGATTTTTGTCTCCTATTTTGTTAACCTCACTCGCAATTAACCCCACGCTGCGAGCCCAGCCGCACACGGGCCAATGGAGGGCCGCCTACAGTACGCGGGCGCCCGGCCCCGTGTGAATCGCCGCATTGTGTCAGCTGTCCCGTGAAGAAAAGAGTGGGGGAGAAAGGGGACCGAGAGACACAGAGAGGGAGAAAGAGTGCTGTTTTTCGGGGGTCCGCCATTCTTAGCGGGGCACCCCCAGGGGCGATGACAGCAGTGGAGGGTGGAGGGTTTGTTTCTGTGTGTGTGTGTGTGTGTGTGTGTGTGTGTAGGGAGGTGGGGGTCCCATCCTGACAGGTTCTTTTGTACGGGGGGTTTCGGGCTGGAAGGGGCGGGGAGGGTGCGAGTAGGTGAGGGCCAGTTTTGTGGCGGCGTCGGCGATGGCGTGAGTCGCCACCGGCGGGGGGTCATTGTGCCCGCTCCATTCTGCCTCCACACCGCTCAATGGGCGGATTAAAGAATACGCCTGAGTCTTAATCTTTGAACTGCGCAGACACACAGACACACACACACGTATACGCAGCTGAATTGAGTGGGTCGGGGTCGGCTCCCACGCAGCTTGTGTGTGTGTGTGTGTGTGTGTGTTTGGCTAAACGCTAACATCGGCGGTTGCGCCACAATCCATAGGTCTCATTTGCATCGCGGGACGTAATGATGTTACCGGCGCACACTGTAACGCTTTCCCTTTCTAGAGCCCTTCACGCCGCTTTTTTTTTCTCGCCCTCGTAATGAGAGAAAAAGGTCAGCGTCTTGCGAGGGAGGGAGGGGGGGTATTGAAGCCGGGATCCTCGGTGTCTTTACAGTTCTCCGAGTTCACCAACTCCAGCAAATGAGCATGTACAACAAGCCAAGGGGCCTTTTATTGCAAATCTAATTCATTTCTCTAGACAACTGTGAAATTTGCCATTGACATTAGTCATTACCCCCAAGGCTAACGCAAAGATGATCTCAGTTAATAAATGATCCCTAACAAGGAGCTCTCTCTTTCGCTCTCCCATTGTGTTAATGGCGGGGGCAGCTGTTAACGCCATGCAGCTACAGTACAGAACAGCGCGGCTAACACCGACTCTGGCGCCGCTTCCCTCTCGGTCCTTCTGCTTTCACTTGGATGCCGGGTACCCCCACTTTCCTCTTCATCCGCCCTCCCCTCGCCTCCTCCCCGCATCATCGTCACCCTGCAGATCCTGCATTATGCAGTGGCATCATTAGAGCCTTGATTTTTCAGACGCTTCCGGCGCCGTTTTTCTGGATTTGCAGGGGCCGCCGCGGCCGCGGCGCTTCCGGGTGCTGCTGGCCCGACTCGGATTCCAAGACGAGCTTTCTGAATGAGCCGTCGGGGATGAACAGATGTGAATGACAGCAGCGCTGAGAAAAAGGGAGAGTGGAAGGGAGAGAGAGAGAGCAAGCCATCGGGGAGGGCGAGGGCTAATCATCTGGAAGCGACTGTGACCCTCCAGCTGGCCCCGGCCATCATTGATACTAAACAATGAGGAAGCTGTTCTAAGCGCCGCGGATGAGGGTCAAGCCACGGGACGGATCACACGGCAGCGGAGCCGCCGCTATTCTTCACAGGATATGTAACAAGGTGAAGCGGGGTCACTTCAAAAGAGACAAAGAAGAAGGGCGCCAACTGTAATCAAGCACTTTTTGTTCCTGACAATTTCCATAATTAGAAAATAAACTCGCGGCGTTTTATTTTCTAGCCTGTAATAATTGTTTCCCCGACAAGTGGAATCCGGTATCGGGGCGCCGAGGCGTCGGCGGTTGTCTATCTCTGTAACGACGAGTCACATTTTCTCATCTGAGGAAAATGGAATTCACCAAATTGTGTTTGCGAGAGGAGTCCCCACGTCTGGTGTGGGAAGCACATAATACAATATTCTCTTTTTTCCCCCTACTCGGAGTTCCAATTTATTGAAGTAACCGAGCAGAAAATGCACTGACAGCTGTAGCACTTTATTGCGAATTAGTATATACATTCTACACCCCGCGAGAAAAAGCCAAGCCACATTGTATTTCCTGTAATTGCCGGCGCCCGGGAGAACGAAGGGGCAACGGCAAGTCGAGCAATTACAAGCTAAAGATGACAGGGTATACTTTTAGCTTCAGATTCGCCTCCAAGCCGGGGATGGAAGTTGGGAGAGAGCAGGTGTTAAATGACATGCAAATACCTCCTGGTCATAGTCGCTGGTCATCAGTGTTGTCGTCGGCATTGTACTTTTAGACGTTTTTTAACAGAAGCCCCGCCCCCCTCACACGCGAGCTGCTGTATAATTAAAGCTTTCAATTCCCATTGACAGCCAATCAGATTGGGAGGTAATACGTCTGTTTCCAGGATCTCTTCCCAAAACACAAAGAGCTGCGACAGAAAAAGCCAAATTATAATCTCTACCTGTAGGATAAAAGCTTTTTTGTTTTACACCTGATCCTTCTTCACCAATTACAAACTGCGGTATCAGATCATCCATTTGCAAGAGGAGAGTGAGTTGAAAGTCAGCAGATTTCCATCCTAAATAACTAATTCACCTTTAAGTGAGGTTCAAGTCTGGATTCTGATCTGCACTTCTATGGTTTGATGAGGTTTAGACGACTAAAGCAGATGTTGGGCAGCGCTCACTGGATGCTAACTGGATGCTAGCTAGATGCTAGCCGGATGCCATCAGCCTCAAAGTCAAGAATGACAGCTGATTGGTAAAAGTAACACAAAGAAATACACACACACACACACACACACACACACACACACACACACACACACATACTGTATGTACAGGAGCTGGGCAATTATGACGAGGATGAAAAACAAGATCATTGCTAAAAAAAATGTTTTAAAAAGGATTATTGTGCAGAATTGACGCTCTTGTTGCAGATCCAGACTCTGCACTTTGTTCTCACAGTGCAACAGATTGATGCGTTTAACTTTAGAATACAAATATTCCCGCTGAGATTGAAACATGACGTTCTCCTCTGATTGTTTCCATCGGTCCTCTTGACAAAGACACACAGGAAAGCGGAGCAGAGGTCTCGGGCCCCCGACCCGACCCGGGACACGCAGGTGTACCGCCGATTTCATCCGGCTGTCGGCTCCCCCGACGCCTCCCTCTGTGATAGCGAGTGGTTCGTCCATGCGGTCCGCGGGTTGCTCTCTTCGCAGCTGTGGATAAACGCGGCGGCGAGCACCGAGGGGGCTTCCTCGGGTCTTCTGCGTTCGTGAAGCCGACGGGCCGTTTTGGCGCGCAGAGGCGCTGAACCGCGAAGAGCCCGGGGCACCGAGAATAAAAGGAGGACCCGGCGGTATTTGGACCCGGCCGGCGCGTCCTGCGTGCAGGTGAACTGCCGGAGGGCCTTTTGCGGTCCGCACGGAGAATTGATGTCAAATGAGAGTGACTTCTGAGGCCGGTCAGGTGCATGAAAGATGTATCGAGATGCGGTCCAGCTTGAGTCCAGCTGTCCTTGAAATCATTTTCTTCTGCGGGTGATGGATTGATTTAGACTCTCAAACTGGAACCGACTGAACTGCAACTGAAGAAAAAAACAAAAAAAACACCCAACAGGCTTTGCAAAATCAACCACATACAGCCCACATTAATCCATTTGCAGTATTGATCCGCCGCGTCAGAGAGTGCATGTTTTATTTGTCTGTATCTCCATGCATGTGCCTTGCTAACGGCGCGAGCGGCCCCTGGGATGCTAACAAAGAGACGGCGAGCACTTAGGATGTAAAACGCACAGAGCTGCAATGTAAACACTTGTCTTCCTTCATATTACATTTTCCATCATCTTCATTGCTCCTTCCTTTTGGACGAGAAGCACATCTCACACTTCGGCATTTCAATTTGCGCCGCCGCCGATCCAAAGTACATGTTCATTTATTGCCGTTATTACGTTGTCATGTTGGATAAATTGATAACATGACATAACTTGTTGGCTGCCTTGTTGCGCCGGCAGTCTGATTACGAGGTCAAGTGTGCGAGCGAATGACAAACTCGGGAGACGGGAGAGTTGCCATCCGTTCATTCCAACCTGTCCTTTTTCCTCGCCGAGAATTAGGATGGCGGCGCCGCGCTCGGGGGCGAGGATGAGCGCGGGTTTCTCTTTACACATCTAATTCACTCCGACAAATGACTGTTAGTGAGCGGCGTCAGAAAGCAGATGAAGAAAGTCTAAATAGTGGATCGCCTGACTCTCAGATGGGACGACAATGCGCATGTTGTTCCGAAGAAAATGGAAAAAATGCGCAGGCAAAGATCCGGCTCCCGCATCCCCGCTAACGAAGGGTCGAATTGGAGGGAATTGGCAGTGAGTAAGAGGACGGAGCGGAGGGAAAAAGCCCCGTCAAGGTCACGCAGGGCTCGTTATAGAGGTTGCTTCGCTGCAATCGGTGACAGGCAGAGAAACCCGGAATAGGACGAGAGTAACTTGTGTGCGTGACCCCCGAGAAACTGCAGCGTACCTCGCGGCCCTAATTTACAGGAGTCCACTTTCCTGTAAGGATCGCTTTGTCTTCCTCCCACTCTGGTTTCGCTTGAAGGGTTTGAGTAAATCTCCAAATTAGAACAGAACCAACATCTGGTTGAAACATTTCTAATCCCTGACCCCAAAGATTTCTCTGGCAGCGTTATTTATTTCACAAAAAGGGCCCTGATATATTGCATTTGTATTCCGTTAAACACCGAGAGGCGACCTCTTCGGCAATTAACAGTGGCTGCAACTAGGAAGCGCTTGATGAAGAGGGAAAAGCGTCGCTCAACGACGGTGAGCGATGGCGCAGGCGCTGAGGACCGTCCCTTCAGGGTGCGAGCGCGTCTCCGGGGCCCTCGGGGGACCGACTGTACTGTCAGAGAATCCCCCCATTATGTATTATCACAAAGTCAGACAGCGAAATCTTCAAAACCAATGTCTGTGATGGGCTAAGAAAGAGCTGACAAGAGAGTACCCCCCCCCCTCTCCTCCTCTTCCTCCCCCCTCCGTCATCGGAGTCACTTTGAAAACTTAGCGGATCCACCTTTTAACAATCCTGTGGGGATGAATCAACCTTGCGCTGCTATCTAAGACGGTACAACCAGCACACCTAGAATTACAATGGAGGCACATCAAGGGACGGCCAAGCCTGACTGACAAGCGCTCCCCCCCCCGCCCCACCCTCCTCCCATGAAAGTCGGGGCTGCCTTCATTTGCATGGCGGGGGTTTTTTGGACCGGTGGAGAGAGTTAATCAAGGCTCTCCATGGTGCCATAGCAGGGGCTCCCATTCGTATCCCCCTTCCCCTCTCACCCGAGCACCCTACCCCATGAGAGCCGGCGGTGAAATCCTCTTAGTGGCAGAGGGGACTGAAAGAAGAGCTCGCGCCCACCTCGCGGGACATTGGGAGGAGGGAGAGGGGGAGCACGGGCCCGGTTGTTCTGGGGCTGGTCTCCGTCGGGACTGACCTCCCCTCTTTCGCTGCCTGGCACCTCCCATTAAAACAGCTTTAATCACACAGAGATGACTCCTCCGGTCGGCCTCCCCTTCCCTCCACCTCCCCGTCTATCTCTCTCGCTCCACAGGGGAGCACTCCTTGTCTCCTCTCCATTAAGATTGAGGGAGTGAGGGGAGAGCAGCCTGCAGAGCGTACCACTTCCACACATGCAGCGGGGTGCAAATGCCATTTTCAGCTTCAAATGTCTTTTCACACGCTTCTTTTTTTTTTTTTTTTGGGGCCACAGACGTGACAAATTGTTGATCCGGGAAGCAAATTAAAAATGATTCATGTGTTTGTGCACGCTTGTCTGTATGCGAACGGTTTGATGAAAACTTGTATTTGGGGGTTTCGCTTTGAACAAATTTGGACAAAACTTTGGAGGAAATGTGGAATATGTGGGACGATGGTTCAGATCTATCTCTCTTGGAAATGACGAGGAACAACAGAGCGGTGTTATCGCCTCTGCCTCATCGTCCTTTGGCCCACACTTCATTTTCTTTGTATTACTGGGAAGAAATGAGGCGATAGCGTCTCCTACACTTCCATTACAAACATTTATCACACCTTTATGATACCTGGAGAACTCAGAAACCTTTTATTTTTCACTAACAATCAACTGTTATCAGTTAATTCCAGCGAGGGACGCTTGATTTATGTCTCCTTGGATAATAAAATACAGTATCGGTAACACGTGTAAAGCGCTCCCCGTGCGCCACCTCTGTCTTCTTGATTAATGCCGATTTAATTACGCGGCGTGCTAATTAAGCAATAAATAATGACAAGGTATGCATTTATGCAAAGATAATAGCAAACCTTTGGGTGAGGTGATACCCTGGAGAAGTTGCCCAATCAAATCATTTCTTTGGACAACAATGGACTGAGATTAAATGCATCCAGCGGACATGTTTGAGCATCGTCACACACGTGTGATAATCATCACAATGTGTATTTGCCCCTGAGTGATAATTATTAGAGGAATAATCACCCGGCTATCGTGAAACACACAAAAAGGGGGCATTGAAATTGGATTTGTGTCGACAAACTTATCTGCAACTTTGACGCAAACTATTTGAGCTGCAATCCCGTATCAGGAGATAAATAATGTTCATCGATATTTTTTGGGAAGTAAGACGGCCCCTCTCGATAGTGAGACACGCGCTACACCGCCATTAATCAAATCACCCGACGGTCCCAAACTCAGCAACCTGAGCCTCACCGCGGAAAAAAAAAAAATGAAATACCAATCTCCTCTCCTGGCGTCAGCAGCATCCACGAGCAGCGAGTCAGCTCCTCGCCGACATCCAAACGCCACGTTTCTGATCACCCGGTCACACGCCTAGTCGCTGCAAAATATGCTTCGCCGCCGTCCCCCCCCCTCCCCATGCCCGCCAATGTCAGACGTCTCCACGTACGGACTCCTGATACGTGTATAAGAAGAGCGTTATTCACACTGATTAATGGTCCCCGGCTTTGGCGGGAGTGTAAGCCGCCTCGCGTCCAGACAGCGGCGACAAATAAATCTATCAATCATAAAGAGGGATTTTCTAATCCCCGAGCCATCAGGCGGAGTTGCAACCTAAACACTTTGTCATAGAACGACACACACACACACACACACACACACACACACACTTGCTGTGAACACACACTTAGCGTCTAGTTAACAACACAGCACTTTGAGCGACAGAGCAGCCTCCAGGTTGCTCCACGCGGTGCGATGGAGTCGGCAAAGGATCTTTTCAGTTTCCATTCCCACTCGGGGAACACCGAGGAGGCAAACAGGCCGCATGACGATCAGGATGAAGTCCTTCTGGGTATTCCTGAACTTCAACGAGGACATTTTTCGAGCTGGCTTTTAGAAATAAATATGCTCACAAACCCATAAAGGGTTCTCCAGGTCGTCTCATAGTAGAACCCTTTTCCGTTCCATCTATTACTTTGCATTACATTTAATTTAGCTGACACTTGTATGCAAATTTAGAACAACAATAATCAAGAAAGTACAATTTATTCAAGAAAGTTAACTACAAAGTGCCATCTAAGTGTCACTAAAGTGCTACTTTCTTAATTCAAGGAAGTTTACACTTGTAGAACCATGTATAACAGTTTCACCTCAAGGTTCTGCAAAGAACCCAACGTAAACGGTTCCACCTAGAACCTTCTGTGACTGGTTCCAGTTCCTGGTTCTTTGCTCCAAAGTGAAGTCCCTCTTATGACGGCGCCACGCCTTTAGGAGCTATTAATGAATGGCTATATTATGTAACACTTCCCACACATAAATCCAGCCACATAACATCTGTCCTGGCGTTTTCTATTAAAGCAGAAATTATGTGAGATTAATTGCAGTGTATAAAAGCCGGGAAACATATTTCATTGATTCTCCAGACACGAGCGGCGGCGACAAGATAAATGTCTCCGGCGGCGCATTCCAGCAGCACACAGCTCTATTTAACCCAGAAGAGACGAGTTGAGGTACATCGCACAGTACTAAGTAGAGACATCAATCGGCATCCCGAGTCCTCGTGGGTCCGTCGGCTCCGGCGTAACAGCACGGTTGTCTCCTGCAGAACAAGCCCCTGGTTGCTCTCAACCATCTGTGACTGAAAACAAAGACTGTGATCACATTAAAACGCCGCGGAGGGAAGAGGAAACGCATCACGCCGCGGCACTTCCCATAATCAGCTCGCAGGTCTCGGCCATTATACAAATTCGGGGCAGATTCAATAAACCTACAACTGCCATATAATTAAACATTTGGCTCCAACAATTCAATTAGGCAATACCTAATTTCCAGAGATGGCTTGTATGTCAGACGATTACAATTATTCGGAGCTCTCCTTTAAAGCTGTTTGAGCAGATTACGCAACAGCTATTTCCACAACAGTGCGACCGCGAGGCCGCGTGCGTCCCTCAGGTGGCACGAGGCGACGTTATTATTACTTTCCTCCTTCCAAGAATGCAAATTAATAGTTGTCATCTCGTCGCGGTCATCGTGGAGACGCCGCGCAGTCCCACGTGGAAGTCAGAGTAAGTAATGCTAAGGGAAACCTAATAAGATCTTGCAGGAGAGGGGAAAGAAAGAAAAAAAAAGAAATGATGATTATCTTTAATCACTAACCTGCCTCTAGTGGCGCCACCACATTATCCAGCACCTTCATTCCTTATAAAAATATCTATCACACACAATACTGGGGCGATGAAAAGAAGCGGCGGCGGCGATGGGAGCGGAATGCCGATGGCCTCATTACTTGTCATCGCACATTGTAACTGGAAATTGCTTCTTTCAGGTTTTGTTTGCTCAGGCAATTACAATAAACTCTCGGCTTGACACGTTGTTTGCACAGATGTAGGACATTAATAAACATGAGCTCTAATCTGAATTATTGAACTGCTTCGCCATAATTCTGACAATGGGGTTTTTTGTTTTTTTTCTTTTTTGGAGCCCCTGACGGATGGAGGGACGGGAGGAGGAGTGGGACGGCCAGGAGCTCCCGCAGGATATCGCCCCGCTGGCTGGCCGGATCACCTCAGGAATCCTGTAATTGAATGTGGGAGCGCGCGGCGCGGCTCTGCGGGCTTCCCCAAACTCGGATCGGCCTCCCTGCCTTCCAGACACCACGACTCACGAGATGCATGAGCCTGGCGTTGGCTTTGAAAAGCGATTAATTAAACAAGAATCAAATCGGAGGAGGAGGTGATGTGTCTGAACAGTGAAAGGATTTCAGAAGAGAAAGTCTCTACTGCTACTACTTATATTCTTAGTCAAAACTTGGGGAACTTACGTGTGTGTTTCATGCACTCATTTATTCTTATACTGTAAAAGTCGGGTTCAAAGCTGCTACTACCTCAGTGGTTGTCCCCCGTGTAGCCAGCTAGCGCTGCTGCTAGCTCCCCACTGTAGCCAGCTGGCACTGCTGCTAGCTCCCTGCTGCTGCTGCGACTGCCCGTGTCCCCGCTGTAGCCAGCTAGCGCCGCTGCTAGCTCCCCACTGTAGCCAGCTGGCACTGCTGCTAGCAGGGAACTAGCAGCAGCGCTAGCTGGAAACAGTTGCTAGCTGCTCCCCGCTAGCAGCAGCTGTAGCTGGCTACAACGGAGAGCTAGCGGGAACACCCACCACCAAAGGTGTTAGCTGCTTATAACCCCACTTTTACATTATATTGACTCGTTCATCTTGGATGGAAAAAGCAGCAGAAGGAACATTCCCGCTAAAACCACAGGGCCAAAAAAGAAGAAGAGGCTCATATTTATTGATGGAAACATGGGTTCCTTTCAGGGTGTGTTGCACCAGAAATGAGCATTTAGAAAGAGGCAAAGTAAACCCCAGCCCTCTCATCACCGCTGTACATATAGCACTTGAACAAACGCTCAGACAAAGTCGGGGTTTCATCCCGCCAGAAGCTGCTTGTCCTTTCCTTCAAAGTTCCCCCACCCCCCCAAAAAAACGCTGGGGATCCAGTGTAGTGGGAATATCTACAAGAAGAATGCAGGAATAGCATTTTTTTTATATTTTTTTAACCGTAGGAATCGTAAGATGTTCAAAAGGCATAGCGGAGGGAGGGCCTGGCTGTTCTAGAGAATCAAAAAGACTATGCGGACTTTGATCACCTTCATCTCATTCAATGCAAAAATTACTGCGCTGGGGTCCGTGGCTTCTCGACATGCGAGCAAGACGGAGGCTTATTATACTGTACACAGAGGCAGGCGGTGGAATGAAAGAGGTCTTTTGTCAGTTCTTTGATTACAGTCAGGCATTGTGACTGTTAAGCAGACTACCAGCAATTACGCCGACGGACAGTTTAGGAGGGAGAAGGATGTAGACAGACAAAGAGATGGTGGAGAAAGAGAAAGGTGGAAAAAGAAAATGACAGGATGAACTTAAGATCCCCAGCCCCCTCTTTTGCAAATACAAGCGTAATCAACAGTAAATGATGATACAGGCATGTCCGGGTCACGAGCGGTGATGGAAACGTCAATGAAAATCGCTTCAGACGCGCCGTCCTGCCGGATTGTTTTGCCCGGGCGGATAACACAGGCGTCAGGATGTTTGCCGCGGGTAAACTTGGCTGTTTTGTACCCTTTGATTCCACGCGACGAGCAGATGAGAAGCGCGAGGCCTCGCCATCCTCCCTCTTTGCAATAAATATTGACAAAGAACGGGAGCCGTCGCCCCGTCACAGGTTGTTAAAAGCAAAGTTTATTGCGTGTTTGCCGTCTGTGAGCGTACAGTACGTTTGTGTGTGTGTGTGTGTGTTGTTGCATGTGCATTAGCATATCACTGTTTACTCCAGAAGTTACTGTGAAGCGGCCGTTTCTCCTTGGGGAGAGCTGCTTGGCAAACACCTCGGAGTAAACAAGACAACCAGTGACAATATGCTAATGGGCCGATTCATTATTCCCCCTCCAACAAGCTCCGCCTCGCCAAAGACACCTCAGATCTCCAACATCTCCATCACTTCACGCGTTTAGGATCCTCGCCGCTCCCGCCCCTCCCGCCGCCGCCTGATTAATATCTCATCAAGCGCTCCACTTTCCCTTTTTCCGAGCGGCGCCATCAGTCATGTGGCTCAACAACGTTTCACTTCCTGACAGTATCAATCTTGGGAGATCGCGCCGAGGTGATGTTCTTTAAAGTGGCCCGCGAGATAAAAGTTGTTCACCTTTAAATGCCGCGGAGATGGATGCCCGGCCTCGACAGAGGTGACTCTGGATCCTCGTGTTCGCGGCGCAGGGGAGGCGGGCCAATGGGAGCGAGGCTGCCGTGAGGTTTCCTCTTAATTGAATCCGACAATGGATTGGATTTATTAACTCCACAAATATTTACTGCGTTGCCCCGTGGCCTTCAATACTCTCCTATGGATTTCTCCTCCTACACATGTTACTGTTCTAAGTTAATAACAACGTTGCTTTGCTCTGTCCCAGAAGCTACAGAGCACCAATGATGCAGAGAAGCACATATTGATTTGGCAACAGGAAAATATGGACTGACTCGAGATGTGTAAACATGGACGTGTGACTAAGCAGCCAAATTACCCTCAAAACATCAACGTTTTATACGTATACATTTCCTCTTGCTACGAATAATCAGCTAAATGTGCTCTTTTTAGATTATAAAAAAAAAAAGAGCACGCACTTCCTATGAGGGAGCAAAAGTTGACCAAAATATCAATAAATAGTGCTTTTTAAAGACAGCGAGAGCAGAGAAAAAAAACTCTCATTTGGTATTAATTTAAAGCTGCAGACGTCCTGTCGACGCTTGTGGGAGCTCTGAGCTCCTTGAGATGCATCGTTTTCATGAAGTCGGACAAATTGCGATGTTTATTTTGACACACGGCAACAAAAAACAACTCACTTGAATTTAAAAAATGTAGATCTATAAAAAAAATAGGTGAAATATGCAGGAAATACATTTTTCTCCTTTGAACTTCTCTTTGTTTTGAGCATTGTCCACTAAGCTGCGAGTAGTAATTAAGCTGGATTTTAGGGGCCTCCATGATGCTCACCATGTTCCAGAAAGGAGACCTCCAAGCGTTTCCAGCCCCTGAGACACAACTCATAATTCATCAGAGTACGAGGGTAATATATTTCCCTCGTATTTTAATATGTTACAGACGAGTGGCCGTGTGTCTTTTCCGCTGCCGGAGCTTTACAGCACGGAGGCCGGGCGCGTGGCGGGGCTGCCGCCGCTCGCCGTACAGCCGGTACCTGTGGTGCCTTTCATGGTTCAGGGCCCTCTAATTTCAACGGGAAGTTGCACATATTTCATGGATGCATCCCTGTTGGAGGGGGGAGGGGTCTCGCGCAGGAGGAGGCCGATGATGGACTGCATCTCTTCCTCCCGTGCATCGCAGGCTTTACAACGGAGGGTTCTGGATCATTTGGTCCAGCCGCTCGCCGCTCTAAAGCGGGTACGCTTTGATGCTGCCTGACAGTTTTGGACACAGTGTTCCAAGACACAGAGGTCATTATTGTGAGGGATCTCACTTTCACTTCAATCCTGCATGTTTTCCTGCTTCTTTTTTCAAGCAACGATCACCAACGCAGCTCAAACGCTGCGAGCGCCGCCGCCACCAGAGAGGTCAAAGGGCACAAGAAGCAATGTCATACAGCAAAGAATGTATGTTCCTTATTGTTTTCAAATCTTATATTATGGGTTGATGCTTTTAACGGTTTCATGTGAATCACCTTGTTGTTGAAATGTGCTCTACGAATGAACTTACCTTGCCTTGGTAGAGATGGACGGCTCGTTACGGGTGATGATGATGTCACAGGCCCAGACGCCGGCCACTTTAAGAACGAACATACAATGAATTAGCTAAACGTAGTTCATCCTTCAGGTTTAGCAGCCTACATCTGCCAATTTTGTTCTTTCTTTTGCTAAAAATAACTTCTCCGTTTGAATTTCAAGGACTCGTTTGACATTTTTTTCCAGGCCACCCCGTGGAAAACGGACGCTCTCTGGGAGGCGCGCCCGCTGAACGCCGCGTGTGATGTTATCAGTTACACCATATCGTCCCCCAGGTGAGTTGGAGGAGCGACCTGGAGTGTTATCCCAGCTGCTTGGATTGCCTCTCCTCGGGGCTGCAATAATGTGGGAGATTCTAATCAATACTCAGCGCCTCCAGAAGAATAGATCACGGAGCTACAGCTGGACTCCGCCTCACTGTCCATCCCCCTGCTAGTTATGAATCAGCATCCTTTTCCTCCAGAGGACCAAACAACACAACCATGCATACATACACATATACGCAGAGAGTTGGAGAGAAGCTGAACTCTGACCCCTGACCTTTGGCCCTTGACCCGTCTGTCTGATGGCCTATTGATTACGTCTGGCCTCGCCCGGGTGATTGTTGCCTCGTAATTACTTCACGGGTTGTGTCTGGAGCCACGTAACGGCAATTTGGGCGCCCTAATATCGCAACGAGAGCGCTCGAGACCACAGGATGCGAGTCTCGCCTCGTTTCGGGGAGATTACACACATCTGCAGGCGGAGTTCTTGCAGCTGGAATGAAAAATAATTGGTTTCTCGCAGATTTTGGGGTGATATTTCAGATTAGAAGGAGAGGCAGAAGTAATCAGGCATATTTCTGGCTTCTTAAGAGTGATTCGAGGCATGTCATATGCCGCCTACTGTCCAATTTCCTGGCCTCATTGCCTGCGTAACCGCGAGGAAATGAGGACCCGACCTCGCTCCGTTTGGGCGGGAGTCCACCGGCGTGGTGTTTTGATATGAAATGGATTTGAGTGTCTTTAAAGAAGAACGCGCGATAAGGTTATACATCGTGAATATCTGCATATTGACTAGATGTCGCTCGACCCGTTGCCGCCGGATCAAAAATGAAAGACGGGCTCTTTGTTGTCCGCCATCGACACGTCCACGAAGGATCTCAAAATCGCCTCGGTAAATTGAGTTTGTTGTGTCTACAAGTACCTGCCAGATTTAATATTGAATGGATGATCCAAAATGGATTTTTGATCCCGCGAAAATGAGGAGAGACGTCTGTAACAACAACACAAAAAAATTGGAAGGAGTAGAAGAAAAAAAAAGAGAAAAAAAAATCCATATCCCTCTCAAGCTAAAATCCTGCTCCCGGGTTGAGAATATATTATTCTCTCCCCTTGCGCTGTCTTTTCCCCCTTTTACGAGTTGTTTTCATGTAAAGAAAAACCTATAGGCTTGACCTCTGCGTGGGTTTGCCTTTGGCGATCCACAGATTGCAAGTTTTCAATGCTCGATCCTCGGGGAGGGATCCAAGTCAAACCCCATAAATATTTCAAGACTACTTCTTGCTCCCTGGACCTCTGACTAACACACTTCCCTCTGCTGGCAGAGCACATCCTGCCTGTTTACTCAACACTAACGTGTCATTGCTTTACATTCAGCCTTGTGCGCTGGCTTAATGAGAGAGGCGGACACTTGCACGTTGCATGTTTAACTGTTTCGCCAACAATCGAGACCCTCTCGCTCAAAGGATTTATGGCCGCCGATCAATATTTAAGTCGAAAGGGTTTCTGCCGAGGAGAAGAAAAAAAAGACATAAGCTTGAGCTTAAAACTGATTCCATGCTTTTTCCCCCTTTATGTGTGACATGTTGAGAGAAGCCCCCCCCCCCCTTTCCAACACACACACACACACACACACACACACACACACACACAACCAAAAAATGAAATGTTGAAGTGTCGGCAGTCTTTAGAGATACATCTCGACATCTGGTCGCCATCTGAGGGAACTGGAGCAAGGCCAAGGAAACTGTCATGAAAATTACTTCATTATGAGGGAGTTATCGCTGGATTCTGAGGGAGCAATTATGAACCACAACAGTGGGAAACTTCACAGTCACATCATTAATAAGTTGTAAATATAGTTTTATGTCATGTGGCTCAGTACAGTCCAGTCATTCTGTGTGCATCTTTCTACCTGCAGCACTCCTCTCCCTGTGCTTATAATATAAAGTGACAATATTTGCTCACATAAAAACGAGCGCTGTTCAAAATATGGTATTTTTATCAAGGCTCTTAAACTCTTTGAAGTGATAAATAACCGCTCTTAGAGGGAGAAAATACAACAGTCGGTGGCTTAACAGTTTTAATTGTTGCTTTAAACAAAGGGATAGAGGCGGTATAAGAGGATCAGTGTGACAAACAGTCCCAGCGGTCCCTCTATCATACACAATACTCCAGCGGTAACAAAGGAGAGGACACAACAGCGCTGGAAAACTTCCAGGAATCCATTTTAACATCAGCTGCGGCTGCATCAAAGATTTAGGACACGTCGGGTCCTCGAGAAGCCAACGACAGCTCCGAGGGGCCGCAACCAAACAGTAGAAATGGATTTAAATGAGATCCAGTGCTTTAAAATAGTCGAGCCGCCGCATATCCAAGTGTAAAAGTATGATAGATAACAAGCCACCCTCATAGAGAGCAGCAGACTAATTGTCAAGCTCATTATGTTGTTGTTGCCGGGTAAACTTCAGCAGGTCTGTTGTGTGTCCATGCGCCTCCTTCTAAAGGGGCTTCAGTGGTTTGCAATGTATTTGTTGTGTCGCTTTTATTTTGAAAGAGACAGGAAAGAAGGAAATGATGAAGAGAGATGGACAGAGCCGTCTGTCATATCAAGTGTCAAGTTCACAGCGTCATGCGATTCTGATTCAAACTTTACCAGCTAAGCCCCGCCCACTTCATACCATGCAGTGAGAAAAGTGCGTTTAAAAAAAAGGAAAGAAGAAAAAAAATCTCTCATGTGAAATAAAAGATGGCAGGAAATTGGATCCCATTACTCAATGTTAGACATTTACTTGGAAACACAAGGTTTCATCTCAACTGCAGTGATTTGCTTGTTAACGGCGAGCAAACGGCGGGATAAGTGGGACAAATGTCTTACGTGATCCGCTGCGACGACGCCGACGTAAATTTGGTAGCAGCGTCGGGCCTATTGACAGGTGCAGAGGATGTTTGGGATGGATGGCCCACTAACTCGTGTTTTAGTGCGACTGTAAACAGGATTAGCATTGGCAGGTAGCACGCTACGAGGGATACAAACAGCCCGCCGGGAACGGGCCCATGCAAATACCGGCTAATGAACTCGGCTGTTTGCAACGAGGGGGACGGGATGAGCGGAGAGAAAGGAAAAGAAAGTTGAGGGACGAGTGAATAGGCACGAGATTGATTGGTTTGGAAAATGTCCAGCGGGTCAGTTTTAACGGCTTATGGAGGATTTCCAAGCGAGCGCGAGCTTAAAGCATCATTCCAGCCGCTACCTTTTGTCTTTAGCGCATCAAGTTAACGGCGAGGCGGGTTGATCTACTGTATCCCCGTTGAGATCAGAGGGTGCTGCATCAAGCTGTCTCTGTCTTTATCGGCGCCGTCTAAATCTGTCCTGTACGCGCAGCCCAACAATGAGGCCCCCGGAGAAAAATGGCCGCCACCTGGCAGTTTGAAAGAAGGACAGCCGTTTCCCGCTGTAATCCATTCAGCGTAATCACCTGGGGGGCGGGGGGGGGCGCCGCCCTCCTCTCCCGCCGCTCCCTAAACACCATTCAGCGAGGCGACACCGTGATGGAGTGCCGGGTGAGGAGAAAGCCAAGTGTCCGTTTTAGAGATGATCAACTATCGCGTTTGTTCTTTTCTCCTTCCTCCTCGGTGTCGATGAACTCGTGTTTTTCTTTCCGGCTCTCTTTCTTTCTGGTACAGCTCCTCAACTACCTGAGCGTGAGAGCAGACATTTCTCCTCCCTCCCTTCCTCACACGCACACGCACACACATACCATACACACTTAATATTTGCCGTCACCCATTCAGGAGCAGACCGGCTGTAAATCGCGTGTCTGCGGGGACAGATCGAAAGCAATTACCATTCGATTGTGGCCATCGTGAGCCGAGTGTGCGTCGCCCTAGCGGCTGACTCTCAGCGCTCCCTCTCCGGCTGCTCTGTGTTCATGCAATTTAACCGGCGGATCAATAGCTAAAGGCAGTTAGCGGCCTCGTAACTCCACCTCAAACTGCCTATCAGGACACGCTGCGGCGTCCAAACAACAACAACAAAAAAAGCGGTCCCCCTGTCCGCAAAACCTCGACGTGGAAATTGTCCCTGTGAAGCATTATTGACACACTTTAACCCGCATTTCCACCTCGCACGCACCGCAAAGTCAATTCTCATTTGGAAGAAGGTGGAGCGGAATGGGAGGAGGGGGGAGTAAGCAAAGGGAAGGCTGGAAGGGGCCACAGGGTCAGAGGTCAGGGCTTGGACCCAAGGTCAAGGTGACAGCAGGTTATCTGTGCAGGGAGGCCTTCATCTCCACCGTGGCCTTGGCCAGGATCAATACCATTAGAGAATCCGTCTGATCCATCACCCTCCTCCTCCTCCTCCTCCTCCTCGTCCTCATCCTCCTCCTCCTCCATAATATCTCCTATTTTCACTTCCTTTTTCTTACCTCAGCCCTATTCACTCTTTAGCGGATTCATTTAATCGCTAGTCGCCTCGCTCCCCTTCGCTCTCTCCGGCTCTTATGAAGGAGCGCTTCTCATCTTGATACTGACCCCCGTCTCCCGTGCAGAACCCCTCGGCTCCCGGGTGCCCGCTGAAAGAAAAAAAGAAGAAAAAAAAAGGGACAGGCGGAGATAACTTGGGCCCCCATATTGTTTGAACAGCATTTTATTAAGCTGAGCGCTCTCTTTAATATTTACATTGGTGCATCCGAGGCTTCAGAGACGCTTTAGGCAATTACACACATGACCAAGTCGATAGCCACAGAAACAGCAAAAAAGCCTTTATCACGCCGCCAGGAGAGTATTGCCAATTCCGCGGCCCGGCCGTTGATGTAGTTTGCATTTCAATTAAAAAAGGGCTGCAATACTGGTCTTTTATTCAAAGTCAATGTCGTAAGAAGGATCCACAGAATGCTGCCAGAATAGAGTATTTTGTGTGTAGTGTAACAATGCCGGGGACATCACACAGGCCTGTGTTTGGACTCATAATGCCGGGTTGCAGTATTTCAATGTAAAAAGGCGTGTTCACGCTTGAATGGGGAAGTTTTTAACTAAAGCGCTGAATAGAAATGCGACGGGGAGTTCATGACCTTATCCTGCGAGGGCTTTTATTTTCTTAAAACTAAACGCGAGCCTTCGCCGAGAACCAATTTCGAGCATCCGAACACTTACTATAACGCTAAATTATATTTAATGCAACATTCAGAGCGGCCCTCGCTTTGATTGCGACGGAAGACGGACTTTAAAGGCAAAACACTTCACCCTAAACACACATTTTCACACCAGCCTCTTCACATTCAAATCAGCGCCGCGGTGTAGGTGTAGGCGCCGTTCCCGGCGCTCAATCTCCCCCCCACCCCCCTTCACCCACCATACCATTTTGCATTGTTAGTGGCAGCTGTGCCGAAAATGACCCCCTGGATTTCAAAAGCCTCGGCGGCTCCGTCCGCCTGAGAAACAAACAGATAAACAAAAGCAACAGAGGGGTTTGGCAATCAGGGGATTCTAATAAGGTGTGTGAGGTTGAGCGAGGAAGCGAGGGGTCGCTTTGAAGTGCTCGCAGCCATATCTGGGTACCCCCACCCATGTGGTCTCACCCATCCACAGACAGGCGAAGCGGCGAGTGTGTATGCTTGGAGGATCATAGGTGGCTTTGATAATCACTCCCATACTCCTAAAACAAATGCAATTACTAAGTTAATTGTGTTCAAAGTGGAGGCTGGCAGTGGAAGGAGAAGTCAGCAATCATGACTGTGCTGACGGTGCAGCGAGCGTGGAGAATAATGGATGCATGCGGGGCAAATACTGGGGGTGGGGGGTGATTGCAGAAGGGATTTAAAAGACGGGGGGGGTGCGAGGAGAAGGAGCGACGGGGGGAGGGGGTTTGATGAGAGTTCGGGAGCGCGGTTGACACGGCGCTTGAGGGATGTGGTCGGCGAGCGCCGCCCGACTTGACCCGCCATTCATCAGAGGATAAACAGCGGGGGTCACCTGACCGAGGCCAGCCGCCGCCCGATTGGCCGGCGGGGCCCGCTTAGCATGCAGGGGATCGTTTGCGCGTCCGGGGGCGCTGGCCGCGCACACGGGGGCACACGTCCGCTCCATCACGATGAATTATTGGTCAGAGGAATGATCAATTTGAAATCGGCTGCATCGCTAAGCCACGGTCAGAGGAAGAGGAAGGGTGTGTGTGTGTGTGTGTGTGTCGGAGAAAAAGGGGGTCAGAAAGTTGTGTGTTTTTCGTAACTCCAGGGTTCTCTTGCTTTGCTTTTCTTTCCTCTAGCTATTTTTTTTTATTATTTCTTGCTCACGCCAGAGACAGGGGAGGGAGGGGCGACAACAGATGTGCTCCCTCCTTCAGAGTGCTGCTTGTTTGATGGTGACAGTGGAGCGTATCATGTAGCCCGAGGTGCTAACAGTAAATATTACAATACCACAAGATGCTCACTGCAAACACCATTTCTTGCTCTCTGCCAGTCAATTTCTCTTTTTTTAACCCCTGCGGTGCCGCTATGTTGATGGAGAGAAATCCACTGTGTACACACACACACACACACACACACACACACACATAGACACATATATTAAATAGAATAGAATATTTCCACCTCGCACATTTGAGTTGTATACATGTGAATGTATACAACTCAAATGTGCGAGGCCCGAATATTCTCAAACGTGACATTTAACCATGACCCTCTTTCAAACACATTACGGTCAACTTAAGTCCTGATGGAACAGAAAGTAAATCAACAAGGCGCCACCAGCAAGAAGGAAAAAAAAAATGGCACTTTAAAAAAAAAAAAAAAAAAAAAAGGCTTTCTGCGGAATAATAGGCGAGCCCGGGATTCAACGGGATTGCATTTGGCTTCCTGTGGTGCCGGGGTGTCTTTGGCTCGCTCAGTCATTTCAGACAGAGCAGCGGTGCCGTCCCACCCCGGGCGCCGTACAGATGGGCTCATGTGTGGAGAAATGAGCCGCGAGCAATCATTCTCTCCTTCTCTTTCTCCCCCCCCTCCCTTCCCTCCGTCTCGCTCCGTGTTTGTCGACTTCTCCGTGCTTTCTGTTTACCTCTCCCTGCTTCCCCTCCCCTCGCCGCCTTCTTTCTCATCTCTGTCCCTTCATCTTCTCCACCTCTCATTATCTGCCCCTACCCTTCATGCGTCTCACCCACCCTCCATCTTCCTTCCCTCCCTCTGTTTCTCCCCCCTCCTCCCCATTCCCCCTCTCCTCCCCCCCCCCGTGGTGACTGTGTCCTGGGGCTCTGCAGAGGCTCGAGTCTTTGCAGCGGCGGCGGCGGCGGTGGGGGGGGGAGGGGCTCGGCGGGAGGCCCCGGCGAAACGAGCTCACCGAGACGCAGGAGCCCATCTCAGGCTTGTGCTACCGGAAAATCTGCCCGTTCACGCTCGGGCGCGCAGCCAGACGCAGGCTGATGGAGGGCGAGTGATGGGGAGATGTTGCAGAAGGAACACGCGGCCTCCGCTTTTGTTTTGTTGGGAGTCTTTCGCCACAGCGGCGTGCGCCGTGCGGCCGCGGCGTTCGGCTACCTGCGGAGCGAGCGCCCGCGGCTTCTGCCGTCACCCGGACTGACCCGCAGCGTCTTTGTTTTTAGACTTTATGGAGATTTCTGCTTCAACAAACACTCACCCGTGTCAAATATCTGCAAACAACTAAAAAAACAAGCTAAATAGTTTTGCTGGCGAACCCTTAAAAGAAAGTTAGCGTACCCCTTCATGGAAGTTATGTTAAAATAAAGCGCTGGATTTATTTTTTCCCTCAACTGAGTGACTCAAAAGACCCAGTAATTCACACTTACACTTAATTTTTGCACTATTAATATGCCTTTATGTCTTCTTTGCCCTTCTGTTTAAACTGCATATTACAGTCTGAAGGAAACACTACCGCTTTTGTCCACAGGGGCCGCCATATTCAACACAAAATGAAAGTTCCTGCTAGTAGCTTTAAAAGACTATTTTCTCAGAATCTATAAGGACGCACCTGTTACACCCAGACCTGGGTAGTTTGTGTTCAATGTTTGTTGTGTTGGCTGTCACTCACCTTGTCTCTCGTTTCAGACTCCTCCCCCCTCGTGTGCCAGCCTCATGTGTGATTGCAAGCCCCGCCCTCATTGTTTCACCTGTGTCTCGTTCTCCTGTGTGTTTAGTCTGTGTCTACCCTCTGTCTTGTGCCAGTGTATCATTTTATGTTACCAACGTTTAGAGTAAAGACTCTGTTTTTCGCAACAAACAACCTGGTCTCTCGTGTCTGCTTGTGGGTCCAACCTCCTGTGGTCCTGGTCTTCCTAACAGCACCGCCGTTAGCAGACTACTGACATTGTCAGTGACAATATGAATGATATCCTGAACTGTACTGAGTTAAATGTAAGGTGGCAGAACAATTGTGTGGATATATTTAGTGCAACAACTTACCCGTTTCCTCTTCCCAAGGTGTTCGGGGAAAAGTCTCCCCCACAGGCCTGAGCGCTCACGTCCGGGAGATACCAACTAGCGGAAGCGAGTGGGAGGAAGTAACGACGTGTGATGCTGTGTTTACTTAAACTATGAAGTTATAATTGACTTTATTTATATCAGGTATAAATCCCCAGAGATATTTTGGGGCGTGGGCACAATAATGTAAATATTTAGTGCTCATATTTTAGTTATAGAGAGACTGACCTCCTGGAAAGTCTGATCTAATTAGTGACCAGGTGTGTGTGAGGGGCTCAATGTGTTTGAAGGGAACGTGGAGACCAGTAGAGACCAGTAGAGACTGTAGAGACCTGTAGAGACCTGTAAAGACAGTAGAGACCAGTGGAGACTGGCTGAACGGAAAGAAAATGAAGTTGCAACTTCACTTCTTTTGACTCGTGATCAGCTGATTTGTATATATGGAAACGTAGTCGTTATTGGAGTAATGAAGGGAAAGGGATCAAGCGTACAGTAATGTGCGGATAGATTATCATTAAAAAGTAAAAGTTGAATTGTACAACTTAAACATCCACCTCGTCTTCATCTTCCTCTGCCAATAGATTTACACTGTCACCAGCGATTTTTTATTTATTTATTTTTTTTATTTATTTATTTTTTTTAACCTAAAGTTCCTCATCTAATAAAGAATCCTTCATTTCCTCCCGCGCGTCTCACTCGATGAGAAGTCCAAAGTCCGAATCCATCGCACCCGGCAGCGGCTCGAGGGTCGGAGCGCCGTCAGCATCTCCCAGCATGCAGCAGTGCTCCTCTCCGGCCCGCGCGCATCACGCTTTCAAATCACAAACTGCTTTTTTTTTTTTTTTTTTAGGAAGCGAGCAATAAACGGCAAGCAATAAAAGATATAAAAGCCGGAGAGCTTTGTGTTACAGAGGAGAAGATTAAATAATGTATTGATTCGCCGATGGGTAATTAGTTTGGTCAGCAAATGAGTACGAGAGCGGGATTGTTTCAACATAATGATGCGATTGTGCTTTGCCTTGCGAGTCATTATGGACGGATCAAAGACTCTCCTCCACCTCTCGTTTGCTTCATGTTTGTGTACTTCTATTCTTGTGAGGACACACGAGGCGTTCCCTAAGCCTCTAATCAGAATCAACACTCAAGGTTAAAGGGCGGGTTCGCTGTTCCTTATGTACTCATATTTGAGCCTTAACATTGTGTCTCTATGTTCCATCGTCACACATATTTTCCCTTAATGCATATCAGTATATCCTCAATCAGTCAGTGTACAACAGTCTAACAAATACACAACTGATCAGGCGGTAACGTTAAAATGACTCTTTTCATGTCAAAGGAGTCCGCTGGCTTTGAAGAAAGCGATGTAACGGCTTCACAATGTCCTTCTGACCCCCTGACGGTAAAATAAACTGAAAGCTGCTCGCCTCGCAGAGATCTCCTCCCTTTTCAAGGTCCAACCCTCCTCTCATGAAGACGGCGACACACCCGCAGACTGAACACTTCGCCAGCTCGCTTCATTAAATCACAGCCTCTTACCCTTCAGCGTACAAGACCGTCACCCTGTTCACTTTTTATTTCCGCCCGCCGGCTGCTCCTACACTCCAGACTCCACCTCCCCTGTGCTCCTACCCCTAAGTCTCGTTGCATGATGCTTTATTGTATTCTCCTCCTGCCATGCGCCGTGCCGGTAGCCTCTCCGTTCCCATTACATCTCATTGCCCCGGCTCGTTCTATTAATTCTCCAATTTGAGCGCGGGTCCGTCTGGGTTGCTCGGTTGGCAGCGTGTCTTTGCGAGGTGAAGGTTTGGGCTACAGTTTGTCCTTCCCTGTGAACTCCCCCCGCCCCCATCTTCCACTATCTGGAAAATTCAATAGACTAACCTTAAGAATTTAATTGATGCTGCCAACGGGATTACAAAAGGGCCGGCCGGCGCAGGCCGGGGACAGCTGATTAGCAGCAGGGGTAATTGTTAATTGATTGATGTATCTCCTTACCTCCCCCCCCCCCCCCCCTACACACCCTCTTTGGGTCTTTTGGAGAGTGTTTTGTTTGCCACAGCGCCAGCGCAGCCGGTCAGCGCATTACCATACATCCACTTGCCCCCCTGCCTCCCCCCACCCTCTCTCTCCCCTTCCTTCCCTTTTCAAAACTACAGTCTGGGCATCTTTGTGTGCCGAGACAAAAGGCGTCCAAGTGCGGTGGGTTTAAGGTCACCGCCGTGCGCGTAAAAAGGGCGGCGATTCCCCGTTTCTCGTTGACGCGCTCAAAGGGCGACTGACAGCCCGCAGACACGGTCGGTGGCGTCGCCTCCATTTTTTTTTCTCGCCTTGCCTGCGTTTATATTTCGTTATCCTGATTCTGCGAACCTGCATTTTCTATTTCCAGAAATTGCTGCGGACAAGATTTTAAAAAAACACAACAAAGTCTGGTGATTAGAAGCAGCAGTAATAATGGTTTTGCAGGAAAGAAGGAGCTCTGACGGTAAAACAACACAAAAAAACAGAAGAGGGAACACAGTGTGTGTGAGGTGCTTTTGGAGGGAACACAATCCGTATTGGGTTCAGCAGACAGAAACAATCTCTCCATTATCCCCTCTTTCCTCTGACTACAAGGCGCCGTTTCATTCCCGTCCCTCCCGGTGTGAAAACCCTGGGCTGGAACTGTCCGAACGGCGACTCCCAAAGCTTCCGCTGCAGCTATTTCTGCCCAAACCTGCCCGAGCCAACGGCAACACCGACTGCCAAGCGCTCCCCCGACCCCCCCCCCGCCCCCTTCACCCGCCCCCTCCTACCCGGCTCTGGCACGCCACCGGGCTGACCATCAAGCAATTACAAGGGAACTTGGCAATCGGGAGGAAATCCAGTCAAAAGGGCTTAACACTGGCAGAGGGTCTCCATTGGTGGCGCGCCGAGGCGCCCGCTGCCCCCCGTGTTGAATGGGACCACTGGGGCGACTTGTATGGGGGTTTCATATACCGAAGATTTGGCAGCGATTGAGTGAGTGTGTGTCTTTGTGTACATGAACACGCAGCTGTTCACAAACACACACACACAGACACACACACACACACACACACACACTCCCCTTGCGACCAGATGTTCTCATTCACACACCAGGCTTCCACAGCAGGATACGATATCATCGCTTTAGGGTAAAAACCTTGTACTTTTTAAAGCGTCAACTTTTCAGCAACTCCGGGGGAAACGGCCTCGGTCTTTGAACGCGATGACAGCGAGACCGGCCTGTTCGGCTGCACGAAACCCGAGAGATCCCTCTCGACACACACACACACACACACACACTCATGTCTGAGCTCTTTCAGCTGAGGTGGAAACAGGCAGAAATGGCGACGGCGGCGATGTGGAGGCGAGAGGCGCGCCCATGTCCAAGGTTACAGAGCATCGACCGCTGCACGCGTAAACAGCGTTGGATTAGAGGCAGCGCTGGTTGAGGTTGCATCACATTGATTGGGCTTCTCATCAAGGCTGAGCAAAAGGCAAGGCCAGCACACTTTGGTTCGGCACCAAAACACCTGCGTTTGGTATGCACAGTATGGCAAAAACAGAGTATTCAGTGAATTATTAATTTGCTGGACCAATACAGTGCATATCTATATTTTGTTTTCACTTGGCTGCATGCTGTTTGCACTGTATTGAGAGCCCTAGCAGCTGTTTCTCTGCACTCGACTGTATTATCCATCACACGTGATAGGCGTTATGTGGGACTCAAAGCATCGGGTTTACGTGTCAGAAAGAGGCGCTCAGTGTTGAAAAAGTAATTTATTATGAAAGCACACTTAGCGCACGAAAGAAAAGGTCAAATACTATTTTCTCAGAGGAAGTTGGCGTCTATTTCTTTCAGAAAAAATGCCTATATGGACAATTTTTGCACACAAGGATGACGTCATGCGAGGCCAGATATCTACGGGAATACAATGAAAACACAGCGAGAAGCACCAAACGCCAACGAGGCGTTTCTAATCTGCACACGAGTCCTGGGGTGGAAAATGTATTCATGATGATCTTCAAAAATTGATCCAGAGGTTATTATTATGACGAACCCGGCAAGGTTATGTTGCCTTCAGTGTCTCTGCACGCTGCGGTAAATACAGAGAAGTCGCTTTTTCAATGCCGGTATCGAGAGGGCAAAATAAAGCATGGCGGATGGCTCATAATTAAAGGTTGCAACCCTTTAAAACAGCCGACATGATCGGACATCCGCCGTCGCTCTCTGCCCGGGCCCTGGAAAGTGCACTCCATGTTGAACTGCCATTGAACTCCTCACAATTAGTTGTGTGTGTGTGCGTGTGTGTGTGTGTGTTTTTACCCTTTTCTTTCCAGCAGAGGCTCTGAGCCCAGAGCTGAGCACTTTTCAGATGAAGGTATCCCTTAGAGATATTTAAAGTCCCTACGTGCCGGCGCAGCCTCCGGGAGTGTAGATGGGATGGTTATTAATGCATTATTTACACACACTTCCTGCTGTCTCCTATTGTGGCTTGATTAAAAGGGATATTGCTAAGGTGGCACTTTTTTAGCTCACTGTGATAGGAGCAAGGCAAAGTTACTTTGTCGTAAAGGACTTTTTCTTCTTTTTTTTGTGGAAGTATTGCAAGTTTTTTGCGGGCTCCTCAGGAAAATGGGGTCTTGTTTGAAGAGCAATGTTAATGTGAGAAACGCAGCGAGGATCACACCGAGAGGGTCACAACCCGGCGGGGTGTGTGTGTGTGTGTGTGTGTGTGTGTGTGTGCGTGTGTGTGTGTGTGTGTGTGAGACGAGTCCACGCAAGGTTGTTAGAAACAACCTTGAAATAACCTTCCGTCCATCAATCTCCTCCGCTTGGTTTCAGCACCACGGACAGCGCCGCGATGCCAGCAAATAGTGAAGAATATATATATATATATATATATATATATATATATATATATATATATATATATATATATATATATATATATAGTAGGTATACTGTCAAATATCATGAAACTGCCGGATGTTATTCTAACTTCTTGGCTGCCGACACCCTTCATCTCTTATTATTTCTCCATTCCTAATAGGACTTCAATGCTTCACTTAATTACAACAGTGTGTTCTCGCAGGATGACGAAGGATGGGCCTCCTCGTCCTCCTCGTCCTCCGACAATAATTCCCCAGCTAAATAAATAAAGTCCTCTTTACATTGGCCGGTCACGGAGGACCATGTTTTAGTGGTATTCTAATTGAAACACATGATTCAGACAGCTTGTTTCTGCACTTAGTCGCAATGAACCATATCTGATTCGTCATTAAGTAATTATGAATGCTAATGCAAATAAAGCACCTTTCAAACAGAGCTCTCCCTCTCTGTATCTCTCCTTACAAGGGAATTAATCACTCGCTCCTCCACGGAGAGAGAGAGAGAGAGAGAGAGAGAGAGAGAGAGAGAGAGAGAGAGAGAGAGAGAGAGAGGGGAAGACGGCGAATGGGAGGCCGCCAGCTGCGGGACGGTCACTTCACTCTCTTTCTGTCGGAGATATGAAAGAGAGGAGAGGCATTAATGATGTCTTGGGGATTCCACCGGGGAAAGTGGAAGGACTCAAAGGGAAAATGAGAGCACTACTCGCTTTTTTTCCCCTTCTTCTCTCCCTCCCCTGTTCCTTGTTGCTTTAATAAAGCAAGGAAAGGAGCGAAAAAGAGAGAGAGGGAGTCGCTTAGAAGTCTCCCAGAAAGCACAAGCCGGAGCATTTTGCAGCAATTACAGACAGATTGGGGATTTAGATATTAGTGCCCGGTGGTCCATTAGCTGGTAATTTGCCTGTCTTTTTTCTCCACTCTCAGTGGAGGAGTGTTCCTGCTAAGATCTCTTCCACTCTAATCCTGTAAATAATAGAGCAGCTACTCTCTGATGGCAGAGTGACACTGAAGGTGGCTGAGTGGAGGAGAAGAGGGGTGCGTGGGTTCACGGTTAACACCAGAATAATACCAAATGAATCGCGATACCGCGGGATGATTGCTCGTGGTAATAAAGTTTGCGCTCCACATTTCCAAATCCAGTCCAATTTCGCCGACACCCCGCTGACACCGAAGAGGAGGAGTGTGTGGGGAGCGATTTCACATCTGGTTCAGGAGTTTACGTCTCGACTGTAAGAACCCGGCGTGAAGAGCGGCCTTAAAGGGCCGGTACCAAGACATGAGAGGAAGCTCATAAAGCAACAGTACAGTAATTGGCGTGTCCATAACGCCGGTCATGAGCCGCTGCTCGCAGTGTACTGTGAGGGGACAGTAGTCCCTGTGGCCTGGCCCTGGGACATGCGAGCTCGGGGCGACATTAATCACGGTCCCCCCACCGCCATCGATCGCCCGGATAATGGTTCCGCTTATCACCTCGCCGCTCTCCGAAGGGGCAAAAGCCAGAGGCGTTCAGGGACATCCTCGGTGTCTTCCATCTCTTTTCCTGCTCTTCTCCCTCGTTTGTTTATTAACTGCAGTGCAGCTTTAATCATCTTCTTGTTATAATGAGAGTCTGGTTCATATTCTGGCCACAAGGCCGGGAAGCGAATATATTTATCCAAAGCAGAGAAAACAGTGGGTTCATAACACTTGTTTATTATTTTTTTTCCCCCCGCGTTGTTTACATGAAGGCCGCGTCGCGTCGTACGCTTTCTGTATCAGCAGTGGCGTAAAGAGTGCACATCCATCTTTCCCGCCTCCTCCCTCTTCCCCCACCTCTAATCTCTGCTCTCTCATCTCTCTTTGAAAGAGGGAAGAAGGTTTGCCGAAATCTCAACGGATCAATTCGGAGGGGGACCTGCCCTTCAGAAGGGAGGGGGGGGGGGAGAGAAAGAGAGAGAGAAGACGAAGTGATGAGAGTATAAGTGAAGCAGGCGATGAAGGGGAGGAGGGGGAGGAGGGAGCAAAGGGTGGGACGGAAGATAGACGATGGATGGAGGAGAGGACGATGTGACATTTACATATCGCCGCAGCACCCCACGGCGGCGTGCGGACTCGCCAAACTGTCTAATAAGTCAGCCGCTAGTTGGCTAGTTTCCTGCTCTCCCCTCGGCTCTCTGCCCTAATAGGCCGTCTCGGCGGGATGAGAGGCATCCGTGCTATTAGTATCTGTCAATCTGGCTGAAGGAGGTGAACTCTGGAGACCCTTAAGGATCAGCGGCCCTTTGGGGGGGGAGACTTGGCGGCCCCCGTAAAGCCTCAGGAGAGACGGCCTCTGGAAGCCAGATCTTGGAGGATCTGTAGTTCAAGGCAGAGAAGAAGCTAGAAGGGATGGAGGCAAATATACGAGGAAAAGAACGCCTAATGAACCTCCTCTTTACCCAACACGCAAACTCCTACTGAAGCCGGTGCAGAGAAAGTCATGTATGTCATGATATGAGCTTTAAAACATATATACAGCATGTTAAGTATGCAAGTCAAAATGCTGCATCTTTAGTCCAATAATATGAAATAACTTGAATCCAGTGAGAGGATATTAAAGGAGACGCATCGGGCACATTTGCAGGTGTGTTTTGAGTTACAGCAGAACATGTTTACATACTTTAATGTTTTTAAAAGACTCACACTGCCCCCCTTTGTTTCCGTGCCTGTCTCTTTAAGCTCTGCTCTGGGAAGAAGACTCGTCTGCTCTGATTAACTTGCAGAAAAAAAAGATGGTGCACCTTGTCAAAAGCAGTTCTAATGAGCCACATCTGATGGACTTGTTGGATGTTTTCTGATTTAGACAGCTCACAAAAACAAAAACTGGTTGTGTTACTTCACAGTTTGCGGGTTGGGAGGCTCCGTGTATGTACACAAGCACTGGAGAAGTGATTTTATTTTTACCAAACGCGTTGTGAGTGATGAGGATTTAGATATTCTAAATCCCTGAAATTAGGAAGAAAAGCTGTATGACAAAAGGGTGCTCTGTCACTTTGTGGTAGTTTTTACACTCCTGCTCCCTAAACGGGTACAAATGTCCAATCCGGCTCAGAGTGACAGCAGACAGTCGTCGTGGAGGAGAAGAGCGGCATTAAGTCAGGTGTAATCATGCTCTGCTGCTACTTTAAGGTAATGACAGTGTGAGTGTCTCCGTCTCCTCCCCCACAGCCCTCCCTCGTGCATTGGTAATGAGCCGAGGGCTTATTGACTGAGGGAGGAGATATGATTATCTCCCCCCCCCCTCTCCCCACCTCCCATGTCTCTCTGCATTCTCTTACTCTCTCTCCACCCCGGCCATTCATCAGAGAGGGGATAAGGCATGTTTGTTGCATGTCTATTGATTTGTGCTGATTGTAAGGAAGCAAGGAGACGCAGAGAGCGCACCGGGGGCCGAGCGCCGGCTCCAGATCTTCATCTTCATCTCTGGATGAGTGCTCCCCCGCCTCCCTCAACTCCTTCAAGCTGGAGTGACACACTGTAAGGACAAGATACCAGCATGAAACTTCCTTGAAAGTTTGTTTGATTGAGGCATGAGGTGAAATCTCCAGATGCAAATAGACAGACTCGTGTGTGTTGTGGCTGTTTTCGCTCCACTAGTCAGTAAAACAACATTTTAGGAACGCAAAATAGCCCAATATCCCCAAACCCACTAGTGCATTTCCATCTTATTCCCGATGACATCACTATTTAGGCCACCGGAGAGTCAGTTGAACGAAAGCCAACCTAAAGTACCGATAAGTTCTGGAAGGTTCCGCATGGCGTCACCTGTTTTTCTGAACCTTTCAGCATCTAACGGCAGCCGCAGCACTTGGCATAATGCGGGACGCGCCATCGTCCCAATAATGCATGCTTCATCTTCCCAGTCCGACCCCGCGACCCCGACGCGGAGAGGAATCGCGGCACTCGAAAACAATCAGAGCGTTCAAAGTATCCTCGAGCAGTGCATTTGTTGCTCGTACTGTGGCGATGCCGAGAGTTGGGTCACTTCCACTCGGGGCTAATGAGTTTGCTGGCAGCGGCGCTCTGTGTCTAATGACATCGTTGACACTGATGCTACATATTGTGTCACGGGGCCCTCTGGCAACCGCTCGGCAGCTGATGTCCTCGCTTTGCCACCGGGGGCGCGCGCGGCCATCGCCGCCGCCGCCGCCGCCTGGCACGAGGGGCGGGGCCCAGCGGTGGCTTTGGCAGGCGGCGGCGGAGTAACCCGCTGCTGCCGTGGCACAGTTTGCAGGACACGTCAATTTGTTCCGCCGCTATTGTGAGAGGCGATCGCCTCTGGCGCCGATCCAGAACCCCTCGAACGCCGACCCCCCCCCCCCCCCCCCCCCACACACACACACCCACACCCCCATCTGCATATCTTTGTTATCCGGTGCCGGTTCGGAGGCAGAGGGGAGGAAAAAAAAAAGGTAGAGAAGGGGAAGATAGACAGAGGGATGACGAGTTGCGCCTCGCCATCTGGGCTCCCGCTTCTTCAACGGCCGCAAATTAAAACTCAACCTGTATAGAAGGGAGAAGGGAGGGGGGGGATTGAATTGTCAAAAGGCAACAATACTTCTAATCTCTTTCTCCCTCTGTGCATTTTCAAAAAAAGGGGGGGGGAGAAGGCGCTTTAATAATTAGAGGGGTAGAAAGCTCAAACAGATGAAACAATGTCCCCCTCCTCTTTTTTCCTCCCTCTCCCCCGATCGTCTGTAATGACTGGAGCGCTGATGGAGAGGCCTCTTTGAGGATGACATTCAAACGCTGACATTTGAATTATGTCTGTTTATCAGAGGGAAAATGGCCCGCCCCGCTTTTGTTGTGCATCCTCCTGCAGGTACTCAAGCCGCGTGCGCGTTCGCTCCACGCCGCGCGCTCACGCGACGCGTAATGGCTCGCCGGCCATCCTGAAGGGGCAATTTTGGACGGTTTTGCAAAAGGACGAGGGAGAGCGTCGCGACAGTGTACACTAAAAACTTTAATGGGTTTTATTTCAAGCATTTACAGCGGAAGAGCCATCAAATTGTAACAACCGACATAAAATCACTCATCGTCACTAATCCCCGACTGGGCTGCCGGTTTATCCGCGCGGCTCGCTTCCCTCGCGAGGGCGGCCAGCGGACACCATTTTGTGGCTAAAATGCTAAATCCCGTCACGATCCCGCGTTAACCTTCAGGAACGCACCGTGCACTTAAAGGGAGATCACATTTGCATGGGGAAGATTTATTGTCCATCAGCCAACGGGCCGCAATGCAAAACAAAGGCCGCTCGGCAGCGGTGTGGTCCCTCCCTCGGCTGCTTGTCAAAGTTGGGATCTTAAAAAAAAAAAGAAAAAAAATCGGGACGATCCATCACGTTGGCACATGAAAAATTATGGGATTTCACCTCCCGGAGGAAATGTATTCACGGGACGCCGCGCGGTGTAAATGGCTGTTTAACAAAGGCGTCCGGGAGTCAGCGGTAAACGCCGGTCTGCGAGGTGCGCCGGGAGCCGAGGGGGAGAAAACTGCACCCGCCAATTATCAGGCTCGCCATCCGAGGGGCGATTCCGCACGCCGCGCTCGGCCCGCGTGTTACATATCACAAGTGAAATATTCAAACCAGCATACGTATTGAAACGCTCGAGCCGGCTGGTTGAAGCTGCTGGGAGAGAAGTGGGAGGCAATTATCTGCATTCCTCCATTAATTATTGCGAGAGAGTTTTAATTTTCGGCGAATGTGGAATTATCTGTGAGGGCGTCGCGACGTGAACTGTTATTTGTGCCGATGCGGTCAGTGTGTGCACTTTGATTATTATCCATGCACATGGAGATGTCGGCAGGATGTGTGTCGGTGCATTAACACGTGTCCATGTGTGATTGTGTGTATTTATTGTGCAGTTTATGTAACTGCAGTTTTGCAAAATAAAACAATGGTGTAGACATACAAGACATATTTAACTAATAATGGATCCACCAAAGGCCGTGACATTCGCACTTTAGTTTTGGTTTCGCTCCAAATAGGAGAATCTAACATTTCCCACAATGCAGTCTGATGGTGCCCTCCCGTCCTTGTGAAGCTCACATTTCGACCCCAAGTTTGTGATTATTCTAAATATGAAGTGCCCGAGCTTATGTAACTCTGATGACGTCATCAGGCTTAGTTTCCATTTGACATCATTTTGATTTGACATCATTTGCATATGTGATAAATATGTGTTGCAGCACAACGTCAGCTCTCTCTTTCATGAGGTCATATATATAAATTGTCAAAAGGGTGCGCGGGGGAGTTGAGAGGGTTAAACAACGTTTTACAGCAGATCTCCACTTTTAAAATGAGTGTACTGTCCCTTTAATAAAACCATACACGGTTGAATTGTTGAGCAGTTATGCTCGAAATGACAATTTGATTCCTATTGTCCCCCAACATATTGTGCAAATGTACAGTACGTGTGCTTTTCATATATATACAGATAAACCAGTAAAAAAATGTGATGTTTTGTGCACTCCACATTTTGCATATTCATGTGTGCATCCCTCTGCAGGTAAGTGGAAGTCACATGTTTATGAAACAATTTAAAACAAAAGTACTTCTGCATAACTGCACATGCATTATGTGTGTCCGTGTGTGTGTTTCATTCCCTGATAACGCCGTCTCAGCGCTCGCGATGAGAACCTGCATGCAAATCCCTCTCCCCCCCTCCGGTGGACGAGCCGTGTGATCACCATATTGGCATGTGAAAATAATATAGATTGGGAACGTGAAGAGGGAGACCGAGTGGAAAATGAGATGATTGCTAAAGTATGTTCTGCCCGATAAACTGAAATTGCATTTGTCTAAGTGCTCGCAGGAGCCGGTCCGTAGAAACGTCTCGGCGGTGGAACTCTTTAAGGCGGACGCTGATCGGCGTCAGAACAATGAGGTCACCCTGCAGGATGGAGAGCCTCTCACTGTCCACGCCCAGACGTTCCTCCTGGCACCGACCGCAGCTTCGGCTGTTTGCAGTTCATTCCGCTGCGTTTCCCAGCATGCCCGGAGGCCCCAGCATGCACTGAGTGCCGCCTCATGTTCGTGGTCTTGTGGGAGGGGCGGGGGCGAGGGGTAAGCAAGGTGTTTACAGTTCAGCTGACCACTCACTGTGGACGATGGCTTCAAAACGGGCGACGGGATGTTTCACCTCCAGAAAGGTGCTGCGGTTCAGTTTCACGCTTCCATCACTGCGAGTGCAGTTTGAGGAGAAACTCTGCCTCGTTTATGATCAATGAAAACAATTTGCTCCCATCAAATTCCATTAAATCTACGCAGGCGAATATATCGATGTGTCATCTTACCATCTACGTGGGACAAAAGAAAAGAGCGTGAACGTCTTAATGACGGGAATGAAGAGAATATAAGGGTGGTCGTATCTCAGTTTCTCTTTTTTCTTATTGGCAACAAATTCAATGAAAAGAGCAAAATCCCAAAAATGTGTTCTTCAGTCTGTGCATGTTTGCAGCTCCGTGGTTTTAAAGCTCCTTCACAAATATGTAGTTTATTTTTTGCAGTCGTTACTCAAACAGGAGGAAATGGCGCCTCGCCGGGGACTATTTTCAGCGGTGGAGTGATACGCGTTGAGGCTTCACAGCGGCTGGACGCCGCCCGTGTTCACGGCAATGAAGGGAACCTCGTGTTGGAGGACTGGAGTCTGGGCAACTGAAGCCATCGTCCACAGTGAGTGGTCAGCTGAACTGTAAACACCTTGCTAACCCGCCCCCCCCCTTATGCGTATCACTCCACCGCTGAAAATAGTTCCTTCTGTTTGAGTAAAGATTGCAAAAAATAAACTACATATTTGTGAAGGAGCTTTAAAACCACGGAGCTGCAAACATTCACAGACTGAAGAACACATTTTTGGGATTTTGCTCTTTTCATTGAATTTGTTGCCAATAAGAAAAAAGAGAAACTGAGATACGACCACCCTTATATTCTCTTCATTCCCGTCATTAAGACGTTCACGCTCTTTTCTTTTGTCCCACATCGATGGTAAGATGACACATCGATATATTCGCCTGCGTAGACTTAATGGAATTTGATGGGAGCAAATTGTTTTCATTGATCATAAACGAGGCAGAGTTTCTCCTCAAACTGCACTCGCAGTGATGGAAGCGTGAAACTGAACCGCAGCACCTTTCTGGAGGTGAAACATCCCGCGCTCACGAGAATCTCCGGAATCAAAGATGTCACGCGGCGCCGTGACTGACGGCGGCTTTGTCGTCCGACACACGAGGTGTAATGTGTCGTCTCCAGACAAACAACCTCTTCTCTCACAGGTCGGGGTCGAGCTCGGCCGAGGTCAAGCCCCACGTACAACACCGGGGCTGTTGGGAAACACACAACAGCCTCCTTTGTTCCGGGAGTTCCTGCTCCAGTGAACACGCTTTGGGTTGGAGACTGCTGTTTTCATTTAGTTGTTGCTCCTGGGGCAGTTTTTCTTCCCCTCTTCCTCCTCCTCTTCCTCCTCCGCCTCCTCCTCCTCCCTAGATTTCATCGCCCATACACTGGGAGATGATTTTGTGAATGAAACCATGCATATCCTCGCCGCCTTTATGATGGTAATGACTAGCAGCGGAGGGACAATGGAGGGAGAACGCTGGGATTCAGGGGTTACGGTTGTGGGGAATGAAGGAGCTGCGTGTGTGTGTGTGTTTGTGTCTATTTGTGTGTGTGTGTGTCACCTCCAAAATGTCAAACAACAGCTTCGCCTTCAGCTTGACGGTAAACCTTCTTTTGACATAATCTTTAATGGTTCTCAACTGCGGGAAAAGAAAAGAAAGAATAGGTTATCAGAACAAAAAGAGATGAATTCCTTCTGTTGCAACAAATCACTTGGACTTCTAAAGACCCTCAGATGTTACACAAGTCCTAAAACTGGTGGATGACGTCACGTTTCTCCACACCAAATATGTATAGTATAAAATCTACAACATTAGAGACAGGCTGAAAGGTAAATTATTATATAGAAAGTGGTGCATATCTGAAGGAAAACCACATAAATGCTTCTCCGGACTCCTTCTCGGGCATATAGGTGGAACAAGTGGTGCAGAAGAAGTTTGCACGCAACATTTTAGAGAGTGTATCGCGTGGATGAATCTATGTTTATGTTGTTTTTGCATCTGCACTCACGCGTCAGAGGTCAGAGGTCATCCTCAGGCGTTCCCCATCTCTCGTTCCCTTTAACGCCCATCTGCCGACGCCAACCTCCCTCGCTCGGCGGCGCTCGCATCTCCGAAGACGCGTCGACACACACAAACGCGCCTGGCATCGATCCCTTCGCCATGGCAACGGACAAGCAAAGGGAGGAGGGGGGGGGGGGGGAGATGCAGAGAGTTGGCGAGAATGCCAAACGTTCTGCAGTACGACAAAGGACTCCGACAATTAGGAGGAAAAATACGCCCGCTGTCCAATGGGGTGGTCCAACGCCCGCCAGCCTCCAGGCCCGACCTCCCCAAAATGAATGGAGGGATGGAGGAATGGAGGGATGGAGGGATGGAGGGATGGAGGGTGGAGGCGACACTCTGAGGAGATAAATGGATGTTTTACAACCAGCTCCGTTTGATTTGTGAGCAAGTTACAGGCTCCAAAGGTGTTCTCATGTTTGAAGCAGGTAGAAAGAGGAGGGAGGGAGAAAGAGTTTGCAGTGTGAATAAAGAGGATGAGGACGTCCCAGAGACGCCCCCACTGTTTGATTGACAGGTGGATGCTGGCAAGAGAGGTACACAAACACCACAGCAAGAAAGAAATCCCTCTCCAATTCTACGCTAAATCAAATTAAAACCCACGTTAACTGATAAGCTGACAGATATTTAGCGAACATGTAAAAGCAAAGCCGTCCCAGCTTCTCCGATGGGAGAATTTCGCTGGGTTTCAATTCAAAATGGAAGTTTCACCACCGCCGTCAAGATGAAACGACGACTGACCACGGCAGCTAATATGCAGCATGCACGTGTTCGGATGAGTAAACGTGTTTGGGTCCTCTCACTATGAAACCCCTGCATCCGCCGCACATCTGGCAGCGCTCCTTCCACCAGACGGCGTTCCCCGTGACACTCGGCGTGGCTGGAGATCGAGGGGCCGCTGCGGTTTAATCGTTATGTGATTGCTCGAGCATGTTGCAGCTTGTAGGCACAGAGACGCAGACCACACCGACAGAAACACACTCATACGGAGCAGAATGCACACACAGACACACACACACACACAGACACACACACAGACGGATGCATGCATGTTCGCAGGTGTTCACACGCATCTACTGTATGTGAAGGCTTCTGCATGTGGCAGAAATTTCCAGCAGCTCTCGCAAACTGATTAGAGTGATTTCACCACGTCATTGATCCTGACGTGCACCATTAGCCAATCACAGGGCTGTAAACCCATCAACTGTAACCATATGGCGGGGATGGCAAAGTAAACACGGACTTTTTATTCATGAGACACGCACGACATATCACGTTTGAGCCGCTTGGAGCCGATCCAGCGTCGACTGCTGCTGCTAGCAGGTAACTGTGTGTGTGTGTGTGTGTGTGTGTGTGTGTGTGTGTGTGTGTGTGTGTGTGTGTCGGTATCAGTGTAGGCCAAGAGCAGGCCTTGCTAATCCCTCACAGTAGGTCAACCACTCAAGGAACTACAGCCATTATCGGCTTGAGCTTCATTTTTTATTAAATTGCCACGTCCCCGTTGTGTGTTAATGGGCTAATTTGTACCGACACCGAGCAAAGGATACAATCAATGATATGGTTTTATAAGGAGGCCTAATCAGATAACAACTTTCTTCTAGCCGGTAATTAGAAACAGGAGTCGGGGGCGGGGGGCTGGGGGAGGAGACCAGACCTTTTCTCAGCCTTGTGCCCCGGTGCACCGTGGGAATGCGGGTCGGAGGTCAATTTCAAAATTAGTTAAGCTTGACGGGCTGCCACTGACCTGCACAGGTGCTCCCACTTCCCCTGCTGCTCTGCACTTCCTCCCGCCACCCGGGGGTCACAGACGTCGGGGCCCTCGGCCTCTCTCCCTCCCTCTCTCTCTCCTCCCTCCCTCCCTCCTCCTCCGCCGCCCCGGCTCCCCGGGACCAGTTTTGATCCATTAGCAGAACCAGGATAAACCCCGGGCCTGCTGAGAAGACCAAAGACCACCGCGGGGGCTAACGCGGCGCTTAAGCACATCCAGCAGACGAGCCCCCGCCAGGCGGAGCGCTGGCGCACCTTGTTGGTGGAGCCTTGGCACGCAAGCCACTGCTGAAGGATCTCCGACGTCAACCGGAGGGGAGTTCAAATCTGCTGTTCCACGCGCACACAAACAAGAAAACAAACTCCCGCCTCCCGCCTCCCCTTCACCTCCTCTCGGCCCGCCGTCTGTACTCTCAGTATGTTTTTTGGGGGGGAGAGGAGGGGAGGAGCGGGTCGTTGTTGGCGCGTCCGACCGAGAGAAGAGAAGCTCGGCCGTTGTTTTTGAGCCCCGCTGCGGTGTGGCCTCCCGCTGCTCGGCCTGCCATGTGTAATTAAACATTTGGCCTGCGCAATTACTCGGCAGTGTACACATGGCCCGCGTCGGGCCGCGCGGAATATGCATTTCAAAGAGCGCCGATTCCCCCCTCCACACCGAAAAGTGCTGAACTGACAGCAGTAAGGGGAGAACCTTTGGGGGAGAGGAGGGGAGGAAAGAGGAGAGTAGGGGGGGGTCCTCAGGGATGGACTGATCAGAAAATATATTAAACCTAAAGAAGAACTTGAAAGCGAGTTATGAGCTACAGCGTGCAAACAATCAGTTTGTCCTCTCTGTGTCATCATGAATATGAATCTTTCTATCTTCATAGCATAAAAATGTCTGCTTTTGCACAAACGCTTGAAGAAACGTGACCGTACCGTCACGCTAGCGACACACAACCCGCTAAAGCGCCACAGCTCCGCCCCACATGGAGGCAAGCTCCTGTAATGTGAATTAAAACGCTGGCGTTTGGACCGCTCCCTCCATCAGGCGGCTCTTCCACGTCCCTGCCGCCACGCGGCCGAGGCGCAGGAACATCTCCACATCAAAAGCATCCTGGTGCCGCCGCCGCCGGCCCTTCTGTTAGCCTCCCTGACAGTAATGACATGCACGCGCAGCCGTCGCCTGACAACAGCGGCGCTCAGAGTTTCTGCCAGCGCATGCATTAACATTTGACTTTGGGTGTCCACGGGTGGAAAAAGGTCCCGAATTGTAAGCTGCCATTAAGGGAAAGAAATAAAGAAACAGCAAACGAGCGTTCAAACAGCCTCTCTTGAGCGCCGCCATGGAGGATGGATGAAATGTATGCGTGGATGTATGGAACATGAAGAAAAGGAATCGACTGCTTCGGTCTGAAAGCAAACTTTTATTGCGTCCTGTTGGATTCTATTTTGGGAAGTTATTTTTAACGTGACCTTCAAGGGCCCTTGACAGTGCCGTCACGCACCCTTCAACTTTGTGTAACCGAGCCGGAGCTTCCCGGAGACACTAAAGCTCCTCGTGAAATGACAAACCGCCGGCTCAGGCGCGCAGACAAATACGACACCCGCCCCGAAAAAAAAACCCACCGTATCGCGACTCGAGGAGCGGGGAGGAGGAGGGGGGGGGGGGGGGGGGACGCCGGCATCCAGCCGTCACTCAGACCCGCCGGGGACTTGAAACACCTCAGCCCCTCTGCATCCGTAGGGAAATAAAAACACCCCTTTCCTCCCCGCGCAGTTTCCAAGACGTGTGAATCTGCCACGTTCCTCTTATTGATAAGCTTTGACAACAAGGAAAAAGAGTCTAAAGCAAGTGCAATAATGCAATAAGCCGGGACCAAACAGAGAGGAGGAAGGTGGAGGAGAGTTCCGGGTGTCTCTGCGAGAAGAGACTAAGCTGCACACACACACACACACACACACACACACACACAAAAAGAAAGAATCAGCACACAAACACTCATCCTCTAGAGTTCCCCCTGTGAACAATGTGGATTTTTTAAAAGAAGAAACGGCTCTGCCAGCCCCTTGTCAGCGCTGAAAGCTACCGACACATCACGGAGACGTTGGCAGCACCACCTGCCTGAGAGGCCCCGGCGTCCCCTCCTCAGCCTCTTGTGCGCCATAGAGGTGCCTGTGTCCATGTCCCTCCATTGTGGCGTTTGGACTGGAGGGGGTATTGTGAACCTTGTCAACGGCGCTGCCATCACCGTGCCAGCTGGCCCGGGGTGTGAGTGGCGAGGAAAAAAAAAGAGGGGTGGGGGGGGGAAGAGGAGAGCGAACAATGCAAAGATCTGTGCACAATGGGCAGCCGCGGAAAGGCGGGCATTGTTTTCCGCGGTGATCGGCCATGCCAGCTTCCCCGTGCCGCCGCCGCCGCCGCCGCAAAGCAACATCTCGTTAAAGAGGGCTGGGATTCTTTTTACCCAGAAGCACTGCTTCAGATTTGAGAGAAAAGGGGTCCCAGACATGTAGAGCAAGGTGCACCTTTTTTAATCGACACGGTTTTCCATTTTCTTCCTTCTTAAGCATCCACATGTGCACTCTGCACGCAGACCCCCCCCCCATCCCCTCCTCTCGCCCTGCAGTCCTAACAAGCACCAAAGTCCCCCTCTTTTGAAATCAAAGAGCGGCGGGGAGGGGAGGAGCGGCTTTAAGGGAACGTCTGGAATCCATCTGAGATTGAGAAATCCAACCATCGTGGTTGGATCCAATTGAATGAGGCAGGCCTGAGTAACACGCTCCGACACGGCCTTTCTCTTCCTCCAACACCCCGGCCATGTGGTCCCAGAGCCCTGCCAGGAAAGCATGTCACAGCTCATCACAGTTGCGGATGAATATTCATGCAGGCGGAGGGCGCCTGTGTGTGAAGTATTTACGCGTGGGCCTGTTTTTAGTGCGACCAAGATAGAAAAAAAAAAAAAAAACGTTGTTTTTTTTTTGTGTGTGTGCGTAGACGCTGTAAAAGTGAGTCGCCGGCCTCGGCTTCCGACATGGTTTCGCCCCATGTAACGGGCTCGCTGGCCAAACACAGCCGGAGTAAGACTCAGTGTTGGCTGGAAGGCGAGGTCTCACACACTGTCTGGATGCACACACACACACACACACACACACACACACACACACACACACACACACACGCGTGCGCGGGCTGCCAGCACTCCACAGATGTCCTGGCTGTTGCTGCACTGCGAGGCAGCGCGGGCCGAGCTCTTCGACGGCGAGGTCTGGTGCGAGGTTCGGGGGTGTGAGCACCGAGACTCGAGGCAGGTGCACCGTCACACTGCGGCTTCCAGGAGATTTACGATGCCCGGATCCCCCCCCCCCCCCAACCCTTCAATCCCCCCCTCTTACCCCTCCATCCCCCCCTCTACTCCCCACCCTGACCCTTCAAACAACAGCCGGCCGGGGGACCGGGAAAGGTGACGCGATTCAAAATGGTGAGTTTCAGAAGCCACGAAAACAAAATCGACAAACTTTTGGACGCGTGCTCACGCCCCTCCACCCCCCCAAAGGAAATGGAGACTAAAGTCGTGATACAGAACGACAACTCGATGTCGCGGCTCGTTGTTCCCACAGTGACTAGATTAGCATCGCGGGCAACATCGAGAGTGAACGTGACATTTGTGACAGGATGGCGTTCTAGGATCATAAATTTCCGCAGTGAAAGTTCATGCTGAATTCAATAAAGACGAAAAACTTCATGAAAATGGGCAGCAAAGGAGCGGGTTTAGTTGTGTGAAACTTCTCAGAACTTCTCTTCTTCCTCTAAAACAATGAAAAACATTCAACTTGTCCATGTCAGACCTCAAAGGAGAGCTTTTCAGGATTTAGTTACGTAGATATGAAAGTCGGCGGTCCTTTTTTTTTGCAGCTTTATCTCTTTTCTTCAACAATAAAACCTCGTAGGATAACTCGGATGAATCGTCCTTCAGCTGGTCTTCATGTCTGAGATACGCCAACAGGTGTTTTCACTTATTGGGGCTGATTAGAGCCGACTGGCCTTGATTAATATCTCGTTGCACCTGTGCAGATGAGATCGCTCCCTCCCTCCTCGCTGCTCCCTCTGACCTGGATCTCCAGCTTCAAGGAGCACGAACTCTGAACACCACGAGCACCAGAAGCAACGGGAAACAATACAGACTGGAACGCATTGAAACATGGCGCAGTCCAATAAAAAATACAATAATAATGTACTGCAATTCATCTGCCAAGGATTGAAAACTGTCAGAAGATGAGTTTGACGTAAAGCTGCATTAACATTGTCTCATTTTGGGATGTTGAAGTCCAATCAACCACGATGTGAGTGGTTACATTAGGTAAACCTTGAAATTATATATATATATATATATATATATATATATATATATATATATATATATATATATATATATAATCATTAACATGCAGTAAATCTGTGAGAGATGCTGCAAGGAATTACACTTTTTCTTTGAGAGGCAATTAAAAGACGAGCTAAATATCATTTCATATTTAGAGAGCGAGTCTGTTATTCACAGTAATTTTCGAGCATCTCGGGGACGTTGTGAGGCCAGTTTAGATTCTGTAGTTTCATCTCGTCTACGGCCCAACAGAATGAAATGAATTGCAAGGCTCTGACAGAAAAGTACGCCAGGTGTTGGGCGTTCTAAAAGGTGTGAAGAAGCCAAGATGGCGACAGAATCTTCCTTCTCATGAGATGTAATGAGTATATTCACCCAACAAGGTCGCCTCTGGCAAGCTGAGCAGATAGCAGAGACGCAGGATGCAGTTTCCAACGCTACCTTTGTGCTTCTTTAGGCTCTCTTCATCCTCCAAACAGACCTAATAAAAACCCCAAAACACAGCATTCTGGTCTTGGAAGGCGACGGCGAGGGTGACGGCATGCGACCCGCCCGCGGCGCCCCGGTGACGAGGCGCTGGGCGGAGGGTGAGAACGACGACTCTGACGAAGCCGGGGGTACAGGTGTCATCGTGATTAATTGCGCCGGGGAGGTGAATTAGCAGCCTGCTAATCAGGTCGCCCAAACAAGGAGGGAAAATGGAGTTTGGAAAGTGTTAGTTTTTCTTACAATCACAGCCCGTCTGCCACAGCAGAGGGAAGTTTGGTAATGGCTCCTAAGTCCATCCCCGAGGAGCAAATTATCCTGCAGGAAGCTCCGTGTTTGGAAAGTGCCAGCTCGCATTTTGCACAAGGGGGCAAACACCCACGCAGCGTGGAGCGGAGAAGCAGCGAGGCTTCTGGGAAATTGGCACCTCCGTCATTGTCTGACTCACAAGGAGACCTCGGCGAGGTTTAGAAATCCCAGTCCGAGTTCGAAAATGTCTTCCCCCTCCCGCCCCCGAATAAAAGGGAAAACAAACTGGAAGGCCCGGCCACACACGCAACAGGAAGTGGAGTCAGGTCCAATCAGGTGCGGCCGTTCACCCCCCCCGCCCCCCTCCCTGCTTGTCGCTGCCCTTTCATTTATGAAAACAACTGCTCGATAATGACTTCTGACACCGGGGTGATGAATGATAGAAAAACACCCAGAGTCCTCTCAGAGCCGGCACCTTTTTGTGATCACTGGGTTTGGTTTGTTTGCGTGTTCACACCGAGGACATCTGGCCGGCCTGGAAGAGAGAGAGAGAGAGAGAGAGAGAGAGAGAGCGAGAGAGAGAGAGAGGGCGAGCGTCGGACCCGTAGACATTTGGGGGTCAGTGGAAATGGCCTCCTTTTCTCTGCACCCTCTGGGTGAATATTGAAATATAGCATTGAAGCGTCGCTGCCTTCACACCTGCCAGTGCTTTGGCTCCGGACCGAGGAACCCGATCCGCCGCCAACATGTGATTTCACTCAGCGGACGAGGCCGACGTCTGGAGCGTTCGGCCAGCTTCAAAAGACACAATCAGAGGGTTCGGGAGTCCGGCTGTGTTTTTTTTTTAAGAACCTAATGAATCCTAAATGTATTCACACACTTTGGAGCGGGGGAAATGTGCATCACAGAGTAAACAGAGCCACGTTGGATCCTCTACGTCAGTGCTTTACCACCTTCTTCTGCACATTTTGGACAGTAAAAGAATCCCGCGGCGCAAAAACAACCAAAACAAGCTACAAAGTGTCACATTGTAGCATAAAGCAGCATATATTGTCGCTAATTATTGCGCTACCTACGCCTAGGCTAGCCACTATATTGCAGGCTCAGACGCTCAACAATGCAAAATTATTCGCTGCAACTAAATAATATTTTTTTGGGACCGATTTAGTGAAATTGGACATTTCCCCACGGCACAAAACGGCAATCTCCTGGTTGAAAATCACCGCTCAGAAGAACCGAAACCACCAAACCAAATAAGAAATACTCTCTCTTGAACGGCCTTCAAGAGAGAGGACATGGTATTTAAGATTTTGCTTCTCGTGGACGCAGCAAAACAAAAGAGGAGCTGACCACGCGTTAATATTCAAAAAACAGATCGACTGGCAACGCCTCAAAATGAATTTCTTGGCCTCAATCAAGCGCCTGCATGTGAGATATTGACGCTTCGTCAGGTGAGTGAAGGGCTTATCGACGCTACATCAGGCAGAGGAAGGTCATGAAGTGAAGATCCAAACGCTCACGTTTATGAGCTTAATGTCATGTGATGTGAGTGGAAGAGTGCGACTCCTATAATTAATAATAATTGATGATATCTGTGTACAGAGAGGACGCTCTAGGTAACTAAACAGAGCGGTTCGGCTTGTGAACCACCATTTTGAAACCTCGATTTAGGCATTTTTGGCCGTTGCTGTTTCACTTTCTTGGACCCAGAAGTGAGCGTATCATCCAAACGTGTCCCAGGCTCCGTGGGAATAGTTGTGATGCCTCCGTCCATGAAGAGGTCCTGTCCCACTATTCAAACCACGCAGCACACAGGACATGAATGAATCCCCGCTCCGCCATTGGCTCCCCTCTTCCTGCAGCTCCGCCCCTTTTCCACTCTCTCAACCTCCTTTTTTTTTCTCTCCTCCCTTTTCATCACCTCCCTCCCAACAACCAACCAACAGACCAACCGACCGACCGGCTTACCGGAAAAAGGAGTTCCTTTTCTTCCACGGAGAAGAAAGTCCCGACGGGCGGGAAAAAAAAAAAGAAAAAAAAAAGAGGAAGAGACATGAAACCTCTTCCCAGCCGTCTCGCCCTCCCAGGCCAGAGCCTCTCCACTCACAAGCCCTTCAGCGGGTGCATTTTCTAGCGATGTGAATTTTTTTTTTGGTGCAGGTAAAGATTAGCAAGAGCCCTCAGCAACAAAGCATTCAATCACATTCAAGTAGGGCCCTGTATCCAACGCGCCCTCCACCTCTCGCTGCTTTAGGAGCGCAGGTCTTTCTTCTCTTCTTTTTTTTTTCTTCTTCTTTTCTACCCTCCTCTCTCTGGCTTTGGTCGGGGCCTTTGAAACGGGCATCTCCGCTCTCCCCTTCATCTCTTGTCAATCTGAGAAAGCCAGGAAATGAACGCTCTTTGTGGGATTAATTAATAGCTGGAGCTGGTCAGCGCGCTAGCCGAGCTGTAATTGCTACTCAGCAGAGGGAGGAGGACGAGGAGGACGAGGGGGGAAAAAAAGTTTGGGTTGCAGTTTTTCCGAGTGCGAGGGTGGGGATGAGGATGGAGGGGGTGGAGGGAGGGGGGGGGGGGGGTGTTCCTGAGCGCTTTGAACTGAAGGGCTCTGCTGCAGTGGATTAAAGTGAGAGGAGAGAGATAGATGAGGGAGGAGGAGGAGGGGGGGCTTTGAAGTCTGCTGAAAGGTCTAGGAGAAGAAGAAGAGGAAGAAGGAGTGAAGTTGGGTGGTAGAAATTCTGTCTGGCAACATCAAACAGTGTTATCGCCCACTTTCACCTGTTGACACTCAGGGGTGAAGACACTAGATTCAGCGCTGCGAGCTGCGAGGCTTCACGTCTTCTTCTTCTCCTTCTCCTCCGTCTCTCAATCTCCGCTTGAGAAGCATCTCCTCCGCCGAGGACGCCAAGATGCAGATTCTGTTGTTTTGTGTGTGTGTGTGTGTGTGTGCGTGCGTGTGTGTGTGTGTGTGTTCGGGGCGGCTCACGCACCGCTCGCTCCTGAAGTTATTTGGTTTATTTCCAAAAGTAGAAAAGAAACGCAGCCACCTAAACTCCGGGGTCAGACATGAATGTGTGCATGTGCGCGCCTCCTCCCACACAGGAGCACATGCCAGCACAAAGATGCGACTTAAGTGTGCGCTTGATTGTGCAAAGAGCTCATGAAGGTCATCAACTGATTACTGAACCACTTCTTTGTATTCACAACGCTTAAAGTTTAACTCATTAATTCTTCGGAACTTTATTCTTTAAACGCTGAGGAGCGAGAGATTTTTTTTTTTTTTTGGCTGGGTTTTTGTCTTGTTCGGTGGAAAAGTTCAAAACTAAATAAACATTGAGTATCGTGAAGACATGTCAATTAATTTTTGCACATATAATTTATGATTTTAACTGAAAGTTGCATTAATTAGTGGGATCCAACACAAAAAAGATCAATAAATCAAAAATGATGTAGATATATTTAGTGCCACAAATTCTGTCCATTTAAAGCTTTAATAAAACACACACGCACACACACACACACACACGCACACACACACACACACACACACACACACACACACACACACACACACATCAGTCCACATGTTCACACCTCCTTGAAAAATGTAAATTTTTTATAAACTTAGCAAATATGCTTTTCTTTTTTTTTGCTGAACTGACAAATTAGTGTTGGGGCGGCCGTGCGTACGGAGACTTAATCATCAATAATCTTTTTCACTTCTGTGAGGAATTATTCGGCGGGCCCTTCAGTAAGAAAACACTTTGTGTGCTTCGGGCCGCTATTGTGTTTTTATTGAGCTGAAACGCAGCTTTTTATGACGGAGGAATATCAATTTTGATCTTTTTTTTAAAATGAGGTTAAATGGGCTCGCGTTCATTTTCAAAGCATGACGTGGTGTCAGTATATTTAAATTTGACGGGTCATTGTTGGAGATTAAACATCATTAAATTGCAATCAAATGGAGCATAAAAGCCAGTGAAACAATCTAAATAAAACAAAGTTAAACCGTAATATGTGTTATTGTATATTTTAAAGCCACAGCGCTTTGAAGTGGTTCCAAGTAAAGTTCCTTTGTGCAGTATTTTAAAACCTCAATGAACTAAACAATTAATAAAACAACATTTTAACTCATTCTCACTCCGAACTCGCTGAACTCGGCCTCCCGGGTGAAAGTCAATGTTTTATTTCCTCTACGTCAGCTGCTCTGACGTCTCACAATAACGCGGAGTAAATAAAAAGCAGCTAAAAGAAGACACGGTTTGGACTTCAACCCTTTAAGCTGCACCGTGATGGACCACGAAGAAACACAGCCGGTAAACAGGCATCGTGATTCTGCTGCCGGTGGTCGACAGAAAATAAATAGACGAGCTGTGTGCAGCTCATGGGAGTGGACAAGTGCAAATGAATACCCTTAAAGTCCAAAAATATGCACCAGACGGAGAAATCGTATGCATATCCAGTGAAGTGAGCCCACATTCACTCATCCATTATACTGGCTTGGCACATTTTAGACGCACACACACACACACACACACACACACACTGGACGGACAGTAATATCAAAATTCAGGAAGGAGAAAGATGTAGTGAGGGAGGAGGGAAGAGGGGGGAAAAGAGAGATCCTTGATTTTTATGCAACGCCTGTTCAGAATTCAACTCTCCTCGAGGCGCTTGTGCAACACTTTGCCGATGTCTGGAGGCCTGTAATTGTGCACACACATCAGTTATGGATCGGGGGGCTCTGCCGCTGCTTCGCCTCGTCCTCCGTCGCCTCCAATCAGAGCGGGGGGACCCCCTGAAGCCGGCTGCTGCCCCCCCTCACCACCCTCCACCCGATGCTGTTTGGGGAGCAGCTTGATTACAGGTGTAGGCCTTGTTAGAGAGCAGGGCATGGTGTCGGGGCCCCTTCTTTTGGTGCGCTCCCCGTCCGGAGAGGGGGCATGTTGGTGGGTGGGTGGAGGGAATTAGGTGAGGGGGAGTTGGGGGGGGGGGGTGGAGTCTGATTCGGCCATCACATCCCACTAACAATTTCTGTCAGGTCCCTCGAGGTTCCCTAATGAGCCCCACCGACACGGCCGAAGGCGAGATCCCCGCGCCGGCCCACTGAAGTGAGAAGCCAGAAGATCGGCACCTCACAGCCTCGCAATTATTAATCAGGCTTTTCTCCCTTTCCCCCCCACCCCCCCTTTCCCTTTTCACTCTCCTCTCTCTCTCTCTCTCTCTCTCTCTCTCTCTCTCTCTCTCTCTCTCTCTCTCTCTCTCTCCGTCTTTTCACTCCTTCCTTTTACTCTATTCATCAGTTAGTCAAATGGTTCCCCTGGTTCTCACAGAGAGCTGCGCTCCGGTCTTCACGGCCCGGCATGCAGGCGTGGAAAAGAGAGCGAGAGGATGAAGAGGTGTGTGTGTGTGCGTGTGTGTGTGTGTGTGTGTGTGTGTGTGTGTGTGTGTGTGTGTGTGTTTGTCCTTGTACCTAATATAAAGTGTGTTGCAGTTTTCCACTGAGATACAGACTGTAGCATGTTTAAATGTACAAATATTGTATTTAATCTCCGCTACATGAATCTGTAAACTGGAGTTTTTCGTTAATTTGCACATTCAGATTTGACCTTAATTGATTTAATATGATGCTCTAATAGTGCAGTGTTATATCATATAGTTATATAATGCTAATTATGAGATGAACTTTACTCCTTTTGACCCTTTAATGTCATATTTGCAGTACATTCTGCTGATAATACTCCTGTACTATTTAATACAACTTTTAATTGAATAAGAGTACATTTATACATAATTTTCTATTTCTATAAAGTTGCTCGATTAAAGATTAAACCACACACAGTATGTTTCTGCAAACATATTTTTAAGAAAACGTATTTTCCGTGTTGAGGAAATTACGATATTTCCCGAGCTCAGGGATATCAAAAATATATAATAACAGCCAACAGGATTATGTGAAAAATCAATGAACCAATGAAAAGTTTATAAAGATTCTTCTAAATGAAGATTTTTCCTGTAGTTTTTTTTAATAGCGTACAGCAGCGATGTACCCGTTAGCTCATGCACGTTCATATTAAATGGCCCGAACTCGTCAATAATATGATTTTCCTTCCATTTCTCTCTCCCTCCTTTTCCACGGATGGGTCCAGTGGCCTTTTCAGCCCTGCAAGTGGAAATCTACTGCTTCAAAAAAAGACAAAGCGCAAAAGGGTCTGGGTGGCACTTTGAGCAAACGCTCCCCCGACGCCGTTAACGGCCCCATGAAGAGCAAGATAATGTACAGGCTCCATTTAGTATGAGCTCGGTTTAGGCTTTCAACACACACACACACACACACACACACACACACACACACACACACACAGACAGACTCTCGCCCACACACACACACACACACACTTGTATCCCTCTATGGAGGAAAAAAAAGGGAAAGTTGCTTATCTAAGTCTGGGGCTGACTCGGCCTGAGGCCAAAGCTGACCTTTGCTCCACAAAGGTGAAACGCTGTGTTCTCATTGGTTTGAGCAAAATGCCTCCAGAAGTAACATTTTTCCCTCTTCACATCTCATCTTTTCATCGGTTATTGTGTTTTTTTTCCTCCTTCTTCTTCTTCGCTGCCCCCTTTCTTTGCTCCGCTGAGTGAAAACCTCCTAAGACCTCCACACACACACACACACACACACACACACACACACACACACACTCACACACACACACACACACACACCTCCCCGTCTGCTTCCCTGACAGCCCGCGATGCCGCCGGAACGTTTTCATCACCTGGAAGCCGAGCCGGACGAGGGAGAAGACGCTCCGGTGTTTTCCTCCGGAACGCCGAGGTCGCCGCTTCGGGGTCAAAAGTTCAGATGCGGATCGTGGACCCCGGGCCCCCCGGGTGTAATGATGTCGCCGTTTCCTCTGGGTCGACGCTTGTTTACAACAAACAGCAGGTCTCGGTGTGTTCATCTGTTGAAACGAGTGTTAAGGAGCTGTGACGTGTTTCAGCTTTGTTGCTTTTTCACATGTTTGTAGTTCTGATCTTGACTTTGACATCGTTCTGGAGAATATATTTATTTATACAGACGCATTGAAATGAGTCAGCCTGCAAAACAGTCACTTTGTTGGCTTGTTTTCACCCCCAAAAACGACATTTATTAAATAAAATAAAACATGAATGTGTTTTTCTTTTACATTAAACTTTTAATAAAGTATGCTTCTCATCAATGTGTTACTATTTGGTTCCAACAGTTTATTTATGTATGAATGTTACGCAAAAAGCTACGAAAGAGCCGTCATTGATAGAAAAAACAAACTCCTTTGCGGTTTAAAAGCATTTAACTACATCAACACACCGAGAGAGAGAGAGAGAGAGAGAGAGAGAGAGAGAGAGAGAGAGAGAGAGAGAGAGAGAGAGAGAGAGAGAGAGAGACTAAAGACAATGCAGACTGATGAAAGAAGAGAAGTCGGCGCTGCGAGCGGCTCCAGTGGGTGAAAATGGAGGCCGCTCGCTTTAATGGCGGCTCAACTCTGGTGTCGGGGGCCTCCGAGGGACCCTCGCTCGCCAACTCGGCTCACCCTTGCGTCATCAACAACATGCACTTTGAAGCTTCATCTGCAAGTTAATTGGCGATACCTGACGCGGCGATAATTTGCTGACTTGCGGGTCTGTGACGACGTGAGCAGACACTGTGGAGCTCTGGAATAAGAAGCAGGACATCCATTCAGCCGGCTTTCATGTAAATATATTACGGCTGACACCAACTGCATGAACAATAAGGCAAAAAAAACACGGTACTTTTAATATATTTTTCCATCAGAGTGGGAAAAAAACAATAAGAGCGCATATGGAGATCGTCGGGCTGCATTTTAAAACACTGACGTCGCGATGAAATGCTTATTCAGCACTTTTATAATGGCGTTATGTATTATATTATATCACTCCGGGTCAATATGGCACACACAGTGTTGGCTTTACCCAGAACTCATGGCCAGTGTTTGTGTTTTTCCTTCATCATGTTTGCAGTTGTGTAATATCTCTCTCATATTCTCCTTTACAGATTGTTATATGTACACAATAAACCTCTTTCCTCATCGTGTACCGGAGGGTTTGAGGCGTAGTTACAGTTTGCAGACCTGTGGCACAACAATATATATTTAATAGGGATATTTTGACATTCGAGCCTCTATTATTAATTTGTGTTCTTTAATGGTTTCTCAATGGATTTCCATATAAACAAATATAAAGCAATGTTCAGCAACTTGAAAATATAATCATCTGCAGAAAGTGGATTTTCTGTGCGACTTTCTAAAAATATAAATCCCTCAGTGAAATTACAAATTGAAACGCACCGTCCAGAAAAAATATTATCCATATTAAGTTTAGGAAAATAATGTTAAAGGTTGGAGTTTGTTCCGTCGACACCGACTCATAAACCCACAACTTATTGATTTACCAAACCATTCGAATGAACTAAAGTTCCTCCTCGACAAAACTCTGTCCCTCTGAGATGCAGTTTCATCCTCTGAGTCCACGCATGATGAATGAGGTGTGTGTGTGTGTGTGTGCATGTGTGTGTGTGCATGTGTGTGTGTGGATGAGCCGGTGGAGGGGCTGCGAGTGAGATTAGAGGGTGGGATCGGGTGTGTGTGTCGACAAGGAAGATATTGTGAATTGGTTTGTGTTGCTCATGTGGGATTCTACATGTGTGTGAGTGTGTGTGAGTGTGTGTTCATGGGGGTGAGTGATGGAGGGGAGGAGGAGGGGGGGGGGTAGCCCCGCTGTTTGGCCATACGCTCCTGCCTTCTCTTGCCTTTTCAGCCTGGCTGACCAGAGAGCTCATTTGCATTAGCGGTGTGTGTGTGTGTGGGGTGACGGGGGTGTGTGTGTGGAGGGGAAGAGGGGGGGGGGGATTTTGCTCGAGGCCTGTCTACTCTTCCAGGCTGTAGACTGGTGTGTGTGTGTGTGTGTGCATGGAGTGGGGAGAAATCGCGCGCTGGCAGAGAGGACGTGTCACATCCATGTAGCCCCCGCTAATCAGGGGCCGGTTTGAGCCGCGGCCAACGAGCCGCGTCCCCCCCCCCCCCCACGCCGCTCCCCTTCCACGTCCATGTGAAGAAATGCAGATAATGCCGCGCGCTACGGCGAGAGAGCAAGGAAGAGAGAGAGAGGCATGCTGGGAAAACGCTACATACGTGCAGGGGTGAGAGCTGCTGCTGGGTTAGCACGGAGTTCAGCATATGGGGTGGTATCTCGTATGTGTGTGTGTGTGTGTGTGTGTGTGTGTGTGTGTGTGTGTATAAAGGCCACGTGCACTCATAGCTTGGCTCTGACGCTCCACCAGCAGCTCTTTTCATTGCAAATCCTCAGTCATTTGGTGAAGTGCTAGTGACCCCTATGGGCAAGATGCTGTGGGTTTTTTGGCTATTCATGATGTGCATGGCTGCATTCGCACTAACCCATTAAATAAAGAACATGTTACGCGCATGCCACGTTAAAAAGATGTCGACAATCCTCCCCAAACTGGAAAGAAAATGGAAAAGTATGCTCCTCGCCTCTCGTGAAGGTCTTCCACTCTGGTTTTCCGCCAGAAATATGATCGCAATGGAAATAAAGTATGCAAAGAGACGGACTTTTGCACTTTGGAGTCGTCCACTTCAACCTATTCATATCAAGACAGAGAGAAAACATGCCCTTCAAAAAGCACACAGAACACCCAATGAAATGTCTTTGGGCACCACGATGTGAGTGACCACAATCCACAATCTGGCTTTTTTTTTTTTTTTGGAGACCGGTGCAGACAAACCTGGCAACCCCGGAAAGACAGAGCGCGGTTCTGCCAACTAGAGGGAGAGCCAGAGCGACAAAGCACCAAAAACAAGCTCCATGAAGTTCCTTCAAAACTGGACTATTAGTTACATGTTGAGATGATCTGTCTGAATTTGAACAGCAGAGAGTTTGTGAGACAGTATCACCTCCCTCCGGTCTCCAGGAAGGAGAACTCCTGTTCTATCACCATCATCCTCTGCAAAGAAAAAGCAGCCGAGAGAGAGGCGTAGAGAGAGAGAGAGAGAGAGAGAGAGAGAGAGAAAGAGAGAGAGAGGGATGAGTAAAGGAGGGAGGGACGGACTAAAGCATGGTGGAGAGATTTAGCTGTGCAGGTTCAGATTTCGTAGCGACCCCCGTGTTTTCCTTCTTCGCTTTCCGCCATCAGCGGCGTCTGCCCTTGTCGTGACAACCCCCCCCCCACCCCCCACACCCGTCCCTCCCCTCCTCTTAAAGCGTCTGATCCGCATCTTAACTTGAGGGAAATATAATGTATTCCAAAAGGCAGAGGAAAATAATGTGACACAAAGGGATGAAAACTAGCAGGATGAGGCCTGTAATAAGCTAAAGGGGCTAGGTGGATAATAACCCCCGAGTACGTGGAGACCCGGGCCTGTGTGCCTCTCCTTTGCCCGCCCGGGATCTCTAATCCTGGGCTTTGAGAGGGGGTTGCAAGGGGAAGGGGCTGAGGTTGAAGTTAGTGTAAGATGCATTAGTGTCTTCTACACATGTGCGCCCTAATCCCCGCTCGCCAGCCTTTTTTTTTTTTTTTCCTTCTTCCCTGAGCTGCTTTTGTATTTCATTTTTCTCTCCCCTCCCTCGCCCTGCAGCCCCTTTTCTCTCCTCCGCTCCCTCTTTTCCTCTCCTCTCTCTTCTCTTGACCGGTGAAATCCCGATGGGGCCGGCGGAGTGACAGGCCCCATTCAGCGGTGTGCTGGGGGTGACAGCTGGTGAGAGGCCCGTGTGAAAGAGCGTTGGCCCACATGATGCCTCCGCCACCCCTCCTCTTGCCGAACACACACACACACACACACACTGAGGACCGGCGGGTCGGGCAGCAGCTGAGCCGCCTCCGCCTCATCATCCCTCGTGTCCTTTCCACCCTCTAAGTCTCTTCGGACAGTCCGAGGGGAGAGGGCGGGAGGGGAGGGGACAGGTAGTTGCCATTTTGAAGTGTCAATCTGCGGTTTGGTTGTTGGTCACCGCTGCAGCGCTTCACGCAGAAATCCCCCGTCAATCAAACCACATGGGAAGTACAGTCTCTGCTGGTGGGTTCATGCGGGAATCAGACGTTTATAAATGAGAATGATCAATAATCTTTCTCGTTCACAATGAAGGTAAACTGCACGCGCGATCGGGGTGAAAAGATCACACAATCTCGGTTTGAAACCTGCATTTATCAGCAAAAAATAAACACTTTCACGTGTGTGTGTGTGTGTGTGTGTGTGTGTGTGTGTGTGTGTGTGTACAGGTCGCTGCACTCTTGGAGCACCAAAACACATTGATGTGGGTAAAAAGCCTTCAACCGTCATTTAGAGTAACCCGGAAGCATCTTTAACTTGCTTGGTGGATTTCAACGAGGCTCCACGTTAGCCGGCTACTTGATCCTAAAGTACAGGAGCTGCTCTCAGCACGGCCTCCTCTCAGTTCATTAACACGGGGAGCTTGTGTTGGTGGCCTGTAGGATTGAGAGTGTGTGTGTGTGTGTGTGTGCGTGTGTGTGAGAGGCCCGTCTGGTGCTGCCCTCATGTCGCCCGTGACAGCGTGTTCTTCCTGTGCCCCCAGCTTGCTTGCGTTACCTCGTGTCCATCAATCTGTGAGTGTGCCCTCACCTACACCTGTTTGTGTGTCTGCATGTGCATGTGTGCATCGCTTATTTGCTCTGCGAGTGCGTTTCCTCCCACACTACATCTTGTGTGTGTGCGTGTGCGCGTGTGTGTGTGTGTGTGTGTGTGTGTGTGTGTGTGTGCGTTTCCGTGCCCGCCTGCCTAACGAGGGTCCCTAGTCCATATGTGACTTCCTCATTAAGGGGCCCACATGACAGGGACAGAGGCGCTGGCCGCTGGCCCAGAGTTGGGCTGACACTGCCGGACCCCCAGACGCCAGCGGGACCGTGTGTGTGTGTGTGTGTGTGTGTGTGTGTGTGTGCTCGGCCACAGATGCCCTTACCATGTGGCCCCCTGTTCTCTCTTCCAGTTAGGACCACTAATTACAGGCTGGATCTCTCCCCTCTTCCTCCCTCCCTCATCCATCCATCCCTTCCTTTCTTTCCTACTCTCTTTTTGTCTCCTTTTGAAGTGATAATGGCGTCACCGGGTCGTAATTGGCACCGCCAAGATTGATAGTAATTGATAGGAAGGGTTGTCGGTGTTGCGGGGGTTGTTAGCTGCGGAGGTGTTTGGTTCACCTGAACGTCTGGGAGGACGACGGAGAGAGATGTACGGTGCGGCGGGGGGCTAATAAACCGGCAGAAAGCTGCAAATAAAAAGTTTGACAGGAGCAAAGTGACAGATGTATATACCTCCGCCAGAGGATGAACTGCGGCGCGCGGCGGCAGCACAACAGTTGGAACAGTCGATGTCGGCGGCCCAGGCAACCCGCCACAGGCGAGTGATTGACAGGCTGTCACGGAGACACTGCCTTGCCGTACTTCAAGTCGACTTCCGCGAGCGCTGCTCCTGCCTGCCATACCTGGCAGAGGCACAGTTGGATCACGAGCGGCGGCGCTCGTGCCGCCGGCGCCGCCGCCACGTTCAGCGGGAATCCACCACGGCGAGAACAAATAATGTCGGCGAGGCTTTTCGTTTTTTTTTGTGTGTGTGTGTGTGCAGTTAGTGGTCACGGGGAGTGTTTTTCCCATCATGCTGAGGACACACAAACATGACCTGACACCATCCACCAGCGCCACGGTCCCCACTGTGCTTCCTGCTGACTTTGGAAAGCAAGAGTATCGCGACGAGGAGAAAAGGCTGGCGGATGAAGGACACCACCATTTGCACGTTATTTAGCAGGCATAACAGCAGCGCTATTGCCATGTAGCCTGTGCTGACTGCGATGGAGAAGTGATGTCGTCACGAGTACTTGTGGTAGATTAAAATGTAGTTATTTAAAGATGAAACTAGGTGATGTAGTCACGAGTACTTGTGATGGATTAAAATGTAGTTATTTAAAGATGAAACTAGGTGATGTAGTCACGAGTACTTGTGATGGATTAAAATGTAGTTATTTAAAGATGAAACTAGGTGATGTAGTCACGAGTACTTGTGATGGATTAAAATGTAGTTATTTAAAGATGAAACTAAGTGATGTAGTCACGAGTACTTGTGGTAGTTTAAAATGTAGTTATTTAAAGATGAAACTAAGTGATGTAGTCACGAGTACTTGTGGTAGTTTAAAATGTAGTTATTTAAAGATGAAACTAAGTGATGTAGTCACGAGTACTTGTGGTAGTTTAAAATGTAGTTATTCAAAGATGAAACTAAGTGATGTAGTCACGAGTACTTGTGGTAGATTAAAATGTAGTTATTCAAAGATGAAACTAAGTGATGTCGTCACGAGAATTAGCTTCATTAACCTTTAAAATTGTACATCTAGCAAACTTCTTGATGTCTCGTCTCCGCTGTACCCAACTAGTTTGTAACTTAACTTATTTTGTCCGTAACTCAGACATCTTCTTGACCTTGACCAGCGGTTGTATAAATATATGCTTTAAGCTTTTTTATTTGACCTGAACGCTATCAATAACCACTTTCTTTCCCTCTGATGAAGCACTCTTTGAGCTGATTAACATGTCGGTCTCCCACACAGTGCTCCTTTGGGAAGCCAACACTTAAAAAAATCAACATCCAAAGACCACTTTCTTAAAATTAACATTCAGTCTGTATTCAGACGGTGTACATTTCATTTGTAATCAGATTTTTATTGTTTTTTTCTTTTTCATTTTCTTAATTTTTTTCTTCTTCTTCCTAATGAGAAACAAGATTGACTTTTAAAAATGCTGAGAGCAACACTTTAAACCTGCATGCAGATGTTCGTGACACACTCACTATCTCACGGATTCCCACGCTTTAAAAAAACAACAACAAAGAAGTCAGCAAGATGCGAGATCGGTGAATATGGCTTTTGGGGGGAAAATCACAGCAACCGTATACGAACCGGTGTCCCGGAGACGTCCGCCGCCTCTGACAGCCGCCAGCTGCTCCACGCCGACCCCGTGACCTCCAGGTCTGGGCTCTGGCGGCCCGCCTACTGCTGTACCTGTCTGGTTCACACATGTAGCTCCTCTCGGTTACACACATGAGCACTTCAGGGTCACGGGAATACTCCACGGACTCAAGTTATCTCCGTTAAAAAAGTTTTGAAGTGCATCAAAGCTCACGATTCTTTAAGGATCAGTTTGTGGTTTCCAGATAAATTTCAAGTTAACACGGGGGGCGTAATAATATGTGATTATTCACATTGTTGTGGATTTCTTTTGGAGGGTGTCGGCTTAAGGAAATGTGGGGCAATCATTTAGGTATTGTTTGGCTAAAGTGTCGTTTCACCGATGCTATTGTGTTTATAAAAAAAAAAGGCGGCTGATTGCGTCACGGCGCTATTTTCACACCCTTTTCTTTTCCACCCACACATCGTGTCGGTCCGTGATTTGTCTGTTTACGTCCAAATAATTACCTGTCACACAAACGTTCGGGCCCCAGGGGCAGTTTAAGGTCCTCAGCAGATATCATTTTCCCCTTAAGCGGGTCTTAAACTGCCTCCTGGTGTTAGAATGAATTGCCGCTGCCCAGACGCGGGGTTGACCCTAGACAGACCTTTGACCTCTGACCTTCCAATTGTCTTGTTGCCTTTCCAGGGTAAACAGACAGAAGGCTGCCTGTCTGTGGCGCTAATGGTCCGTCTGCGTGTCTGTCCGCGTGCATCAGATACACGCAACGCTGAAACAAATGCACGCGTGTCGTGGTGCTTTTTAATCGTTTGATTTTGAAAGAAGTTTTCGGATGTACTCAAAATATTAAAGTGAAGACTAAACAATGTGAAAATGTATAGCATATTGTATTTGTATAGTATCAATCTATACATATATTTATATGCGATCGTTCAACAATATATGTGCATGTATGGATGTATAGCAACTAGAACAGCAAATATAATTATAAACATATCATTTTGGGTAGTTTAATTAACCTTAAAAGCCAAAATATTACAAAATAAAACCAGCAAAGTAACTTTCCTTTTTCCACACTATATTTTTAAATTTCTATAAATAATGATAAACGCAACCTCAGCTCTCTTTGTCCTTCATTAAAGTTAGAGTTTTTTGACCACTCAGAGCCACCGTACAAGCAAACGCCATCCCAAATGTGATTTCCGTCGGCCATTAGTCTCCCAGAACAAAAGCGTCACACGACTAACATGCAACGAACTGACAGATGTGCAATTTAAAGATGGAGGTGATGGAAGAACAGCTTGGAATCAGGAATGTTTACGAAAAAACATCCGACGCACAAAACGATTGTACTCACACAGACGGCATCGACTGACTGAATCCGGCGCTACGTAGCCGCGTTAACTATCGGGGGTTACAGTTCATCAACCTGCCAATCAAACGCTGCCGTCTGTCAGCCGCGCGACGAGCGTCGGAGATGAAGAGGAAACTTGTTCTCGGAATAGACTCAGCTGTTCTCGACGCCGTCAGATGCTCTCGCTCTCGGGAGAAGCGCTCTTTCTTTCCGACGCCGGCTCAGATGAGACCGGGAGTTTTTTTTTCGGGGAGGGAGCGAACAAACGGAGCGAGCGGCTTAACGAGGGCTGTAGAGTGGTCGCCTGGTGCAGCTTCAGGTCCAACAAAGCCGTCGTTTTGCCCTCTCCAGACATCTCGTGGCGCTGATCTGAATCAACCCAACCCCCCCTTCACCTCCCTCAAACACACCCTCAGGTGTTCAGGTTGGAGACATCAAGGGAGTAGCGGAAATTCATTTTATTTTAACTCATTTCACCTCCGAAAGGGCCCTCTGGGCAGCTGGAAGGCACCGAGAAGTGAGGTCGGATGTGATAAGAGCTATCTGGCTGCTCCCGGTCTGCGGCTCTTTCCGCACCCCCCACAATGCACTGCCACAATGGCTGCTCAGGGGTCAATTGAGGCACATTAAATGTCTGTATACCCTCGGATGGACCTCGGACTACACACAAAATACTCCGAGATGCGTCTGGAGTGCTGCAGAAAGGAAGTCTGACAACCCACAAACGTCACGCGTACACATGCTGAAGACATTTGAATGCGTATGACATCATGTAAGTCATGAAATATCCCACTTTAAAAAAAAAGGTGTTTGCTAACAAGTGGCTACATGAGACTACCGTTGTGGAAAAATGCCTTTTGGTCGAAGGGAACCAGTGTGACGCCTCCATGAAACATGTCGTCCTTGCAGCTCTATACACATGACAGCATATTTGCATTAATATTCATTTGGTTTTCAACTTGTTGCCAAAAGCCAATGAAGTCTTCTTGGGTTGTGAGCTGCCAAATGACTTCCTGCCTCTTATGGATTCATAGCGGCTAGCAGATGGTTGCACAGGAGTCCGTGCATGTGTGTGTGTGTGTGAGAGTGTGTTTTCTGTCCATGCATCTTTGCCGTTTCCAGCATGCCATCAATCCCACCGCGCGTCGCTCCGTGTATACATTAACGGACATGAATGAAGATGAGAAGAAGGGGGAGTGAATGAAAAGAAAGGGCTGATAGGATCTGGGGGGGAAAAGGAGCCGGAGGTTGTTAAAGGTAATGAATCTATACCTGTGTGTCTGCGGCCATTGTGGCTTATAATTGCGGCGGTGTTCTTCGGGGTGGCTGAGAAATGCCAACGAGGAGCGCTCAAACAAAAACACCTGCCCCCGCCGCCATTTCACCACAACATTTCCTCCCTGACAATCGGCCCCGCCTCGGCCTTTTCACCGGCCACCGCGGGGTCCGCAGGAGAGAAGAGGAAAAAAAAAAGCATTTCCAGAAGGAGACAAAAGGAAAAGTGGAGACATTATGACGCGCCTGTGATGTTAATTAAAATAAGAGAAAGAGATCCATTCATGCAACGTTTCACCGACGCAAAAACAATCTTTTGTGCGGGAAGAGGAATCCACGGTGACCCCCCCCCACCTCCCTCCCGAGCATCGGACACACGGCTCTACAATGAAATGTCACTTCCAAGGGCGCCGGCGTGCGTGCTGATGGGAGGTGAAGCGTCGCGGCGTTTCATTTCTCCTCCTTTTGTTTGCCATTTAAAGCGTTTTTTGTTGTTGTCGTCGCTGTACATCCTCTGTGTGTTGTTGCCGTTTAAGTCTCTTTATCCGACGTGGCTTTTGTCTTCGCCTGTCATCTTTTTTTTGAAGGAGACGATATGTGATTGTTTTTAAGGCCCTTAAGGGTTTGTTTCATTGCACGTCGAGGAATGCTATATTTTTTTGATGTGCCGTATCACCGAGCATGTAAATACTGTAAGCCCATCTGGGTGTCGGCGGGTGTCAGGCAATGCGATCTGTCACTTTGCATCTCGTTGTCGTCGGCAGGGTGAGCACATCGAGGCCGACTTCAATGTCTCCAAACTCTCAGAGTATTCTCCTCCAGCTTTGTGTGGGAAGAGAATAAAGAATCACCGTCACTTCCTGGAACGTCGGTTTTTTTGTACCTTTTTTTCATGACGAAGCTTCCGCTCACCTGTGGTGGGAATTTTTATGAAGTTTCTGGAGGGTCAGTAACGTCTAGATGTGATGATTCAGGGCGACGTGGAACGCATTGGACAGGGATCCACCCGCCGGGGTCAACGGGGGAAGGGGCGGGGAGAGGGGGGCATTGTCATCTTAACATATGGAAACTTCATGAATAAAAAGCTCCTGCACCCTGGGGTGCACCTGTACAGCTTCTCGGAGGCCCAGAGTCCTCACTCAGGGACTCTCACAAGATACGCCGAGAGAGAGAAACCAAACATTGGTTTATTAATTTTGATCCTTTAGAGTAGCACGGCCTTGTGGAATATTGATTTCAAGGAAAAGTAAGTCATATTTCTGTTTTTTCGCTGGGTATAATATTTCGGGCTGGAGCAGTGCTCGCTGTGCTCCGTTGGCTTCGTCCCGACAAGAGATTTGGTGGTTTTGGGCGGATTCTGTGGGTCGTAAGCTTTACAGAAAGGTGCGCTAACCGCGTGTAGCATCAAGCTAGCGCGACGACAATGAATCGTTTCAACAACTTTCCAGTCCTACTTATGGTTTACTTTAATATTTATGGTTGAATTGTATTTTAAACATGTAAAATTGACTTATATGCTCTTGTAAGGACAGGATGTGCTGGGTTTTTTGTCATGGCTCTTATATAGACATGGAGGGTGAAGGAGAGATCATGAATGAGAACTCTGCCATCAGTTCCTGGGGCTCAGGAGGTTTTTTAACCCTGGTCTTTTCTTTCGTGTGCCTCATGTTGATTCGCTGCGGGGACGTTGGGTTCTCTTCTTCAGGTCCAGGCTGAAAATGTCTCGACAACTTTCGGATGGCTTGCCATTCAATTCTGTCCAAACATCCGCGGTCCCTTGGCGAGTTTTTTTTTTTTTTTTTAACACTTCTTTGGTGTTTAATGTTGTCACAAAGCTCCCCGTCTCTTCTTTGTCGCTCTTTATTATCATTATTTTGTCTCCCTGACGTCTCGCAGTACAAAGACGGTATGGATTCACTTTGATATGACAATGATGCAAATAAAATGATGGCTTGAAATGACAAGCGGCTCTTGCGTCTCTGAAAACAGAACTGGGCCAATTCCAACCATTATTAGCATTTTGTTTTTTTGCCGGCGTGGATACAGCAGCTCCACAATTAGGCCGATCTCATTCCCTCTCAGTTTGTGCTCTTCAGCGTGACTTTTCATTCGACGGTTAACAAAACACTATCCCGTATTCTGGAGGTATTTGATCAAACTCTGACCTTATTTTTCCCATCATATCCAGACCTCAAAGTACACGCTGGATCAGACGCGTGATGGACAGTAATGGCGGGTTCCAGCCTCGCGGAGAAGTTACAGGCTGGAAAGGAAAAGTCTCTACAGCTCTCACGCGGCCTTTTTGTTCCTCATTAGGTGAATTTCCGAGCCGTGTGCGCGTCTAATTACTACCTTGAAAATGAGTACGTCAACCGCGAAGTGGCCCTCCCTCGGTGGCCCTTTGAAAGAAAAGGCCCGTCTGGAGGAGAGGCAGAGTGAACGATCATAAAAATCATTCCCTGGAAATCCAGATATCACTAAACACGAGAGCCCGGCAGCAAAATGAGCTCATCCTGTCCAATGAGTGTGAGGAGGAAGCGATGAAGAGGAGCGCAGGTTGATGGAGGGGATGGATCAGCCCGTAGAGCGACGCCGGTGAATTCCAGAGCGATGCAAACGGAGTTCAACTTGAATTGACTGAGTAAATGCATGTTTTCCTGGTGGTGTTTCTGCAGCGTAGAGGCCCGTGGTCCTCCTCACAGTTCAGGCCCTGCTGAGTGCTTCTGCATCAGACCGCTGGAGATCCTTAAAATAGAATCAGGGGAGTCTGACAGGGAGCGTAAGTGCTCCAGACCTGGATGAAGCAGTAGGTGGTGGTGAACGCTTGGTCGGGCACACACACACACACACACACACACACACACACACACTCTCGTTTCCTCCCGAGAGAAAGGAGGTGGGAATGCATTTTTCCAGCTCCTCTCTAAACCGCCGCGCCTCTCCCCAACACTGCAGGTAAACAAACATTTGTAATGTTTACTCGGTTGCAGTCACCCGGGCACTTGTCGGCGGTGGCTCGGGGGCTTGTCGCGGCGTCAGGTACACACATCTGAGTGGTCTGCGGGATCTGAAGGCATCGGGGGAGGCTGCGGTGGCGAGGAAGAGGAGGGAGGAAGGAGGAGGGGGATGAGAGGGGAATCGATGTGAGGCTCTTTTTCGGCTCCCTGGCTGTGCAGCTGCTAGCAATTACCTGAGAGGGAGAGGAAAGACTGGAGTAACCCGGCGCTGAAGGCCTCTCCTCGCCTCGCACCCCGAGGCGCTCTAATTACTCCGGCAAAAGGCAGAATATCTGTCAGAACCAATCAGCGGCAGCCGGGGGAAAAAAAAATAATCGGGAACACGGCGAGGCGTTCATTTGTTTGCGAGGCAAACACTCGCCGGGTACTTAGCGGCGAATCAATGTTTGATTTATTAATGCTCGCACGCGGGGGTCAGGGCGCCGCGCTTTATTGTGACAATCCTCACGCCAAAGCGCTGGAAAATAGAATTATTCGGCCGCGATGGCAGAAGTGCATTTGTTTTTGTTGTTTTTTTTCCCAGTTGTGCGAACGCAGTCACGTGCACATCCGAATCAGAAGTTACTGAGGAGTTGTTGGCAGAGGGCAAAAAAGTGAAGTGTGAGACACACAAGAGGTGCTTCTTCGAGATGATAATCCCCCCCCTCCCTCCTCTTCCCCCCTCCCGACTCTCCTTTTCTTCATCTTCTTTGCAGGATTGGCTTTGGAGTGCGGCCGTCCCCCTGCCATATGCTCGGCGCCGCTCATCTTTTAGAAGCACTTTGTCACTCTCCGCGGTTCGGAGGTAGACTTTGAAAGCCACGTCGCAGGATGCAAAACACCCAGAGAAGGTGGGCCAGCCCCAGACAATGATTAATACGGCTTTCAGCCATCTCCTTGAAGGGAACTGAGGCATCATTGCATCGCGGCAGAATTACTTTGGCTTAGAAGGGTGAAGTGAGGGGGGAGGGGGGAGGGGATGAAAAAGCAGCCCCATAATTCTTTGAATCGCCATATACGGCTGTTTTTTAATTAAAATGTTTAGTGAAAACACATTATTCACAACCTTGAATTGCACGGGCGAAACTTATACTTTATGCATCGGGCGGCGGGGGGGAAAAAAAAAGTGTTGAGACTTTGTCACATTCACGAAAAAGCCTCGTCTTGAGCTCCAAGGTTGAGCGGGTGGTTTCGTGCGTTTCCGTCCCGAGTTTTTTAAAAGTGATGAACGACGAGAGCGCATTCGCACTCTTTTTTCTTCTTCTTCTTTTCTTCTGAACTTCTCAGAACACGCCGAGCGACCGATGTTGGGGGATTTTTTTGGACTTGCGGCGAGGGAGGGGCTTTGTTGTCGGGGCGTGCCGCCGCATAAATGGAGCCCAAAACAAAGCGGCAGAGTCTCCCTGCAAGGCCGGGTCGCCTTGGACCACGAGGTCGGGGGGTCATGTGTGTTGGGCTGACAGGTCTCGTCACGCCGAGTCGCCCTCCTGAACGGAGGCCTGATGAAGACCAATAGGACTAATGGTGCAGGTCTGCTCGGGGCGGCCGGTGAGTCACGCCCGCTGTGGGAGGCGGGCTTTCTTCAGGGACTCTACTGAAATATGCAAATGCTAGTCTTTACGGTGGGAGCACATTCGGGTGGTCATGGACGGTTGTAAATTACAGCTTGAATCTCAGTGATGACGTATTCTGCATTTATTCCACATGGCAGTGGTTTGTAAGTACATTTTTCTTTGAGAAATGCGCTTTTTTATTTACTTTTTGCTCCATATATTAGTATATTAGCTTAAAGATCAGACATTTTCTGCCAATAAGTGGCAGAGGAGCTGCACTTAATGGCCAGTAGTCAACATTGAGATTACATTTTTCAGCTTCATCCATATTTTCTCCTTACATTTCTGCTTTAGGACAATTGTGCCTCTTTATATAGAGAGCTGAGCTTGTTCTGTGATTTTTGATGGAACATATGAGTATGTATCTCATGCGCAAGTGCTTTTAAAAGGCACAAGAAGGGCGGAGACAAGTTTCCCCTCATGCATTTATTATTATTCACATTACAATAAGAAACACACGCTGTACAGTCAGCTGCACGACAATCCAGTTCAGCTCCACCAGTAAACCAGTTCAGATGGTTTGTTTAGCCGGAGGAGGAGAATACAATTAAAACTTGACCCTTCATTTTATCTGGAACATTTCCAAAATAAAACTAGCACGGCATAAAAAAAAAAACTACTAAACTGTCAGATCGACATGTTAACTGTTTAAACTTGTCACATTGTGATTCAGAACATTGTTAAAACTTCCTGTTAAATGGAGATTTGTTTCTCCCAAAAATGATCCAGTGAACTACTTCCTGTTCACAACTCTTTGCTAAAAAAACATACATCTGTTGCCTCTTACTCAGTTTACTCTGAAGCAGTTTCTCAATATTCACAATATTTCATTTGTATCAATTAAAACAGGAACTCTGCAAATCAATGCAGTTACGCAAAAAAAAAGGAAAAGAGCCGTAATTGACTTTGACTCCTTTCTTGAAGAAGAAAGAACGTGCAGTCATCAAGTTCTGAGGATGAAATAGAAAACGAGAAATTATTAATCACGAATGGCTGCTTTTAGGAAAGCAGAAGTGAGATCATTTCAAAACGAGTGCCGAGTAATGCGCAATGATCAGTGGGGACTTTAAGAATAAAGACACGGCAACAAAAGGAAGTGCTCTCACTCATGAACACACACACACACACAGTTCTTTCATATAGCAATTCATCTGAACAAATTGGAGGCTGCGAGCATCCCACAGATGAAATCTCAGTCAGTGCCGTGCAAATTAAAACAACGCAGCCCCATCCTCCATTACACATATCATTAAAAAGCCCCCGCTACCAATAATCAACCTTACCATGTTGGCGAATAAAATGCAAAGGGCTGAATTAACAAGCGGGCGTGACAGGCTGGTTATTGATTTAATGTCAGCGGCTGGCTGGCACATGCATCTCTGAGGCACAGCACACTATTAAAACGTCCTAACTAGGGTAATTGCATCAGACACCTTTTTATACCACTTTGTGCGGCTAATCGGCATGTAATAAGGAGAGAGAGAGCGAGGACAGAGGAGCCGAGGGATGCGCTGAGTCAGCGGCCGTGTGATGTCATGTCAAGGCAAAAGGAGGAAGAGGGACCGTAAAGGAGTGGCAGGAGGGTGAGTGAGGACGCATGTGGGCATCAATCAGGTGCCAGTAATCTGTCAAAGACATATATATATATGTGTGTGTGTGTGTGTGTGTGTGTCCTTATTTCTGTCTCATTCATACGCCGTGACCATTTTGATATTTCCATAAACACTATGTATTGATGGATTTGGGATGTAACACACAGCACTGTGCCACCAGTGTCTGGTTTAATATAGAATATGTACAGTTCAGTTCATGAACTTACACTTACATTTGATTGAATATTAATTAAATAGGATTTTTTTATTGATAAAAGGGTCTTCATGAACCGCCTGGTTGTTTTCCTGCTTCTTTACCATCCTACTGTCGCTGGGAGCCGGCTACTAAACTAAACGTTTGCTCTCCACACACGGGCGTCCTCCTGTCGGGGTCGAATCCCACAACCGGAAAATATCCTTCAGACGTCGCCCGCTCGCCCGCGCGCTCCGGGCTCGGACTACTTCCTGTCGCTCCCCGAGTGAAGATGTGAAACTTCATTACGGACCCCCCAACGAGGCCTGTGAGGGAGAGAGAGAGAGAGGGGAAGGGGAGGGGGGAGGGGAGGAGGTGGCCAGGTGCCAGGTGCTCCCTGTGACGGGACACCCCATCGTCACGGAGACATGGGTCAGGGAGCGTGTGGGGAGGGGGCCGCGTGCTCCGAGCGGCGGGGCGGCGGGGCTTTAGCATGAATTAGCCGCCCGCTGAGCCGCTGCTTTGGAGCCGCTGGAGGAGAGGTCACGTACGCAGTGGCCCTCGAAACGCACACACACGGGCTCCCTACGCAACAACAACAGGGCTCTGTGTGCGCCCAGCTAGTCACAACAGCTATTCTGCATTTAGCACAAATACAAGCACACACACACACGCACACACACACACTCGGGGAGGATGAATTAGGTCAGCTCCGTTGGTCAAACAGGACGGCTCTACCCGCAGCAGGGCACTAAACACAAATTATTCACACTCGAATGCTTTTAATATCAAAAGAGGGACAATCAGAGACGGGAGCTCGTCCTTTCAGAGCGTCCCACGGCTCAGTGTGGCGTCCCAGAAGGCACCTTGTCCAGAGAGCACCTGGACACAAGAGCACTCCGGACGAACGGAGGCCGCTGAAGGAGGCCGCACTGTTTCTGTCTTAATGTCTGGAAACAGCAATGCGTTGTGGTCCGGAACGGACCTTGGAAAAAAAAAAAACATCGCTTCGAAAATCATGTTTCCAAGCAACAGTCGTGATATTAGAGGAAACAAAATGGAATAATGTGAAGTGTGCTGTTTGAGCTGTTGAACACAAACAAAACCTGTCGCTGATTTCATCAAATTGATGCACAACAGCTGATTAAAGCACTTCACACACTCGTGTTTTTGTCTTGAATACTTTCTCACACAATATGAGGTCAGATCCTCTCCTTCGGCTCGAACCTTTCACAATAAAAGCCCCGAGACATGCGACTGTTAATCTCACTATATGACACCCAAATGAACTGGCTAACAGTAGCTTGTGTTGCACCTGAATAGTTGTGATGTGACGTATTTGCAGTGGAGAACTTTGTTGACACGTAAAGGTCACGTAGGTCAACTGGTGAGGACGGTCTCGTTGCTTTCAAACTCCCACTCCACCAGAAACAAAATGCATCCTAAAATAATCTTTTTTTTTGGCATGTAAGAATATTAAACTCTCCATTTCCAAAGTCAAATAGTGAGATTCTTCAGCGAAGAAGAAAAAAGTCAGCAACGTTTTTGTTTAGTAACAACATCTCTGATCCTCCTCCTCAGCGTGACACGGCTGCGAAACCGAAGCTTTGTTGTTCGCCAACGGAAAGTGATGATCCCACCCTGGCGGAGGAGGGAGAGAGCGAGCGAGAGAGAGAGAGAGAGAGAGAGAGAGAGACGCTTGATTGTCAGAGACTCCATCACCCGACAACCTGTGAGAGCGACTCATTCACTCGGTCCTCTCCTACACACCTCCGGGGCCTCAACAACACCTCTCAGCACAATGAATCAAACACACACATACAAACACACACACACACACACACGTCACACTACGACAAACACCACGTTTGCTGACGAGTCTGACTCCCGAAGTCTGCGACGTCCTCCGGCTCGACGTCCCTTCTGATCTCTAATCACGGCAGCCGTCAACACTCTTGTTATTTTGGGCGGTAATGAAAACGGGAATCAGCCTCACACGGATTCATTTGTACCGGGGAAAAGAAGGAGAAAAAAAAGAAGAGAAATAATTAAGACAAAAGGTCCTGCATCAAGGCAGACAAATCAGACGCGCGACAAAGTGTGATGTCCTCCCGCGGTGATGCGGGCCTGTCCTTTTGTGTCGAGGCCGCGTCTCTCCGGCATTAATCAGAGCGTCGTCCTCTCCTGTTAGGCTGATGGCGAGGCTGCAGGTCTTTAATCAAGGTTAGAATAATCTGTGATGCTAGCTGATTATAAACCTGATCATCAGCAACATATTGTCACCTCCTAATCACCCAAATAAACAGAGACCTGCCCTCAGCCCCGCCGTGGGGGAATAAATTACACACACCAGTCTTACACATGCCTACATGCATATGCAAACAATTACAGTCCTACCTGCCCGCAGACACGAGCACGCGCGGCTACGACGCGTTAGCCGGAGTAGCCACGCGCGCGCACGCACAGATACAATCTGCAGCGCGCAGCACTTTTCACATCAAATGCTTTTTAATGCAAATACCACGTTTTATGGCCGGCGTTTGAAATATTTCTGCCTCTCAGCGATTGAGGAGTGAATACATTCCAGCTTGAAAGACATCCATCAAGACAGCAGATAAACAATGAAAGTCCCTCTCAAGTCCACGATAACCTCAACTTCTTTCTAATCTACTTTCATGTGCTTTGTCTCTTCTTCTTCTTTTTTATATTTACTCCCACTCTTTTACTTCACCTCTGAGCATCTCCTCTCCTCTCCTCTCTCCTCCCTCTCTCTCCAAGAAGCTCATTACCTTCGAGGCCGAGAGTCTCGGAGCTGTTTTTCAACGCAGCGGAATTATAACGCGACCGGCGACGGCACTCGTTAGCGGCCTTGTCAATCACCGGGCCCGGGCGGGAGGGAGAAGCAATCGGCGGCGGGGGTCAGCGATGGAGATGTTCGCTCTCTATTCATCCATCACATCTTCCGGGGAATCAATTTACACCCGCGTCAGCGTCGCGGCGCCTCGACAACAGCGGTGATATGAAAGAGGAAGGAAACAACTTCTGAGGGAGAGACGGAGGAGAGTGGTGGATCCGTTTAGATACAATCTAATAAACGTCACTCATCTTGTTTTTTTCACTCCTATCACCCTCTCCGGGTTACCTGAATCCATCCTCCACTGGAAATGAGTACCTGCTAATAACTTTTATCTATATATGTGGAGCTTTTAAAAGCAGCCAGATATCAACATGTTTATCCTCATCCCGCTGAAAGTTGCTAAACCTCATTCCTCCGACGTTCCCGTGCCTCTCCGTGTGCCGTTTACTTATGTATTCTCTTTGGGGAGGTGGCGAGGGAGAGACTTGGGACGCCGCCGCCGCTCACATTAATGTAGTTGTTTCTTTCCTGCAGATGTCAGCTGCATGGTTCATTAACGCCGTTTGCTTGAGCGAAAGCCGAAGAGAAAGGGGGATAAAAGACGAGGAGACAGGTAGAGATGGAAGCGACTAGGCGGCGGCGGCGAGGGAGGGGGGGGGAGAAAAGTAATTGGCAACATAAATGAACCCCGGTGGCGTCCGTGACACCGTCCACGTTAGTCGACTGCAGATGAAAAAAAACTAGAAAATTTCGCAAGAAATTTTGAAAGTGTGGCTACTACTGCCGTAAGACGTCGCAATATATAGCTTTTGTTTCTGACGCCCGTCTCTCCTCCAAAACACTTGAGTTGGTTTGTGTGTTAAACTGATTGGCTGATATGAAGCACCTGTGTGCTGCCGTCGTCATGGTGACCAAGTGAGCGCCAGCAGACTGATTAGAGGCAGACTGGACTGTGGACTTAAGGAAATAAACTACTGAACGTCCTGAACACACACAAACGTATATGAAATATCATATGACCTTATTAATGATCACAGTGTTGACAACTACACAATATAAAACACACGTAAACGTCTTTGTGTGTGTCTGTGTGTGTGTGTATGTGTCTGTTTGTGTGTGTGTGTTTGTGTGTCTGTTTTGTGTGTGTTTGTGTATGTGTTTGTTTGTTTGTTTGTGTGTGTGTGTGTGTGTGTGTGTGTGTGTGTTTGTGTATGTGTGTGTGAGACAAACAGACAGAGAGACAGAAGTCATCTGTGTTGTGTGTGCGTGTGTAAGTGTCTGCGTGTCTGTTAAACTGCCCTAACGAGAACACCTGTGGGTCGTTAGATCAAAGGTTGCCATGGTGATGACTTCAAAGGGACTTCCTTACGCTGAGCTTAATAGACCTAAATACTGTGGAACTCCTTTCAAACTATTAAAAAAAAAAGGTACTTTAAAAGCCACTATTGCTTCGATATCGCATATTGAGCGTTAGGAAGACCTGATGAACAGATACTGTGACTGGCGAGTCTGTACGATAAAACATGTGTCTGTACGGGCGATTTACAAATCAGGTACGAGCTTCAGGGGAGACGTGGCTTTGGAGGGAGATTTAACATGGCGGCGGATGGCAGAGCGAGGTGGACTTGCTCTCACATTCAGTCCGATTTCAAGACGTCTGAGTCTGTTGGATTCCTATCGACCGCAGTTTATGACAGAAGACAATATTTCCAACGTTTCTATCCAACAATGGTGTATGAAGAGTGAACATTGTGCGAGTAAGGACAAAATACGTTTTATTTTTTTAGCAGTTTCTGTCGCTTCTTCTCACTCTGTTAATTGGTGCGCCACCCTCTACGAACATTTCGTGAAATTTTTTTGACAGTTTTTGACGTTTTTTGCATTTTTCGGGAAAACGGCCGGGCGAATCTCTTAGAAAAGTCATACCTCACGATTCCCGCGCAAACCGCACGTTTCGATGTATTTTTTACGCATGTGCTGGCAACGCTCTGGGAGGAGTAGTGGTTTGACTATAAGAAGAATAATAATAATAAGCCCGCAGGAGAACATGAAGTGTGCTTCCAGCATGGGGTCTATGACCCCATGCGGCTGAAGCCACACTTAAAAACGCCTTTCAACGCCAACGCTGTTGCCGGACGCGGGCGGCTTTGAGGAAACCTGAAGTGTGAGGTGAGAAACAGTCAAGTAGAGGGAAGTGACACAGCAAGAGGAGGACGGCGGACTGCCAGTCCCTGTGCATTGTGGGGCGGGTGTGTGTTGTGTATTCGTGTGTGTGTGTCGGTGCTTTCATTCCAGGAGATGTCATGCTGCTCGAGCAATCGGTTCCCCCGTTCAAGGCCGTCCGCCGCCTGCTGCCGGCGCCGGCGCCCCTGCTGCACCCGGCCCGCCTCGTGCCAGGGCCTCCGACACCGCGGCCGCCAAACGCCAGGAGCCCGCCTGCCCCCTTTCGCCTCGGCAGAGCAGATGTCGCTCAATTGCCCCCACGAAAAAGCTCCGCCGCGACCATGCAACCCCCCCCTCCTCCTCTCCTCCTCCGCCGCCGCCCTGACAGGCAGCCACGCCGGCGTGCCAAGCGGTCGACACCCGACGTGTGAAGAGAGACGGGTGGCGGGGCACGTCGGCGGGGCGAGGTGGGGGGCATCAGGCAAGGAATGCACAGCGTGGGAGCGTTGTAGCTTTTTCGCACTCCCTCCATCGCCTCCTCCCCCCCAGAAGCCACCCACTCACCCACCTCTCTCCCTTACAAACACCACCGCCGCCACCGCGCACTGGCACATGAACACATGCACAGTCTATCCCCCCCCTCCGCCCCCCACACACACAAAAAAAGAGACACACTTTCCCCTCTTTCTCCCGAGATGACACCCCCTGCAGGCCTTTGGAATATTCTAATTCTGTTTCCGAACTCTTATTATGTGGGGAGTGTGTGACATGTGAATTGTAATTAGTCGCTCTGGGGTGAGCAGAGAGTGAAACCCCCACCTCCCCCCCACCCAAAAAGGAGAAAAGAACCACACAAAAAAGGGATAGGAAAAGACAAAACACTGCAGGGCAAATAATATACCCATCCAATTTGAACCCCCAATCACCACCTTGTGCTCCTGTCACACCTTTGATTTCTCACATAGGTGCATGAACACACTCCCTCAGCCCTTCAGCTCTCTTTGTTTTCCCCTCCCGGCGCCGATCCAAGTCCATTCACCTCCCCGAACATCCATATGGTACAGTAGCACTCCACCTCCAGACCGCTGTGGATCTTATCTGCGAGGCGGGCCCCGTATCAATAACCCCGCGGCCCCCACCGCTCCACTACAAAGGGCCCGGGCGACACGGGGCTAGCTGTAGGGATGGAAGATAATGGAATTGAGGTGGTACTTAAATCTCAGCGAACCACGGCAGCTCAAGTAATTAGTGGATGGGATCCATACTGGGGGCACTAAGCAGAGCTAATGCTACCCTGGGCTCTGCTGCCGGAGCTACATTAGCTGCATGGGAATGTGTGGCGCTATCGCACCGGATTATCTGCCCCGCTCGCTAGCTAGCTGGCTTCTGGATCTCTCGGATAAACGGCCTCCCAACTCCAAGAAACCCCGGAAAGAAGACGAGGAGGGAGACGGTGGTGGCGGGGAGGGGGAGGAAGGGGATTGTAATTTCACAGCAGTGTCAGAAGAGCCAGCCGAGGCCCTGTCTTTCCATTGAGGCTTCATTAGGGCGAACAATGGACGTCCCTGCCATCTAATTAGACGAGGTTAATGAGGAGCGGAGGGCCGCGGCGGAGCCCCACCGCGCACGCTGTGCCATGGGCGGGCGGGTGGAGGGGGGGGTGGTCAAGAGGCCCTGAGGGCGCGAGAGGGGGGTCACCTCGCGGCCATTTTATAGATTATTGCGTATTTGAGAAGGAAACAAGGTACAGGGGCTAAACATGCTCCCGCGTGGGAGGGGGAGGGGTGTAGGCTTCATCTAAAAATCAGACTGGAAGATTAAATGAACTTTATTGATCCCTGAAGAGAGCTATAGGAGGTACGGAGCTGACAAAGTGTTTCTATTACCTTGATTTCAATGTGACACTAATATATTTCAGAGTTAAGAGAGGAATCACGTCGAGGCAACGAATGCAAGAAAGTGAAGAAACGCAATTATTCCTGATGTCTTATAAGTTGTGTGAGAGTGTGAGTGAGTTAGAGAAGGGCTGACGCCTTCAAAAAAAAAGGAGCAAATATTAGCAAGTAAGTTATTTTTCAATCACCTTCCCTCATTAGAATGCCTCCCCGTCTAAAAAAATACAGCCGCCATTTTTTTCTTCTTCAGAGAATGAGGCTTCCTGAGCAGCGAGACAGCAGCCCACGGTTCTGGCTGCTCTGTACCTTTAAGTGAACCCTGAAGACTCTGCTTGTTGCACAGTCAGCCAGTCATTAAAGACGGCATTCTGCATCCTCCATCCCACTGGCTATTGAAATTCACGGGTCAAAGGAGCAGCTCAACAAAATGTTATCAGATGGGAGAAAACTGATGGCTATGAAATGGACCAGAAACTATTTTTTTTTTCCTTTTTCTTTTTTTTTTCTCACAATGGCTGACATGCTGCATGTAGAGGATATTAAATGAGATAAAATAGCAATGCATGCTCTGTTTTACATGTTCCAAGCAAATAGGTCCTTGTGGCATTACGTCTACGTGACATGTGAAGGAAAGAAAAGCATGAATTGAGGTTTTTTTAGAGCTGTAATGGTCTTTTTTCTTATCATCTTTACATAATTCATCCTTCACTCATGGCTGTAGCTATTGGATATCTATAAGCACTGCACTTCAGTCGAATTTTAAGGTTCAAAGTATTTCCATTTCATGGCATCTTGTACTTTTGCTGCATTACATGTAACAGATTTAGTTACTTTACAGATTCAGTTATAAACCAACTACATGCTCATGCATCACCCTGCTCAGCGGGTCTGGAGCAGCAACACACAAGTGATGCGAGCATAAGGATCAGTACTTATAATGCAACGCTATCATTTATATTACAATGAGGGCATGGATTCTGATGCCGCTATCTTACTCAGACTTTGCATGCACCACTTTTACTTGTATTGGTACTTTACCTTGTACGGAGATGTACGAGCATCAGACCAGTACTCAGACATTTGAAGAAGATGTTCCCTCTTTTTACTTTGGATTCTAGCTGACTTATTGTCACTTGCAGGAAGAGATCCCAAGAGACTTCTAACCCCGCCCTTAGAAAAATAAATAAGAAAAGCAATCAGACATTAAGATGGTAAACAAACTAGAATCCGCTTGTTAACAACAGAGGTATAAAAAGAACCTCAACAACAACGCCGGTTTGCCTCGCAAAACAACGTGCGACGTCGATTAAGAATACGGCTAATTAATCAGTGAGGTGTAAGAGGGAGGACGAGCCAGACGAGGCAGTGGGTTTATGTGTAGATGATGACATTTAACAGGAGCTGAGAAACAGAAAAACACTGAGGCAACACTTGGCTCCGTCAAACAAACAGCTGGCATTTAATGTATAGCGGCGCGGTGCGAGGCAAACTGTAACCCGAGGAGAGAAGATGCCGCTGTGTGCTTTGCCACATGGACGAGCGCGAAAGAGCCTCCAGGTAGCACCGAGAGACGGCTTACAAAGCGGTAGACGCAGCCACCGCGATGCCGCCCATTGGGTTGGTGGACGATCGCGGTGAAGCCTCCAGCTTGGCATGCGGGCTGCCGCCATCTTGTTTGTCTGGAGCCAGAGGGTGGAGCCTCCATCCCCAAACTCTTCTTACTGCCAAATTGTCAAACAAAGACGCTAATAGATGGATGGATAGGTAGGTAACTACATAGATACATAGATGGATGGGTAGGTAGGTGCATCGTTAGATGTATGGATGGGTAGGTAGGTGGATGGATGGGTTGGTCGGTGCATCAATAGATCGATGGATGGATAAGTTGGTGGGTTGGTAGGTAGATAAATATATGGATAAGTAGGTAGATAGATTGATGGATAGATGATAGGTAGGGACATATATAGATTATATGTAGGAAGGTAGTTAGGTGTATTGATAGATGGATGGATAGGTAGGTAGATAGATATATAGATGGTGGATGGGTAGGTAGGTTGATAGATGGATGAATGGATAGATAGGTACATATATAGATGGATGGATAGGTAGTTAGGTACAAAGATAGATTGATAGATGAATGGGTAGGTACATATATAGATGATAGGGACGTAGGTGCATCGATAGATGATAGGTAGGAAGGTAAATAGATAGATGGATAGATAGATGGGTACATCGATAGATATGTAGATGTGTACAGTTTACACAGCCTCAGTCTCAGCCCCTCGTAGAAAGGACGCTGCTGAAGCCGACATGCGCGAACAAAATGTTAATCAAACAAACCCATTCCTCCTCAGCAGCTAAAGCAAACAAATGGGCCTCAACTTTCCCATTCAAGTCAGAATGACAGCGCAACACAACACAACAGCGGCGAACGCAGCCTTCTTTATTCAGGGAACGTCAGCCGTGCGCTATTCTGTTGAAAATATCAACTTCAGATGTTGAGGGGAGGAAAGAGACGGGCGTTTTGTCTGCCTTTGTTGGTTTGGGCTTGATATGCCGCGTGAGCCTTTCAAGCCATTTGTTAGACTCAATTTCTTCCTCTGTTACATCTGCAGATTACGTTTCAAGCAAACAACCAGCAACATGAAGGCACAGCAGCGCTATTATGGTGAGAGAATGACAACTTGCATAGGTAGAGAGCGGGAGGAGACACGGGGAAGAAAAAAAGAGTTGATGTAAAGAAAGCTCGGAAGATTGGAAAGAGGCGGAGATAGAAGTGATGAGGTACCGGTGACGGGAGGTATGTGTGTGTGTGCATTGTGAATGCACCTTATGCAAAGAGACGGCTTTGATGCTCTGGCCTTACACACAGTCTCCCTCTTGTTCCTCTTTTCTTTAACGCTCGCTTTCCTGCCTTCAATTTGAGGGGTTTTTTTTCAGCTAAACTTGAAACTTGCTTTCAACATATACGCGTATGAGATTTACAGGCAAACAGCACTTTCAAATGCGGAGAAACTTTATGAGAAAGAATGGGAAAAAAATGCATTGGATTGTTTTTTCCATCAATAAGGACAAACGGTGTGTTGAGTCTGTCAGTTTTCACAAACACAAAGAAAAACATGTATGAGTCAAAATATGAGCTTAAATATAACACATTATTATACTACAACAACAACAAGCAGCAGGGGTCAAACTAGGTGATAACTTGAGAAGTTTCTGCTTCTGTTTAATAATTGAAAACAACAACGTACTCACCGTGACTTCGCCCTTTGGTTTGGGCCGTCCTGAAGCCTGGGGTTCAGAGTGTCGGCCTTTCGGTCGCCATTTTTGTTTTTGCAACAGGAAACACAAAGTAGGACATTTTGTTTACGCGACCAAAAAAAAAAACTGTCTGCTTTCGCGAACTGGAGACACATTTTGAAAGGGTCGAAGTCTTAAAACATAAGAACTCGCAGACCAGACTACGCCTGGAAAACCACCTGTCAATCACAAGGTAGCCCCGCCCTAAAAGCCTACCCTGCTTCATGGTCTATTATAGTGTCATTGGGCCATAATTTACAAAATGAAATGTGTAGAAGAAAACCTGAAACTAGACTTCTGCCCTGAAAATGGGACATTAGTGATTTCATCATCCACGTAACATTGGATTAAATGTGTTTAAAGTAACACTGTCTGCTGTCTTTTAACTCACATATTGATTTGCAAATCAAACAATTTAAAAATTCAGATATCTCTGAGAGCAACAGGAACTTTTTCACCCTTTTTAAACATTGAGGTTTATTAACATCCCTTCGTCTTTCATCAGGTTTCTATCAGCGTTTTCAGTTTTAAAAAAAATCACAAATCAAGGAATTGAACAAAAAAAAAAACTCCAAACAATGAGAATAATGAACCTATAATTTGGCCGGCTGGGGTCAGTAAACAATGTCCGCTAATTCAGAATCAGATACCGTGGTGGGATGGCGTCGGTTGTGTGCTCTCGGGCTCAGAACCTGCGTCCCTCTCAAAGCAAAGAAAACCCTCCATCCTGCTAAAGTGAAAGCAAATCCTCCTCCACAGCTCTACATGCTCTGAGTGTGTACTCTCCAATAAGGAGGATCACTTGCCACAGAACCACAGCGCTCACAGCCCCGTGCTCCTGAACTGCTTTAACCGAGATCGCCATCTAGCGGTCACGTCGGGAACGACACCTCAACGCACACACTCGTATGCGGACAACAGATCCAAAGCATGTTCTCCATCAGCAGGATGTCTGTTTGGAGTTTGAGGTATTTTGTGTTGAAGCGCGTGTTGTAATTGCGGAGCTTTTGTTCGGTTGTTTGTTTGTTTTTTGTAATCAGGAACAAATAAAAGCTGTTTTTCGAGGAAAAAAGGTGTATTTACGTGGTCATCTCATCGGTATAACGTCTTCTGGTGACAGTTAAATTACTCATTTCCAGGAGTGGCTCTCTAGGAAATGAACAATGGACGCATCAGTTGCAACTTGAATGCAACGGTGACATTTGTTTGCATCCTGATTGCTTGTTTTTTCGCGGCGGTGGCACGTCATTACTGCCTTCTCTATCTTCAGAAAATGTCCACGATTGTATTATTACAACCGTTTTATTCCACATTTTGTCAATGTACCGCATACTCCTGCTCGTGTATAATGTTTTTCTGTATTATATTTTCAAAATATCGAAAGATTTCATAAATACAAGCTTACATATGTTTTTTTAAAGGTATGTCGTTACTCTTCCGGATGTAAGGACGTGTTTCAATGCATGGTCACTGCTTTGTAGTGTTGATTCATTGCATTACAGCTTTGGATTATTAACATATAATATTTAGGTCATCAGAAACACAATATTTAATTTTTTTAATCTTTTTTTTTTAATGTAGACTTGAATTAACTATTTAATCTAATGAAAAATCATCATGAATGGACTTTAGTGACGAGAGCAACTTGTTTTCCAGAATGTTTTAAAGTATAAGTACATGCATGTTTAGTGGATGTTCGCCCAAGTGTACGTACATATGCCTCGGCTGTATTTATGCACATAGCTATACTTTGTGTGCGTATGCGACCGTGTGTGTGTGTGTGTGTGTGTGTGTGTGTGTGTGTGTGTGTGTGTGTGTGTGTGCGGGCCGTGCGCCTCACCTCTATAATGAAATCATGCGGGTCAGTGAGGCCGGCGAGGCTCGTGCAGGTCACCCAACAGATCGGAACTAAGCTGCTTTGACCCAGCCTGGTACTGCATGCCAAACACACACACACACACACACACACACACACACACACACACACACACAGTGCTTACAGCACAATGGAACCACTGTAGAGAGGAGAGGGTGCGTGGTAATGATTAAAAAGCGAGTCCGAGCTTTTACAAGGAGTGTGTTTACGACGCAAACAATTGCTTTTATTTTCTCAGAGAAGACGTTCTTTAAAGAGGGTTTGAAAAAAAATGCATCGGGAAATTAAATCAACAATAAAAGTGATCAAAGTTGCCGTCGTCTATGAAACACTGGCAACGCTATTAGATTATACGGCAAGTTGTGTTTCAGCAGGGTTATGATGGAGAAAGCTTTAATCATTTCTCTCCTATTAGCCGGCGCTCGTATTGCCCAGGGACTTCCATTAGAATTAAATTAAACAGTGGAAATGTAAATATTGACAACATATGCATAATTATTTATTCCACGAGCAACGAGATCGGAAAATTATTGCTTTGGCATCGTGTTGATATGAAAACAGAAACATTTGCATTTGCGGGGAAATAAAAAAAAAAATTACATGACAGAACAAATCATAATAGTAGGAATAATAATAATAATAATAATAATAATAATAATAATAATAATAATAGCATACAATGTCAGAAAAACAAGGGAAAGAAATGTCACAACTATAGGAAAAGTAAATACAGTTCATTAACGTGTCCCGACCCCGATCCACCTGTGACCTTTTCTTTTTTTTTCTTTTTTATATTTCCAACCGTGTCAGAGGTCAAAGGTCAACAACTCCAGGACGGCAGCCCTCTGGCAGCTGTCGCTTTTTCCAAGAGGATAATCAATTACCAGAAGACTGATCTTCGCCGTGGTGTCCCCGCTCGTTGCCGCTCCTTCAGATCAGCGAGGTGCCCCCCCACATCCCCCCACACCTCCACCCCACACACACACACACACACACACACACCCCCGCCCCCATAAATTTGAATGTAAAACAAGCTCTTCCAGCGCAGGGTTAAACACGTAATTAGCCACGACAAGTGAATACGAGGAACAGACTTAGCGCGCTATGCTAATGCGGCAGAGACTCCGCAGCCCTGTGAGGCATGCAGGAAGAAGATTCCACATGCAGATATTAGAAATGCAATTGTCTTCTGCATACAGGGCGTCGGTCTGGAAATTGACTTTTTCATTATTCAGTTAGTGCCATAATTAAATATTCCATGCCCTGGGTTGGTGCAGCTACTGAACCACACTGCGGATATTTAACTGGGCCTGACAGATGTTTTAAATAATGTTTATTTATCAATACTAATATAAACTGCCCTGAACTGCCACTCTCCTGTGACCTGCCTCGTGTTCCTCTGCAGGCGTCGCATCGCTAAGTCGCATGCGACGGCGGTGGAGAGGATCAAAACTTACAGAAATTAGTTTTCTTTCCGAGTTGTCGGGTTGTTTACCCCCCGCTGCTGTTTACCCCCCGAAAAACACGCGCGCTCTCATCCGATTGGTCGTCGCCATCCGACTTCCGGAGATTCGGAGAGGAAGCTCGTCGCGTCGCGGCGGCCTCCTCCGTCCAGACGAGACAACGACCCAAATGTATAAATTAATACATGAATACATGAGCCGACGCCAGATAAATATACACACAAGATGAATTAATAATACATGGGCCGTATTTATTCATAATCTCCATAGCAACGCTTTCGTCGGATCTGAGAGAGGGGAAAAAAAAAAAAATATCATACGATAATTAGACTTCCATCCACTTTCCATTGGCCATTATGAAACATTCTATGTATTTACATGTGAAAATGTCAATCCGCTTCAATATCACAGCCGCGATTTGCAAGTCCTCGCTCAGAAGAGCCGTCGAGGGAGAGAGGATAAAAGGCACACCGAAAAAAAGAGAGAGATCTGCGGCAGAACAAGGCACGCACAAAGGTGTGGCGAGCCGGGGCGGACGGGGATTTAAAGAAAATAAAACACTCGACTCGGAGCGCTTACGGACAAGCGGCCGGCCGGCGGTGCTTCCAGCGAGCGGCGGAGGCCCGATCTCCCTCGCGGCTCCCATCTGGGTAAGTGCTCTCGTCTTCCTGCTCTGCTTATGTTACACTTTCCATATTCACGTCAACATTTTAGCAAACAATTTCCAAACCTTTTACCCCTTGGTTCTCTTGCTCTTTTTGTTTTTTTTCGTTGCTGGAGTCCTAGGGGAGAAAAAACGTTCACTTTGAACTGCCATGTGCAGGCGCTGGCGCTCGCTCTCCGTGTACGCGGCGGCCCCTCCCCCGCCAAAAACGCGGCGCCAAGGGTGCAACCGCGGGGTCACGCTCAAACCCTTTTTCATTCTGCACGGAGCCGCGTGCAACGCGTCCCACTCGGAGATGGGAAACATCACGCGGCTTGGACTGGAAGGGCTCGGCGGAGGAACAATGCGCTTCCTTTGGATCTTTTGGAGGCCATTTGCATTGGCAACAGGTAGCCCTCGATAGGGGCCCCTGAAAACGTTAGAAATTCCTCTGCTCCTTCACATCAGAGATCTCAACGAGGGAGAACACGGAGGTGGGGGAGGGCGACAAAGTGGCGAAAGAGTGCTTTTGTTGACGGGCTCGCAACAACTTATAGTGATCCTTCATTTTCGCTGCTGTTTGATGGACATCTGAGCAGCACTTGTGAAAGCGTGGGGGGATGGTGAGGAGAGGGTGGCATGAGCGGGAGGGTGGGGGAGCACGGGGTGTCAACACGGCGACTGATGGAGTGTGCGCTAAAGCAGTGTGTTGAAAAAAAAATAAACAAATCAGAAACAATTAAGTGTGAACTCTCATGGAATATTCATAGGCGCCGAGCAGCCTTTGCGTGACAAGCCATCACGGCACCTCCAGTCCATGTTCTTTTCTCTTTTTTTCTTCTTTTCTCCTTCGTTCCTCCTCTCTCGGTGTCCTGCACACATGGAGACGTGCCTGCCACTTAAATCAAATTACTCATTAGCAAATTGAATCAACAATTAGAGCAAAAGAGCTACATGGCATTAGCGTCAGCGCGGCCGCGTTTGTCAACCTATCAGAGCGACCTCTGGACTCGCGTTTCCTGCGGTCCGACTCCACTCCGGTGCGTTTCAAAGTCAAGGCTGTAGCTCAGGGCAGAAGGCCGCTCCGACGGCCTTTTTTTTTTTGTTGTTGTTGTTGTTCGTCTGCCAGGGTCACCTAGCATTACTGCGGCTTGAGCAGTTTTTCCGTTAGCTAAACTCCGTTTGTGCCGTTGTCTCTGCCTCCTCTGGATCATCTGCATGGACACGTCTCACTCCTCTGCGACGCGACCTTTTTTTTTTTGCTTTTTTACCCGTCGGATGCTGTCAAAAACATCGCTGGCGGAAATGGAAGTCTCCTCATTATGCAAATGCCGAGCGCCACTGATGGCATGTTCTGTTTTATAAATTGCGTCCCCCTTGTCAGAAGTCAAATCGTATTGGGGTAACTTCAGAGAAATTGTCACAAGATTTCAATTTGGCTCGCCGGCGACGCCACCATCAATTTAATCAGAACAAATATAGACATGTTTCTTGACAAAGGGCAATGTGATTGTGTTGTTCCCAACAATCCTACGTTATTATATAAGTGTACGTCTTGTGCGAGCTTTGGGGTAATGGAAAGTTGTGCAGTTGAATACATTCATTCCCCCATCCAGAGTGTTTAATAAAATATGATAAACAGCAGTAGTTAGTGTATATTTTTAAATTATTTTCTGCTCACAAACTCTGCTGGAGGAGAGTTGACAGGGCGTCCTCCGAGGAGATATTAATAATCATGTTCCATTAGAGGTAACAAGAAAACACACATCCAAGTCATCTTCTGGAAGACGCATGAATAATTGTAAATTTGTTAACATATCTAATTTGTTCTTCAAAGTCAGTTTGCAATGCAAATCAAGATCACTATAGTTTATTAATAAAAGCCCAAACTTTCAACTTCAGAGTAAACGAAGGGCTTCCTTTTGTTTTCCAAATAAACTGCATTATAACTTTATTGAAAAATGATATTAAATAGTAAAACTTCCTCTTTTTTCATTCACTAAATGTCACTTCCTTTTATCTTCAAGACAGAAACTGGTCTTCAGAACCGGATCAATCCACAAACTAATAATCGTGGCCCTGAAATATCAGATAACGCTGACTCTGCACTTTTTAAAAAAAAACCTACGAGATACAAATATCGGTTCTTCTTCCAGTCTGCAAAGCGCCGCGTCAGCACGGGTCAATAGAAATCTACTTTACAGGATGCAATCTGAAGCGAAACTTCGTCAACAAGTTTCCTCCGTGAATGAATTTAGGGGAAAAATCCAAAAAGGCGTCGAGGGATTTGGACTCTATCGCGTTATGGTGTTCATCTAGTTACCTTTATGGAGATGGAGAAAGCCTCAAACCAGACGGTGTCTCCCCCTGCTTCACTTACGGGGGCCTCTGTTGAAGTGAAACTACGCTCGAGTGCATTCAGAAAGCATACATCAAAGTGACACCAAAAAAAACCTCTCTCACTTCAAAGAAAATCGGCCAAAAACGGCTCCGTCATCGTTACGCTGGAAAGTGGGAAAGCGACGTGACGCCTTAAATCTCTGACGGCGACAACAATACATGGCTACTAACTGTAGACGAGCACCAAAAAAACTCACAGTAGAAGAAGAAGAAAAAAAAGAGGAGAAAGCGAGAAAAAAAAAACGTCAGGGTCGATTTTAATATTCATGAATTTTCTACCAGCTCAGTTCAGCAGTTTCGATTAAGCATTAATTAGGAGCCAGAGGGGAAACCAAACAAAAATAAGGAGCTGAATGACTAATGAAGGCGCTGGAGATGGTGGGCAGACCGCCGCGCCGCTAATGGCTCGGCGCTATGGGTGCTACATGGGCAGCGGTGCCAGCGGAGTGGGCGGCCAGACGCACCTCTGCCCACACCAGAGATCACACCGAGGGGGAAGAAACACTCTGGCGGTCCACGGAGGAGCGGAGGAACACAGCAACCGCTGCTTTCAGCTGAGAAACCTCCCAACTGCCATGTTTTAAAGGGGCCGGGTGATGAATGCTCCTCTGGGTGACGGGGAATACAACCCCGAAATTCATGAAACATTCTCCAAACCAGCTGGATGGAGAGAAAAACATGCAGTCGGGGTCAAACTGAAATCTGATTTTTTTTCTAATGTTTTTCTTCCTTTCTCTCTCCTCTCTTTTTTTTTCGGAGGTGTACGAGGTTTTTCCGCGGCGTCACGTGGTGCGGCGTTGTGAATAACTGTGTATGCATATGAGGCGGCGGAAAAATGTTGTTTTTCCTTTAGAGAGCCAAAAAGTTGCTGGGAAAAAGTTGCGGGTCACATTGATTGGGAGATCTTCCGGTCTGTGCATTTACAACAACAGAAATAAAAAGTGCTCAATTTGAATTCGCGCCCTGGACAAAAGGTCTCCGGCGAGGTTACGCTGCAGGTTTATGGAGGAATTATTAATTCCATGTGTGCAGTCTAGACAGAAAGTTTAATCCCAACTGAGAATAATTAAAGCAGTGGCAGAGTGATCACATTGCTCATGTGGGTTTCTTTTAATTTGTGGTTTGAAATGGTTCGGACATCCCAAAAAATGGAAAAAAAATAAAACTTTACATATATTTCCAATCTGCTATATTCCTGCCTGAAACTCTTACAATTACATTATATCTATCATTATTAATAGCTGAAAATAGAAATATTAAGCCTTCACAGAAGAAAAAACACTATTATTATCAGCTACTTCAATATATTTAATGAAATTTTTAGTCAATTTATTACATTTGTTGTATTATCATAAAGCAAAGTAACACTGCACTCCTATTAAAACATATACTGGATGAAAACAGAGCGTTTTAATCATATTGTTTTACATGCTGGTGTTGTAACTATGGTACCAAAAATAACACATTAATTCAGTTTAATTTTATTGATTGTTAAAGTACACTTCATGTATGGCATTATGAGTCAATTATAATAAGAATTGAATTGATAATTTAAAGAAAAGCAGAGGATGTGGAAATGAGGAAAAATAAAACATGAATAGAATAAAAATTAAAAGAAAGTTTCAGGAAAAAAAATAAAATATGTATTTTATATATATATATATACATATATATATATATATATATATATATATATATATATATATATATGTATATATATATATATATATATATACATATATACTATAATTCATATTTTGTGATATAATTTGTCTAAAGGTACAGTAATACAAACAAAATGTGTTACTTTTCAATCAAACATTTTATCGTATGGATTCAGGTCAAGTTTAAGATTATATTAAATAATAATACAAATGTTAGATTATTTTACATAAACTAAAACTGCCTTTGGGTTTATTTAATATGTCACCACTAATGTGAAGCGTGATTATCAGTGGACGTCATGCATTCACAACAACACGATGTATATGTATGACTGTGTTGCACTTGGATATGAATAAACAGCATAAATATGAATCTGGCATAACATTTTAATTTATTATTATCACGGCTCCAAAATGTCAACCGGGGCACGATTTACATCCTATAAATATGTTCTCCTCAATTATTTTTTTTTGTACTCTGACATATTTGAAAGTAAAGCAAAGTTGAAATATTATTCTCTCGTCGGTTTTCGTTTTTATTGGCGCTTTATGAAAAAAGGCATCAGAGAGGGGGCGAAAAATAACAATATCACTCCCTTTAGGAACACAGGAAGGAGTAAAAAAAACATATAAAAGGTTATCTTTTCTTTTATCTGTCAGAGGAAGGGCTTTGCCGTCTCCTCTCCCAGTAAAACAAGGATAAAGGGAACAGGGGGAAAAATAAATGATATTGTTACCGAGGTATTACCCTTAAGCCGGCCCATGATATTTGAATTGTATCGGTGAATTGTAATCAGGTATTTTAGCTTAGCGGTGCTGTTGAACGCCTACCATCTGGTATTGGACGACAGTGTGACAGACAGAGGGGCTGGAGAAGGAGGGATGGAGGGATGGAGGGAGAAAGAGAGAGAGAGAGAGAGAGGAAGCCGTTATCCAACTGAAAAGCCGGCCGACTTTAGTTTCCCAATCTCTAAATCTACACATTGTAATGTAAGTCCACAGACAGGAAGCTCAGAGCAAACAGTGTCTGTGTGAGCAGAGAGAGCTGCAGATCCCTTCCAATCACCAGGAGAAGGTTGGCGACGGCCGGGCTTTGTTCGCTCTCGGTGGGGAAAAGGGAAAGAGAGGGAAGGAAACAGAGCTACTCTTTGAATTATTGGGATTTTTATGGGGGTTTTTTTGCACTCTAAAGCCTCAGTTTTCATTATTTTTGTTTTCACACAGCACCTGGTTTGGGATAACATTCTTGGATGTGTTGGTTGTCAAAATGTAGGCATCTAAAACTGTGTTTGAGACCACATAGTAAACATAGTTTATGATTATTTGCCTTTAAGAGTACGCGCCATGCGAGCAGAGTGCAAACTTATATAATTAAAAAGGTATTAAAACCTTCATATTGCACTTTAGAGGTGCAAATCCTTCCCGTTTGGGGCGTTTATCTTGGATCTTATTTGTCATCTATTCACGAACTTCTTTGACGTTATAAAAAATAAAAAGCACAAACATATATTCAATGCATTTGCACTTGAACTCGTGATCAATTCTGGTTTTTAAATAGTCAGCGAGGTGAGCGACAACTAAAATATCGCTTCAGGAAACAAACTCGACCACGACGCCTCTTTATTTCCTGCAAACCCCGGCTTCATGTGCGCTGCAGGTAAAGAGATCTCTCTTCCATGTGCATGTTTCGTTCCCCCCCCGGACAGAATTAGCAAAGCGACAGAGATTCGTCTGCCCAGCGACCGGCTGGTCTGACCCCGTGACCCCCGGCCGGAGGGCCCCTGAATTCGCCGCCTCGTCTCGGGGGCTGCGGCCGCGGCTCGAGCGCCCTCCAACCTCCTCACTCGCTGCTACTCAAAGAGGCCGAGCTCATGCCGGAAACCAGAGGGGCACGTAGAGAGCGACACATCCGTGCAGAGGTTTCCAGCCACCAACGAGTGTTAAGCACCAGCCAGTCCCTCACAGACCCCTAGATCTCCTCAGCCAACGCGTATGTTGCATTAACAGCAGGTAGCAGGCATCTAAAGCATCTAAAGTCTGACTTTATGTAACTGAACCTGAACTTGACGTCTTATCTGGTCAGTGAGGGTCAAACGCGGAGAAAAACACAGATTATCTGCAACTGCTCTGGGTGAGAGAGAGAGAGGCCTAACAATTAACAAAGGGAGGTGTGTGCGTGTCTGTCTGTGTGTGTGTGTGTGTGTGTGTGTGTGTGTGTGGTGGTGTAGGGAGGGAGGGGGGGGGGGTGAAGTTTTTCTTTTCTTTCTCTCTGCCTCGCCACCTATCACAATTCATTACGACAAATTAGGGTTCAATAAAATTGCTATTCAGAGATAATTAGGAGTTGGGTTTGCGGTGGCGGGGTCGGGGAGGAGGGGGGGTGCTGGAGGGTCGGTATACGGGAGGGAGGGGGGCACGGGAGGGGGGTGGGGGTTGCCTTCCACATGTCATCATGACCCAAACCAACAAACCGAGGGTCTGCAGCTGGGGCAAGTGAAGTGAGACCCTGATCCGCCACCGAACCCTCCCTCCACTCCTCCCCTCCCCGTACGATGAGAAGACCCGCACACAAAAAGAAAACACTCTCTCTCTCCCTCTCTTTCCTCCCCCTTCCTCTCACCTGCTGAGTTGGGAGCTGCTCCAAATTAAACAAATTATTTCAGGCCTCTCTCTCTTTCATTCTCTGGTTCCCCTTCAGAAAAAAAAAAAACAAAGTGGAGCAACGGCTCGCCGACCAACAGCGGCCCCACAGAAGGACGCCGGCTCATAAGGTTGTGTGTGTGTGTGTGTGTGTGTGTGTGTGTGTGCGGGCCCGTGAGCCCGGGTTACGCCCGTGTACGCGCACCCAGCTGAAGAAGGTTTGTCTTTCATTAATTAACACTTTCCTGATAGCACAAGCTTCTCGTCTCCGCTCTGGAGAAGGAGTGAAACATTTTCCGCGGGGTGACAGAAAACGCCCGAGAGCGGCTCCATTTAATTAAAGACGCCGAGCGCGCATCTCTTTTTGCATCGCCCATTATTAATTGTTAATTCAGTCAAAATGTCGCGTTAAAATGGTCATTTTTGGTGTTCGAGAAAAAATAATTAGAACAACTCGTGACAGCCAAATGAACACAGAGTTTTATTTTTAAATAATTATGACAAAAATATTGAAGTGCAGCTTTGAATCTGTTCTACTTATTAGTGTTATCCTCTTGTACTACTCTTTATTCAACTGTGAAGCAGCACGAGCACAAAGAGCACGAGCTGGACACAAAGAGTTTAACATCTAGAGCTATATTCAGCTTTGAACTCATAAATATTAGCGTGAATGTTTATTTGTTGCTACCTTTTTAGGTTTTCACCTTTTAAAACTGACTTTATTCAACAGTAACTCAGAGAAACAAACATTTTCTCAACACTATAAATGTATGTAGAAATGAATGACCTGTAATTTGTTGTAATATTTAAAAAAAAAAAAAAAAGGACGCAGCAATAATAGTACAAAGACAGATTGGCTCTTTAAAAACAGTTTAAAATTAAATGCAGCTAAATGCTAAATGCACATCAACACATCAATTCCACGTATATTATTTGAGTATTTCGCGTCATGTCGAGTACGGACGCTCAACCTTTCTGACCGAGCGACAAAGGACGCAGGAGGGAAGACGCCGATCGCCAGGAAGTACACGGCACCGAAACCAACGCGTGAGCTGCCACTCGAACAAGTTTGTGTCCGTCAGCTGCTGCTGACATTCAGCTGCTCCGTTCAACCCGTCAACTTCCACTCTGCTTGTTCTCTCTCGTTTGTGTCCTCCTCTTCCTCCTCCTCCTCCTCCTCCTCCAGCTAGCCGCCCTGCGTGCGACTCCGGCTCCGGCTGTGGCCCCGGCGCCACTGGAGGGGCCGTGTGAACCGGCCGGTCCGGTCACCTCGCATCAGTGTCGGGCAGGAATGCGAACGCGGCCCCGGCCCCGGGAACACCACTCTGGTGGGGGGGGGGGGGGGGGGGGGAAGAGGAGGAGGAGGAAGAAGAGGAGGAGTGCTGGTGGATGTCGAGCGAGCAGGTGCTCGCCGGAAAATAATGTTGATGTCACGTCCCCGCCATCCTTTGTGGTCGGGGGGCGACATGGACACCGAGGGACACGGAGAGCCCGTGGGTTCGCCTCTCTGGAGGTCACCGTGCCAGATCGGAATCACACTGAGCTTTTACTCATTAAGTGGCTTTCTGTGCTGCCGCCGGTTTCGCTCGCGCTATACACGACAACCAAGGCCGCTCCCGCTCGCACAAAAAGACACCGGTAAAGAGACACCGGCCCTCTATTGAGGCCGGCACTCTGCCGTTGTTTCGCCTTCGCTAGCACCAGTGAACAAATATGGCACATGATACCAGAGGTGTAGCATTCCTTCCCCCCCTTTCCCTTTTCTCCCCTCCGCGTTGAAAGAAGTCCTTTACACACCAAACAGAGCATCGCCAGACTCTCTGATCAGCAATTATGCACTTTAGAGGTATTAAATACAGCTGAGGGGTGGAGGGGGGGGGTCCGGGGGCCTCCAGGGACCGCCAGCAGTCCGTAAATACACTTCTCTCCGGAAAATGAAAGCAAGAGACCTGCCATTTGTAGACATTATTCATGCATTAGATGTAATGCCTGGGTAAAACAATTATGCCGCATATATTTCAGCTTTATTTACTCGCCGCGTCTCGTCTCTCGTGTGTGCACAGAGGATGACAACTCTCCTAAGTTATTTGCTGTGTGTGTGTGTGTGTGTGTGTGTGTGTGTGTGTGTGCCTCTCTTGCTCCGTATCTATATTTATCACCGGCGCAGGTCAGAGATCAGCCGTTTCTAAGTGGTGAACTGGCACAAAAGATTATCATCAATTAATATGCCATAATAACTGGGTTCACTTTCATATTCGCTACATGCATTTGTCTTTTAAAGTGATCCGGTTTGGCAAATCGAGCCGCCTCCTCTGTAATGTATGCTAATGCGAGTGAAAAACACTCTGGATCGTCTCTGAGGAATAAGAACCCGCGTTGGGATTCACACACCGGCGGCGCGTTCCACTTTTTGGCGCCCCGAGAAAAGTTCTCCGGCAGTTGTCTTCGTCAACTTCGCGTGTGCATTATTTTCATATTGTTTTAACCAAAAATTGTCTTTGTGGGCGCAGCCAGAGAGCCCATTGATCAAACCTGACACCAGTCGACGGGCTGAAATACATTACATGTGCTCGTAACTCGGCTTCAGATGTTCAACCCTTGATTCACCGGAGTGTTTGCCGGTGTTGGCGACTCACAAGGTCTTTTTTTTATCCAGTTCATCCGGTGGGCAGGACACACAATGCAGATACCCGCTGCTTTCTCACCTCAGCATACTTGTCTAAGGTCTTGACACTCAAAGCCAGCTGTTGGCCGCCATTGCTGAGCATCGTTGGCCGACTCCAGCTCGTAGATTTGCTGGCTTGTGGTTGGCCGGATGAATCTTGACCCACAACGTCTTTTTTTTACCCAGTTCATCCGGTGCGCCGGACACGCAACGCAGATAGCCGCTGCTTTCTCACCTCAGCATACTTGTCTAAGGCCTCGACACTCAAAGCCAGCTGTTGGCCGCCATTGCTGAGCATCGTTGGCCGACTCCAGCACGCAGATTTGCCGGCTTGAGGTTGACCGGATGCGTCTCGGAGCCTTAAAAGATGCTCTACTAATCTTGATGTCGTGGCGCAAAGACGTTGTGTCTTTACGCGGTTAAGGGCGGAGGAACGTTTTAGTTCTTTCACAGAGACAGAACTCCAGCCGAGGCCCGAGTCAACATCAGCTTGATCAAAAGGACCGCTCCGGCGTGTTAAACAAACTCCGGGTCCCGGTATCAAGAAAGTCTGACTGTCGAGCGCGCGAGGCCCCTCCGAAGTGCACTCGGCGGCTAGTGCACTCCAGCTGCACGGTAGCTGAAGCACCCTGGGCGAGAGGGACTCAGAGGACGGCGCGAGGGGCGGTGAGAGAGAGGGGAAGTGACAGGAGACAGTTGCTACACACTGTGTCAGGCTGGCAGTGTCACACCTGGCAGCTGTCAATCACCGCACTCCCGAACACCTCGCTCCCTGATATCGCCGGAGCCGCTGCCAAACATGCCTTGAGTGGTGTCATCCATCCACACATGAGCACTGGCTCACTCTGACTGCACTCATCTTGTCACTGCAAGTCAGAGACGACGGGGATGAGAAAAAGGGGGAGAGGAAAGAGGGAGGGAGGCATCCATCTATTTACATATGGAAAGGTCACAAATAGCCTGCAGGCACTGTGCTAATTAGAGAATGTGGCAATAAAAAAAAAAAAAACTCCAAAAGATAAATTGAAAAGACAAAAATGGAGAGTTATCTAAGTACGCTGGTGTAATGAAAGTGGGGGATAAGGTGAATGGAAGGAGAAAAAGAAGTGGCGGAACCTCCCCGAAGGAAAAGTCTTTACTGAAGGTAGGAGACCCGAACAAAAGGAGCCGTCTGGATTCGCTGTTTGGAACCGGCCTCGTCCCTTTTGGTGGAGAATCGTCGACGCGGGGCGAGTACCTCACCGCCGCCCGAGCTCTGTAGCTGTAGCTCGCTGGTTAGCGCGGGTCTCCAGCAGCAGACATTGACCATATGATGGTGTTCAGATGACCGGGCGTGTGTGATCTCCCATAGCCAGATAAGCGAATCAACCTTTATAATTCATTGTGACAAGCTGACAGGGAAAATGAGTGTAAAATTTTATACTTACATGCATTTTTGTGTCAGATCGCCGTCTGTGCACTTGTTTTTCTGCCTGGCCATAGCCGAGGGCGCCTTTCTCCGCGGGCGCTTCCCCGGACTTTGTTTCCAGGCCTTCAGACACATCGCCCTTCGCCCTAGTGAATTTGCTGATTAATTTTGGATGCTCCCCTTAATTAACACCCCCAAAGGAAAGTGTACGTTTCCAAACGCCCGCCTTCGCGGCGGAACAAACAACACAAAAAAAAAAAAAAAAAAAGAGAGAGTCTGAAGAAGGATGACCTCAGGGAGACAGACGTGCTGATGTCCAAAATGACATCGCAGGAGCAATGTGAAGGCCCCGCGATGCCGAGCCGAGACCTGGACACGGGCGATGCCTCAGGAGCTCCCAGGCCTTTTAATCAGTGGCTGGAAACGAGCTCCCTATTAGTCTCATTTCATTTGCTTTAGCGTCGGAAGAGAAGCAGGCCTCGCATGATGCCACCCGACGCTTGAAACATGCTGTTCTAGTGCCAGTGCTGGTGCCGCCTCCGGCCCACCGGCATTAATTGCTGCCACTCTCTTACTTCCAGTGAAATTGGCAGATGACGGACAGGGGGCGAAATAAAAATTTTGATTTCTTTCTCCTTTTTTTTTTTGCGCCCCCTCTTCCCCAACATCAGAGTGGATTTCACTAATTGGGTTGAATGGCGCCCATCTCGCCCTGTGACAGCCACACACACACACGCACACACATACATACACACACACACACACACACGCACTCACGGGATGCATGAGAAGCTGCGGGCAGCTTGGAGAGCTCTCACCCTGCCATGCCAGCTCAGAAGACACGCCGCCGGGATGGTGGTGGTGGTGGTGGTGGTGGTGGGTGGGGGGGGAGTTGCAAAGAGACGCGGTGAGACAAAAGAGCACAGCTCGAGATCGTCGCACGCTCACTTTTTCGGGGGACCTTGAACAAACAAACTGGCACTTTGTCTCGCTGAGGGCGAGAGGATACGCACGCCGGCGCTCAACCAGAAGGTAGAGCGAGCAAACCAGCTCAGGGAAACACTGCGGGTGAAGTCCTCGGCCGCTTCCTCGGCCCCGCGCGTCACTTTCGAAGGGGTTGAAGGGGGTGGGGGGGGATAAAAAAGGTCGGTGGACGCAAATAGCAGCGGAGATGATGAGCAATGTGGAAAGAACGCCACAAATCGACCCTCGCGGCGTGTTCTCAGTGGGCAAAGAGTCACGTTTAGAAGTGGAAATCTGCTGATATTCCTCACTATTGTGAACCTTTTGAGTTTCATACTTCATGACTGCTGAGCTCCCTGATTATTGTGTTGTTTTTTTTACAGGACAAAATGCACATTTGGATGCAAATGTCTCAAACACCGTCCAATGAGAAGAGCGGACCGGCCCTGGGGATCACACGACCGGCAAGCAATGAATCAAATGTGAATGAAATCCTGATTACTTACATTACCGCAGACTAATACAGTGTCCAATGGGGGCCATTAAAAGCACATCCGATCCGCCGGCCCTCCAATAAAACAGACATGGATGTTTGAGCAGGTCGTCTCAGCTCCGAGACGGACAATTGTCCACTTTGTGTTGGCGGAGATTCGGGCGAAAGGGGGGAAACGGGAGGGAGGTGGGGAACACGGCAGAATTCCCATTACAAAAGGACAAGAAGTGCAGGTGTAATTGGGATATTTGGGAGCGTCTAGTTTCAGGTGCACATCGGAGCCGTGGTGAAATGAAGCCTGTAAGACTAGAGCGTCTGCCCTCTCGCTCTCCCTCTGCTCTCTTTCTCCTCCGTCCCTCACATGCTCTCCTCTCACCTCTTCTTCTGCTCTACTTTCCACCCGTTCTTTCGCTTTCTTTCGCTGTGTCGTTCTCGTAATTTCGGCACGACGCCCCCCATCGTCCACCCCGCCGCCCTCTCCCTCTCCGCTCCCCGCGCCGATGATAGCGGCTTGATCGGACAGGTATACGTAACAAATGAGATCAATTAACGTGTCTAAGAGGGGCACCTGACCGAGAGTCCGGTTGCACTAAACGATCTCCTCCTCTTTTGTTTCCCCTCCGCGGGATTCCATTTGCAACCTCATCACTTTCCCGGGACGCGGAACAAAGGGCCCGATTGTTCCACCCGACCCTTTAATGGAGAGGGCCCAAGAAGAAGAAAAAAAAGGCCTGGCCTCTCGCCCTGGCAGCCCATGTATCTCTACTATCAGGACTCCGGCTCAGGACGAAGGGGGCGACCTCAGCGAAATGAATCCCCCACCCCCCGACCCCCGCCACGCCCCGCCCACCTCCACCTCCCTCGAACTTCACAGGACATCAACGAGCTCCATTTGTAGCAAATTTGTTTCTCCGGCTCCCTTTAATTGAACGACTTTGGCGCTAACAAGGAGCTGATTGAGCTCAATAACGGCGGCGATGAAGGCAGAGGGTTGCACCTCCATCTCTCTCTCTCTCTCTCTCTCTCTCTTGGTGAAACAACACACATCTTTAAAGAGGGTGGATGAAAGCCGGGTTTCCCACTGACAAACGCACGTCATCTCAGGTGTGTCATAAGCGGCTACGACTGCTGGAAAAATGGATCAATCCTACAAAGGACGGCGTACTTTACCAGCGTCTGTCTCATCAGGTTTTACCTTCACTCTCAGACGCAGCGTTGTCTTCTTTCCAACAACCTTTTGATTTGATTTGATTTTGAGCTGACACATTTGACAGTCACTTTCCAGCAAATTTCCTCCCGCCCAACAGCCCCAACCCGGGGTGACGGAGAGGCGGGATAACCGAGCGAAGGTCTGCGGCGAGGAGACGCAGAAATAGGGGCAATTATCCTGAGTTAGAGAGATCGGGGGGAGCCGGCGACGGCGCCCATCCAGCCCCTGAGCGCTGGTTTAAATGCGCTTGATGAATGTGATGTGCCCTTTAGTCTGTCCACGGGATTGTTTACTATAACCTTGTAATCAACCTGGCTCGGCTGACAGCTCGCCATTACCCGTTGATAACAGGTCTGCTGCAATTTGGACCCCCGCGAAAGAAAATATATATATTTAGAAAGAAGAAGAAGAGAAAAAGAAAAACCCCAGACAGAAAGTGTTCAGGGCGCTTTCTGATTCCTTTATTGATAGAGCGCGCTTGGCCCTGTTATCTTTGCGCGTAATTTGTTTTCAAGAACTGTGATTTACATTTCAGTGAGATTACACCTTTTAATGCTGCACGCGGGCGAGAAGTGGGCAGCCGTTGAATACTCCACATCCCCACCGCGGGGGGAGGAGGGAGGCGGCGTGTATGCATGTGTGTGTGTGGAGAGGGAGGGAGGAGGGGAGGGGGGGTTCAAACGATGCATTTCCAAGTCCTCAAGTGGAGAGGATTACAATTACAATTAAAAATCAAAAAGGCCCGCGTGTCCATCAAACGACTGCCCGTAACCCCTTTGTGTACCTACTGCCAAATAATTGTGGCTAGTGGAGGGGTTTGGCAGATGCAAAACGCTTCCCCGGCTTTAATTGCGCCGTATTACCGGCGCTCGTTGGTCGGGGATATTACGCAATAAGTGTTATTCCAGGCAAGAACGCAGGTTGTAAATGGCATGCTAATGCGGGTCTCTTGGCAGCGCGCTAAAGACAGATCCACGCGCCGCCATTAAAACAACAGCAGGGGCCGGTGGCAAAGTTCAATCATCTTGTTTTGGATATCGCCTTGATGTAGTACAACAAGTTCAGCTCGCCTCCAGCTGCCACGGAGACACTTCACGCAGGTAAAGGGAGCCATTGCGGAAAAAAAAAGAAGAAGAAGAAGAAGAAGAAGAAGAAGAAGAAGAAAAAAAATGGCTGATTTGTCAAAATACGGTCAGTTGTGAAAATTTCAAGCGAGGACGAAGGTAAAAAAGTGAAACTGCTCACTTTGTGACGTGAAGGTTCGCAGTGAATCGTGCGTGATCGCTGTAACTTCAACATAATTATGAAATATGAAATATAGGTGTTTCATTTCCTCTGGCCCAGTTGCTGCTGTACCTTCTGCACACCGCCCCCTAACACGCGTCTTAATCATGTGCATTATTTCAGTATAATTCAGATCACAACATTTTACATAATTCTTTGTTTATTCATTTTTCTCAGACAGTCGGCGAAAATTATGTAAAACGCGCTCTCGACGGCGCTCGGTGTGTGTAATAGAATGCAGATTTCTCATGTTATTCTAACACGTTTTGCTTACTTGGAGGCAAAGTGTCCCCATTTAAATGAGAATTACACTTAAATGTCACATGGGTTTATCTAAATTCATAAACAGTGCATTTATTATATTGAATTTGGTGAATCCTAAACATGGACTGAGGGAGCTATGAGCCGCGCTCCGAGGGTTATGACTTACTAATGCCTATTTAAATTGTAAACGCTTCCTTCCTCTGTTTTATTTACCCGCCATTCTCTCCCCCAAGATGACATGGCACCTGAAGAATTGCTCTTTGAGTTGTTGTTTTTTTCCCCCAGCGAGACCGCCGATTGAGACGGAGAGAAACATCATTTGCTTTTGTTGAATTAATTCACTCATTAGCCGGCAGTTTGAAACCTGCAGCTCCTTGAGAAAAAAAAAGAAAAGAAAAGGAAAAAAGGCCAAGATAATAACACCACGTCTGCCATTCAGAGCGGCCGAGTGTCTCCTGATAGCCGGCAATCTATCGCCTAATAATTTTCCGGACAAATTATAACACGGGGAATCCTCCTTCAGCGAGGTGTGAATGCAGGAGTGGATGGGAGAGACGGGAACGAGCCCCTCACATGGCTTTTTTTCTGCTTTTTTTTTTTTTTTTCGCAGAGTGGCAGCAAAACAAGGAGATTGTAGAGGAGAGGGAAACTCGTTTGCCTCATCAGTGGCCTTTGTGCGCCTTGAGTCAGCTTTCTGAGGGGAAGATGTTTGAACTCAATCATCTCTCAGACACAAAATAGTCCCTCTGGGTGACATTATTCAAAATATACATTTAGATGTTAAAAGTATTGAGGCAAAAATCAGATTAAATAAAAAATGCTTTAAAATATATTTTAAATGTAGGTTTTTTTCCTCCAGTGTTGTTTCCTGTCCCGTGCTTCTATTTCATACGCACACTGAGGATTGTTTCCATATGGGACAGCGATATAATAGCAATAGGGCACATTAGATCTCTTCCATACAGATGTTCACCTTAATTTCTGCAGCAGTTTGCTCCATCTGTGTTAACAGTGAGCTGCTTAGCACACGCCTGTGTGAAGGGAGGCATATCAAGCATATGGACATTTTACAAAAGGTTACCCTGCATAAATTAGGTTGAATGGCAATCTGTTGAGGAGCGGTGGCTCACTGTGAGCACTAGGTGGTTCGCAGGAAATATGGATAATAAAGGCATCTGGTTTTATAGCCTTTTATGAAAGTGGCCAACGTAAAAAAAATGATTTTTTTTAAACTTCCACATTTAAAAAAAAAGACTTTTCAGCGAAATCATACCTCAAAATATGAATCTGGGGATGTTGCAATGACAACAGTTGATATAAAGCGATCAATATTTGACATGTTAAATGTTTAAAAACTCAGCTTTAAATATATATATTTATTAAGGTTGTCTATGATGTCCATCCAAACAGTCTAGTCAATAAAACAGCAACATTTAGATATAAAAATAATTTATCGTGCTTCTATTTTTTTCTTCATTGCATATTTTTTTCAAACAAAAATGTGAAATCCTGCTATTCAATAAGTTCTCATTGTTGTTTTGCTGCCACAACTTTCTGGCTTTTCATTAGCGTATAAAACACCCAGAAGGCCGAGCTTTAGATTTTTATCACATCTTAGAGTGACATCTAGTGGCCGTTTGTGTCATGACATCACAAACCCCACATGCTCTGTTCAAGGTGTACGAGTAGTGACTAACGCACAGTTTTATGTCTCTTTCTGCAACTGTATGTCTTGAATAAAGTACACAATAATAAAGTATACAAAATAAATGAAGTCCCCGCTGAGAAAGGTCTCAGGAACATGGAGACGCAAAATAAGATTTAACCTGCAACCATCCTCCTCTATCTACATATGCTTTGCAACGATTGTTTGGTGACATGTACCTCAGCACATCTTCGTCAAACAGCTGCAGAGTTGTGCAGGAAAACCCAACTTCAAGGTGTTTCACTCGCCATGTGCCACCCATCTGTCTCCTCCTCTTCGGATTCCCTGAGCGCTTCCTAATGAATCCAAAATTGCACTTTCAAAATGATCCGAAACGCACGAGCGCCGCCGCTGAGCATCCTGCTAACCGGCCTTTCATACGTCCACCAACGCCCTCTTGATGCATTCAGCCTAATCTGCCTATGTTTGCTCTCATGTGAGAGTTCACCTTCATCATTTGCGTGGGCGGTTCGGATTGATTAACAATAACAGCAGCTGACGAGGCAGGAATAACTCACCGGAAAACAAAGCGTCTGAATCCAGAACGAGACACGGGAGGAGGAGGAGGAGGAGGAACGCCGCTGTCCGTGTCGGGGCTAATTGAAGCTTTGTAACGCAGATCGCCGGGCGGGGGCGTGCGGGGGGTTCAAAGGCGGACGGCCGTCCGGCAACAACACATTTTTTTTTCTTGTGTTTCATCCGCCTCGGCACCTTTGATGTGTGCCGTACTCCTTCTGCTTTGATACAAGAGGTCACCGCTCCGGGTCGAGAGGGCCTCGTGGGAAAAGGAGCGGGGGTCGGGTCACATGACAGGAAGGAGAGCGAGAAGCGGACGCTGTGGAGGTCGCCATTCATATTCATGCGAAGATCACACGACACGTAGAGTATACAGGAGCGCTTTCGGGGGATTTAACCTCCTGTTCTGAGCTCGATGACGACGCACAGCGCTCCAAAAACAAAGAAAGTAGACCCTCGATAAGTTCTGCCTCACTCTGCCGTTGAACATTCATTTCCTGGCTTTACAGTAGTCTTCGCTCTGCCTTCGTTTCCTCAAGCAGGCGATCCGTATTGACCCAAGTTGAGTGATGCCCGCGAGCGACTGAAGGAAAGAGATAAAGACGCAGGAAGACGGATGCTCGCCGGTGTCACAATCCCTCCCCTTTAGCTTTGAGCAGAAAGGTAACGGCCCTTAACTCACCCTTCCAAGCGTCTTTTCACGGCCGGCCCTTTTGTTCTCCGACATGAAAGGAGGAAGGCTCGACACGGCCGAGGCGCTTTGAATAACGCGCCGATCAATAAAGACCATCCAGCGCGGTGAAGGGGCATCGATAGCGCGGCGAGGAAGGGTTCGCGCCGGAGGGTCGTCCTCGCGCGGCCGCGTGCGAGCGAAGGTGAGGCGCGGCAGGTCGCCGGAGCGAATGTTTTCCTTTGATGCGGTTCAAAGCTCGGTGGGAACTTCCACACCAGCAGGTTGTTCTGATGGTTTGAGTGTTGGAAGAGGGATGAAGATGAGGAGAATGTGGATATTAGAGGCTGTGAGTTGAAAACCCTCTTCCTCTGAAGTTGCAGATTATAGCACATGAGAAGTCAACATTTCACATATCGGCCTGTGTCACGCTTGCAGAAACGCACGACATCATGTCCATGTCATGAGACGGTCGGTTGAGTTTATGCAACAAAACTATTTCAGGTTTGAAAAAAATACACGTCATGTTTTTTGCAAAAATAATAACTTTACAACCATAAATACGTAAATATATTTGAAAAGTTTTTCACATTCAACCGGGCGATCGCAAAGGGAGTGCGGGTAGATTGCATGGCATTTCTTTTTCTTTTCAACTTTATCGAGCGAATGCTCCGCTCTTCAGGCTTCTTGTAGTTTACAGATCACTTTTGTTTTTATTTATATGTGATTATAAATGTATATTTATGTAGAAATGTGCCCTTGCTGCATCCTTTTTTCTTTGTATGTCTGCCTGTGAAATACATTACTACTAGTTTTGATATATATATACACACACACACACACACACACACACACACACACATTTACCATTATTAATGTAAATATATCTTTTTAAAACATAATTTTAAAAAGTAGCTCGCAAACCAAAAAAGTGTGGGCACCCCTGACTTATGGACTGCATGAGAACAAGGGAAGAGAGAGAGAGAGAGAGAGAGAGAGAGAGAGAGAGAGAGGGGGGCGGGGGGGATGGCTAGATAGATAGATAGATAGACAGATAGATAGATAGACAGATAGATAGATAGATAGATAGATAGATAGATAGATAGATAGATAGATAGATAGATAGAGGCAACAAGGGTCCTCAAGCTGGAATTGAACCTGTGACCTCGCGGTACGTCGAGGCGCTAAAGTGACACTTTTAATGAAAAAGTAGATTCAAGAGAAAAAAAAAAGATTCAAGAGCAGACGTTACAGAAGCGGCCATGTTTTTTGTTTTACACGAGCTACAAACACGGAGACTTTAAAATCTGAAAGTGGGATCTCGGGCCGCCGGCCTCCCCGAGTGCCTCCCGGTTGGCGAGGTCTGCTGACTGCGGAGGATGCCGGCGGTATGGGCCGCTCCTTTCACTCCCCGTGATGAGCTGTGCTGCAGAGTGTGTTGTTGCCTAATTCCCTCTAACTGCAGCCCTGTGTAATCACATAGCCCAATTAACCAGCTCGGCTCCCCGCTTCCTGCGCGGCGCGCGCCGCCCCGGCTCCTCGCCACGCAGCGTAATTAGCTTTCATCTCAGAGTGAAAAGAAAGGAGCACCTCAGCAATTGTGCAGCCACTCTTCCCCTCTCTCTCCCTCCCTCTCTCTCTCCCCCCCCCCCTCTCTCTCCCCCGTCTCTCCGCTCCTCGGATCATAATGGCCTGCAATTTCAATCAGATGGATTTTTATCGCTGACACTAAGAAGAATTGGCCCTCGTCCCGTCGCACCCCCCCAAACAAGCGAGCCGCCTCGTTTGAGAGACGGCGATCCAGGAGAGTCCTCGTTGTGGCTGGGAGGCCTCTACCATGTTTACAAAGGACTCAAATCCATTTTGTGGATGTGTGTGTGGCATCGGGGGTCGCCATGTTCCAACAAGGCGCTAATTCATTTACAGCCACCTGAATGGGAAAAGGGCAAAGTGATTCCGTTGGTGCTTTTTTGGGGGGTTTTGATCATTTTGTTGGTTGTTTTTAGTCGTGAGAGATGAAATCTTGCTGAAAGAGGGGTTGTTGATATCTAAATGTGTCATTTGCATAATGTTTTGTTCTGTAACTCCAGACATGAAGCAGAATGTTCTGCTTGTTTCCATTGATATCAGCAAAGTAAGATAATCCGACACAATGGTTATTAACGGGAAAAATATCTCTGTTCGTGGAAGCATTAGCTCACATTGAATTGAACAGTATTTACGAATAATTATAAAAAATACTATAATCAAATATAGTTATAATAGATACGATAAGAGAATACAACTTTTTTTGCTGAATTTTTCTTTTTCTTTTTCTCTGCACATCATAAACTAATATACCAGTAACAAATATACAAACTTATTATTTATATTCCCAAGGGGTTTCTGTGTATTATACCTTTTTAAATTATTCAAATAGGCCTTGTGGTTGAGGAGATAATCATAATTTAGTACGGGTTTATTAACCATTTGGATTTTCAATGTAAACATGGTCCCAAAACGTACAGTGCACAGACGATGAGTGCATTGTAAACTCATTTTGATCCATACGTCAATAACATTACAACAACAACTTCCTCTTATGTCGTAAAAAGGTCCAATGAAAAAAAGATTTAGTCCAAAACACGTATATGTTCAGGCGGAAAAAAACCCCTTACATTTAGTATTTTCAAACTTCTATAACTCAGTTCCTGGAGCACTAAGAGGTTTAAGTCGCGGGTTGAAATAAAAAGTTCATCACTTGGACTCTTTCAGCCGCTCGCGAGCGTCTTCTCTGCTGACCCCGAGAGAGGCGATGCCATTAGGATCCTCTCAGCGGCGTGAACGCTCCTCACAGGCGCAGCGGGAACGTGACACCGACACCACACCGAGGTGTCGCCGGGAACAGCTCCAGCCCGGCGAATCATTGTTCATTCACAAGTGTTAGTGACACGGCCGTGACATTTAACATGTCATAAGCGTTTCCATCCTGGAACCAACGGGAGACCTTTCAGCTCGACAAACATGGCCGCCTGGATTCTTTGCTGCTCTTCCTCATTCCCCCTCCCATCCCCCTCCGTCGCCTCTCAACCTGTTTGTTCTCTTATCTCTTCTTGTCCCAAACCAATCGATGAGGCGCTCGTTAGCCCGGGGACGTCCCGTCCCCCCAGAGAAGAGATTGGTCGAGAGTGCGTGGATGGAGGCAAACAGAGGCGCACTGGAATAAAACATTTGAATGCAAGAGGCGTTCAGGCTCAACGCCCGGCCTCTTCAGCGGGATCTTTAGCCCCGTATCCAAAAAGATCAGATTTTACTGTTTAAGATCAACTTTTTGCAGCTTTTTTATTACAATTCTGCATCTTAGTTGGAAAACCACAGAAGAAGAATGTCACCTAGAATGACTATTTATTAGTCTATTGACTATAAATGTATTATTATATGTTCATCATTTATTATGTAGGCATGTATTGCTGTCAAGCTAAACGTCACAATGTTCACATGCTGATGTTTATCTGGTACAATATTAAATATTGTAATAGTGTGTTAACATGTGGGTAGTGTGTGTGAGATGATGCTCTTTCTGTCTTCACTTCCTTCTAAAAAAAATGACTTGTGATGCAGCAGTCCATTAAAAATATTTATATTTGATTTAGATATATATACTCGCCATTTCACATGAGTGGAGCTAGCTTGCAGGCGTTCATACAAACTAAATATCGCTTCATCAACTTTGTGTGTGTGTGTGTGTGTGTGTGTGTGTGTGTGTGTGTGTGTGTGTGTGTGTGTGTGTGAGGCGATCACAGCATGAATATGCATTCGAAGTCGAGGGGAAGGAAGTGTGTAAGTGATCATTTGTTACTTCAACACAGTTTCCACTGAATAATGTTTCCAGTCGGGCGGACAGCGACGTTCCCAAAACTTTTCCCGAGTGCAGAAGTGACGACGGCGAGCAGACATGGACAGATGGACACGAGTACGCCGGCGCATCCTGAGACACTTCTGATGTCGTTACTCTAATGAAACACGTCGACGCGCTCTTTCGGTTTCAATAGATTGTGTTTTCACTTTTCATCTATCTGGCGTGGTGTAATTCATCCGGCGGCTTGCCATATCTGGTGTACTGTAAGAGAGCGAGATCTGCTCCTGAGGAGTGTGTAGGTGGGTTGATCTTAGTGGGATGCGCATGGAGAGGAGGGCTTTCTGCGCTTTATCTTTTAAGTTCGTCCAAATCTGACATTTTTTGGGGCTTTTTTTTTTTTTTAGAACAGCTGATGCTCATCTCACTGAGTGTGAACCCTTTGTGTGGCGACTTCAGTCCGATTATATTGGAGGAGGTGGGTGCCATTTAAGATTAGCACTCCCACCCGAATTTAGTGAATACTGAGGAAAAAGCAACAGAGAGGCCTCTTCTGCATTTCGTAAAAAAAAAAAAAGACAACACAGTTTTTTGTTGCTTTTTCCGTTGCATACGTCCACCTGTAGCCTGCACTGGAGTCTGGTGGCTTGAAGAAGACCTTCACGCCGGAGCGACGGCGGCCTCTCTCGCCTGCATGCAGAGGAAGAGCTTATCCTCTTAATAAATAAACCTGGAACCCAAAATCACAGGAACAGAGGAGGGATCATTGCTGCACACTGCCTTCCTCTCCTCTCCATCAGAGAGGGATTATCCCTCGCACTTAGTGCGCACGCCGCTAATTTCTCCTGCCAGGTTCAACTCCCAGAATGCACCAGGGAGATTGGCTGTCTCTGCTTCTTTTCTTTTCTTTCTTTACTCCTCTCTTTCTCTCTCTCCCTCCATACCTGGCTCCCTGACTTGTTTTATCTCTCTGCTGGTGGGAACACAAACCCCGGTGCTTCTCTCCCCTCATCCTCTTCTTTGATGATGTTTTACAAATGCACTTGGCAGGCTACAGAGCCGTGTTCCCGGGACTCGCGGCTGCACGCGTGTGCCTAAAAAACAAGATTAAGGCGCGTATACCTCGGGTAACACGGGGGTTGTCAGCATCTAACAGGTTGAATTGTCTCTTTTCGCACCTGATGCAATCCTGTTCTCGTGGATGCTGGTGTTTAGCGGCAATGAGATCGCTCACAGAGACATTTATTCATTTCACGCCTCTCATCCACGACAAAGGAAGCAAAGTGTTTCTTTTAAGGATGCTTCAGAATGCCGACTCTCTCGAGCGCGCTCGCTCTTCTTCTGTTTTATTCCCAAAAGGGACTTTTGGGGAAATATATGGGTGATGAACATCACAGTTTTATGGTGTCAAGTGTTAAAAGAGACAGACAAACAACTACCAGAAAGTGCAGGTTATGAGGTGCAGCCTTTTATTAGCCGAATCTACAGAAAGAAAGAAAGTTGTATTTAATCATAAATAAGCCGCGGTGGTTAATAATGTTGCTGCTGCTACAGCTGCTGCTAGTCGCCTGCTGTTGCTAGCAAGCTCGCTAACAAATGCGCGCTAAGGCTCGCAAGAAAACGGACGCTATCTAGCGCTCGCTATTTCACGCTCGCTATCCAACACTCAATAATAAACGCTCGATAACAAACGCTCGCTATCCAACGCTCTCCCGCAAACGCTCGCTAGCAAACGCTCGCTCGCAAATGCTTGCTAGCTAACGCTCGCTAGCTCGCATGTCACTGTAACTGCTGCTAAATTTAGATTTGTAAAAATCCACAAATTAGCCAAAGGGGTCAAAGTTAAGAAAAAAGGAGCGGCTTATAACCCAAATTGTTTGGTACTTATGGACCTGGAGGTGTGTGAGGTCAAGAGGTTTATAGTTCACAGAACGCCACACACTCGCTCTCATGGAGAAAGTTAAGAGTCGGATGTCTCTGACTAGAGTAAATATTCCACTGCTTGTCCCATCAACCCCAAGGCATTGTGGGAAATGACAACAAGAAATGCATGCAGCGTCCATCCAACCTCAGCCAAATGCAGACCTCTCAGTGTGTGTGTGTGTGTGTGTGTGTGTGTGTGTGTGTGTGTGAGTGCGAGAGAGTCGAAGACATACAGTAAATAATATTGTATGTTCACACCGTCGGCTTTCCGTCTTCACCTTCTCCGACGTGCGTATCCTCTGTGTGTTTACTCAGCTCCGTCTCTCACCTCCAGCTAATTCTCACACCCGCTGATGAATTCCATAGAGCAGCACATCAGGGCCGCATAAGCCGGGAGAATACACACGGCAGGTATCACGGCTTTTGTGCTCGCTCAGCAAGTTTTGAAAAGGCAAATTGCAAGCGCGAGTACACGTCCCTTAATAAAAACAGACATTCCACAAATCCGACGAGAATCTTCTTCTTTATTGCGTGTAAATAGTTCACATGAAATCAGCGGCCGATAGCTCATGTTGCTCTGATGCAAATGCACACGAATACAGGCAACTGTTTGAAAAAATCCAGATAACTCAATTTGGAGACTTCACTTTTGATGTTTGATTAAAGTCTTTTGGGCACAGGGGGATTCAAACTCACGTGATCTACGGCAATAGACACATCTAGAAATGTAGCATCTCCACCTGCAGAGTCGCGACACATTTGATGTCTTAAAGGACGTGAAACTGTGAGTGAAATGAAGGCCACTTCCTTACCGTGTGACCCACGCAGGGATTAACGAACGGGCCTACCGGGCCCAGGGGCCCATGAGCTCAGGGGGCCCCTAAGCCAGAGCCTCTGTGTGACGTGTTATTAACTTTGTATTGATATGATACGATGCGTATCATATCATACGTCATATCATATCAATAACATGTATTGATATGATATGACGTATGATATCATATGATGATCATATCATCTCATACCTAGCATATGACGTATGTGCTAGACTTAAGTAATTCACGTCAGTAACAGGGCCGCAATAGTCCTACTAATAGTAGAACTATTGGGGGCATTTAATAAGTTATGTTTTAGAGTCAAACCTTGACTGGGTGTGATCTCCCTACTATGTTATTTACACTTTGAGCCGTGTGGTTGTAACAATTACAAAAGTTGTTTAAGTCACATAACCAAAGTCTCTGCTGTCATATAATTTGCGTTATGTTGTCTGCTCAGCTTCGCTATCGTTGTTCCATACGGACTGTTTTGTTAGCAATGGGTTTTTTTGCGTGGGGGAGATGGGGGGACACGTCCAGGCCCAGGGGCCCGTGGGTTTCTTAATCCGTCCATGGACCCACGGCCCTGACTTCTTTCCCACGTCTTCAAGAAGACCCCCCCTCCCCCTCCTCTGTGTAAACCCGTGTACGTGAACGCGCTAGTCATCACAAGCCGCCGCCGTTATCCCGTCTCTTCGGCTTGCTGCTGCTGCTGCTGCTGAGCTGTTTGTTTAGGAATCTGGGCCCGAAAATTGTATTCCATCGACCATGCTCGCTATCAACACACAATTATCTGGGTTAATCATGTGGAACTGTGGCAAATTCACCTGGGGCTCAGGAACTAATGACATTCGCGTCTGGCCCTGCTTTAGTGAAATGGCCCCGGCACCTGCAGCAGGAACACGGAGATTGCCAAAGAAAATTTGGTCTCATTTCGTCCTCGACGCAATGCCAACCCTCACACACACACACACACACACACACACACACACACACACACACACACACACACACACACACACACACACACACCTACTCCCTCTCCAAACCGCCGCCCCCCTTTGCACTTTTCCAATCTCTCTGTCTCTTTTCCCGTTTTCATCCCATTTTGCTCTCAAATTTATAAATCTTCCAGGTTTCCACCTCTGCTCTTCCTTTTTTTTATTCTTCTCTTCTACTCTACTTTTTTTCTTCTTGCCTCCATCGCACCTTCCCCTCCTGACGAACGAAGGGACACCCACAATTTCGACGGGCGGGTCTTCGCGCCTCTCCGTATAATCAGAATACTTCCAGCTCGGCTGTACACCTGCGCGACACCTGAGCAGTCGACGGGCGGGAAGACGGCGAGGTGACGCCGCCGCCGGAGATGACATCTCGCAAAACGAAATTCGTGACTTTGGTTCCGGACAGACAGCGACTTGTGTTGTCGCTGTATAATTAAGACGGTGATTGAGTGCAGTCACCGGGGTGTTGATGCTCTTTCTCCATCACATTTTCTTGCTCTTTTTGTCTCTCCATCACACACACTCACGCACACACAATCATACACACCACGGAGTCATTTCCAACCAACTTAGAGGAAGTAGAGGAACTCAATGCTCATAATTATACATCAATACAAACATATGTTTCCCAATCACAGACGCCATCCATGTGTGAAATGGGTGTCACACCGTTGGAGGTCTCATTATTCGTGAAGTGTGTGTTCTCAACACTTTGACTACCGCCCACACCGGTCACAGCGACCGTGTACTCTGCCTCCGCTGATAATCTGGGGCCTTCTTTGCATGCGGGAGCGCTCGCGCATCGGATTTCCATCCCGTTGGATCCCGAGGTGCGAAACCGACCCTTTCCTTCCTCGACGTGGACGGAGTCGGAGGAGTTGACGAGCGGCTCATTTGGGGTTTTTTTTTGTTCACACCTCGCGCGCTTCTTCAGTCGTCTGCTGGTGAGGAATAAATGACAATCGCGGCGGCGTGATCACACGGAGCTCGCCTCGCTGCCCACCACAGTCACACTCTGAAGCCTGACTCAAAGACGCGGAGGCTTATTAAGCAGCGTTAGTTTCAAAGCGCGTCCTCGAAGATTGGCCGCTTGGACAATGGAGCTCAGCGTTGGTGTGGAGGTGCGTACAAAGGGAACGGAGATGAGTCGGCGCTCATTCTGGGGGTGAAGATGCAACCGCAGGAAGGGTTTTCAACACCGCGCCTCACTTCCTGCTGAGAGTTGGGTCACGTGACGTGTCGCCACACACATCCAGGCACAAGCGGCCCCGCTGAGACGGAAACAATGCCGTCTGCACCGGCGTCTCAGATGTTGTTGTTCTGTGCACAGGAAATATATATTAAAAGAAGGCCCGAGATTGTCGGGCTAATTGAAAAATTGTTCGGTAAAATAATCAAATTTAAAGCTTAAGAATGCAGCGGGGCCCACATAAGAAGGGCACACACACACACACACACACACACACACACACACACGCAGCCCGCCGTGTTGCTTTGGAGTCCGTGACATGGTTTAACAGTCTCACAGGATCCATAAAACGCCCCCGAAGGCTTCATATAATCTCTCCTTTTTTTCCCTGCTTAATAGGAGATAATACAAGTGCGCACCCCGATGAATCAATATGCAACAGCAGCTTTAGTTTGATAATTAATACCAGTGTCGGAAATAGATTTGTGATTTGGCAGGGCAGGTCTGATATGACTCTTGGTCTCCCCTCTCTCTCCCTGCCTCCCTCCGAACAGCCAAAGTCCCCGTTCCACTGCGTATCCACATCCCATTGAGATAATCTCATTCATTTTTTATTTTTTATTTTTTCAATAGCGCTAATTCTTTGACTAAAGCCTGTTATCTCATTAAAAGGCCCCGCGATGGGATTTCGATGGCATCCTGACGTCTGTATTCATTCCCCTTCGAAAATTAGTCCTGACACAAATTTAATGAAAAAAAAAAAACACTCAGAACAGTGCAGATTAGACGTCATGCCAAGTGTCACAGGAGGGAGGAGGGGAGAGAAGAATCATCTATTTAGTTTTGGTACATTTTTGGAAAAGGGCGGATTAGCCCTCGTCGTCGGTCTGCCCCTCGCTCGCTTGTTTTGACTCCTTTGCACTCAATCCGTAAGTGGGATTGAGATATTGAGGAGTGCAGCGGCTCTCCTAATGGTGTTTTAAGAGCGACTGTAACGCTCAAGCCGGTAATTCAATATCAAGCGCTCCTCAGGTAGAGGACACGGGGAGGCGAGACAAAGAGGAGCAGCCCTGGCCCTCTGAAGATAAACTCAGCAGACGGAGGATGCACGGGAAGTGGATTCCTTCTTCTTTTTTTTTTTTTTCGACGATCGAACCGCCTGACTTCCCACCCGGCCCCCTCGCCTCCTCTTCATCTCCCGCTCCTCCCTCATTTCTCCTTCCTCGTCAAGACAAAAAAAAAAAAAAAAGCCTGTGTCGGTTGCGGTGCTGATAATTCCCTCTGTTTGAAAAAAAAAAAAAAGAAGAGATGAAAGCGTTCATGGATGAAAGAAACTTGGATTTAATCTCTCTCGCCGTCTCCCGCTCTCTCCTCCAGTACACGGTGTTGATCGCTTTCTTCTGGAGGGAAAGGGCGAGGACAGAGGATGATGGGAGGAAATGGAAACGCGGGTGGAGGGGGGGGGCGGGGGGATGAAGCCCATTTGGAGCCACGCAGGCCCGGCAGGTGAGTGGAAGGTTGCGGGCCGGTTCAATGAAAGCGGTTTGCCCTTCCTGAAAGCACACACAGCGACCTGAAGAGAGCCGCCGCAGATACAGAGCCCATCGCTTGCTCCCGTGACTCGCTCCCCCCCGATAAGGCCTCGGGCTCTCGGGTGTCTGGGGCCGCGAGGTATATAAGAGGCCTGTCATAAAGATAGAGGGACTACAGGAGGGGCGCAGAGCGGGCTGCAAGAGCGATATGAATGGATTCAATCCCCCTGATGTCATCCATTTGCCAGACACGTCTGAGCTTTTATGAAAGATCCACTGAGAAGCAGAGTCAGCGCTGTTAAAGTGCGGATGTATTACAGCTGCAGTTGTCGATGTTTTAGTGTAAAAACACGTCTCAGGGGCTGCAGTAAAGACGTTTGCGCCGCCATGTTGGAATTCATTATGAACAAGCGGTTGGGATAATGATGTCATGAGCAGAGAAACGGGAGCGTCCGCGTCGCAGAGCTAGCTGCCGGCTAATGATGACTCGTTTTCTTTTTTTTAATGTAGTTTATCAAACCTACATTTGCTTTTTTTACAACAACCGTTCGAGGAATCGTGCGCGACTGAAATCGTCTTGATCAAAAAGTGCTAGATTGCTAAATTCACCAGTAAATCGATTGTTTCCACCGGGCTCTCAACATGGCGTTATCAGCCGTAACCTTTTATGCTGTGATTATCAAATACGAGAGCCTTTAACATTTCGTATTCTTTTAATCCTCTCGGGGACACTTTTGCGTACTCAACAAGCGGCTCAAGGTCGCAGGAAGACTTTGTGATTCAACTGCTAAACGCTTTTTTTTTTTTTTTCCAGAAACTCTCACTGTGAGCGGCGGCCAGACCTCATTACCCGCCGCTGGCTGGCCTGAATAGATGAGGTGAAAGCTGTGAGAAGGAAAAAAAAAAAGGCCGAGACAGAAATGAGGAGAAGGTACAGCAAAAGAGGATCAGGCAGGGAAAAGGGCAAAGGAATCACATGTGATTCAAAGGGATTCGGAGGAAGAGGAGCTCTTATTCTTCGCCCTCCCACCCTGAGATCCCACTCCGTCGCACTAGAATTCATTACAGATCTTTCTTCTTTTCCATAATTGCTCATTTTGGTATTGACCCGCAGTCATTTAAAAATCTGAAATGTAACTTCCCGTCTGCCTGAATCCAGTTTCGGATATTGCTTTTGTAATCTTCCTCCACACAGGACGACTCATCTTCTTACACTTTTTGTTGTTGTTGTAAAAAGCGCATCGTCGGCCCGAGGACACCAGCATCCTTCCAGGAAGGGGTGCGAGGCAGGTGTGTGTGTCTGTGTGTGTGTCTGCGTGTGTGTTGGATCTTACATCGCCTGCAGCTCCACAGGCCCGCTCTGCCAGCCGGGGCAAGGAGAGCCCGAATGGCAGCCAAGCGTGGCTCCGGCCAGCTCGGGCTCATATGTATGGAAAACAAGGTCTGGAGAGGGAAGTCACAGGGGGTCGAGCGAGTCAGAGGCAGCCCGGGGTCCTGGTGCAGGTTAGGAGGTCTTGGTTCGGGAGGAGAGGCTAATTTCTTCTACTTGGCTGAGCAAAGGCCTGAATAATTGCGCCCCCTGGGTTGGCCTCTGGGTAATGTGGAGGTAGGGCGGAGCGTACCAATGTGGTGAGTGAACATGGGGGTGGAGGTGCGGGGGAGGGAGGAGGGGGGGGCGAGACGTTGTGTCCGGCTTCAAATGGATGCTCGTTATATTTGTTTCGGCGGGATGAAAGTGAGAACCCGTCCTCGCTCATCGGTATGAGGCGCTGCAGCCCGCAGTGGGCTCGCTTCAGTGCCCGAGCCCGACTCGTTAGAGTTACACGAGGAAACATCGATATCGTAACAAAGCACGGAGATGCAACCGACACATGTTCAGGCACAAATAAGAACCGCCGGTTCTCCAGCTCGACGAGATTGTTTGAGCTTTGCGATTTGGATGAAGTATCAGCCGGGTCTGGAAAATCTACGAGTGCCAAATTAAACTTGATAATGAAATAAGTGAACATTTTCTCCATTTGACGTCATTTCTTAAATTCACCTTTTTTCAAAACTTGCACTTGCATATGAGACACATACCCATATGTTACATATCAAACATTAGAGAACAATCTCAGCTCTCTATATAATGAGACATTGTCCTAACGCACAAGTATAAAGTGATGATGATGGCCCTGAGGCTGAAAAATTGAAGCTAGATTTTGGAAATTCTTCATATCTCTTGTGAAAACATAACTTTTATCAACTGTTTTGGTGATTGATGTTTACCAAAGGTTTTAGTGTCACGAAAGCAGTGAAGAAAATGGTCGATACATGTAAATAAAAGTGTTGTCTGTCACTACTTTCATCCAAAAGGGAGGGAGTGAGATAAAATGGGACTGAGGAATGACTTCATACTACATATGAAGCTTCATGGGAGTGTGTGTAAATGAAAAATTAACATTACAACAGTTTGTTTTTTTTTAAATACAATATTTACTATATATTTAAGTCGTTTTTTCATGAACAGTTTCACAAGAACGAGATGACTTGGGTTCAGTTGGCCCCCGGGTGTAATTACAAGACGCTTCTATCTACTGAGGACAAAGACCCGCGGTGATGATGAGATGTAAAGGACCAACGAGAAGTGTGTGTGTGTGTGTGTGTGTGTGTTTGTGTGCGTCCGCTCCTGGACCACAAGTAATGAATCTGTCTTCGCAGAGTGAAACCGAGCGCCTTGACTACGTCTGCATGGCGTTCATTAGAACGTGGAGATCATCGCGTTGGTGGCGAGGAGGCGGATGAGAGTGGATGTGACACGCTCCGGTGTAATTATACTCACCTCCTTCACAGCGGAGATTAAGAGGAGAAGGGATGGAGAGGCACAGGAGCGTCAGACACCAACATATCTGATGAGCAGTGTCAACTCTTCCTCCCTCGTCCTCCCCCTTCTCTTCCTCTCCCTCTTTTGTCACTGTAACATGTCAATGTCTCACTTCTGTTTGCCTTTTTATTCCAATTATCAAGGTGTGACTCTCCTCCTCCTGCTGCTCCTCCTCCTCCAGATATAACGTTAACTATTCTGAAGTTGAAGAGGAAAATAATAAAAAAAATCTTTTGTTTGTCGGGAAACTTATACGAGGTTTAATTATCACTTACAGATGTCTCTCCTGGTTCTATCCTCTGCAGGCTTCTTGTGCCAGCAGTGCTTGTAAACGGGCTGCACAGTTATCCTGTGACAACGCTGCCCTCTAGTGGCCGCCGTGAGTCTCACACGCGCTCGAGAGGCGTCTCTTCTGTCAGGAAATGGATTATGACAGTCTAATTTATTATTATCTTCATCCCTCTCTGACCCGATATCTCACAGCTTCCACCTGATGTCCTCGTGATGGGCAGGCTCGGTCACACTCAATCTCCTCCATCCTTCAGCTCCACACCGGGCGGGACTCGCCCCTCAGCTTTTGTCAAAATTGATTTATCAATTATAATAAAAGCAGAATGAGAGTATTGGAGTATTAATCACATTTGGATCTGTTTAATAGACTAGAATAATCATTTGGAAAGTCCAACTTCAAATTAAGGATTCCAATTATCCCCACTGACTGACCACCTGTCAATCATCCTGTGAGACCACCACTGCCTTTTTGTCTCTGGTCGTCCACCGAAGTTTGTTTGTTGACTTCTTATTTATATATATATATATATATATATATATATATATATATATATATATATATATATATATATATATATATATATATATGTGTGTGTGTGTGTGTGTGTGTGTGTGTGTGTGTGTGTGTGTGTGTGTGTGTGAAATGATTAAACATTTTAATCAGATTAATCATGATTAATCACATATCACCGATATTCTCAGTATATTTTTGTAAAAACATAAAGATTTATGATAAAAGACTGATATATATATATATATATATATATATATATATATATATATATATATATATATATATATATATATATATATATATATATATATATTGTCATTTATACATTGGCGTGCTGTTGTAAACAATGCAGCTACAGGCCGTGAGGTGAACCCGTTATAGTTTCATCCCGCTCCACAGTCGAGCATCTACGTGATCTTTAGCTTATAAAAAAGTCGTGCTAAACTACCAAAAATTCCAGTCGATTATTGATGCAACGATGTTTTATGCAGAAGTAGTTTCTTCAGAGCGTGACAGGATATTTGTCGTGAGTGGAGGTGACGAGGTGCTCAGTGTTGCCAGATTGGTGATGGAGAAGTATCGTACCAAAGGCTCAATATGGTTGTGTTTGGAGGATAATTATCCTGCATCTGGCAACCCTGAGATCAGTCCACCAATGACAGTTCTCTCCACAGTCAGTTCGCGCAAGAAGGTGAACGTAAGATACAGTTTCAAAACTTGGAAGGGCGTAATAACTAGTTCGTTAAAGACCCAGAGAAACATAAATATCACACGAGGTAAAATCCCGAACGTATAGGTATCCCTGCCGGACGCATTTTTAGGTCTCAAAAAGAGGACTTGTCCAGGAAAAAGAGGACGTCTGGTCACCAGGTAACTCTCTTTACTCACAAAGGTCCAGTGATCCTGTCAGCGCCACATGATGCGTAGCAGCCAAGTCATTTTCCGTTTTGTTCTTTCTAGCTTCATACAGCGCATGGATTTGTGTCACGATTGTGTGTCTTTGCGGTGCTTTGATGCTCGGGTCCCCGTTGCCACTCGCAAAACTTTGGTGAACCTTCATCCTCAACAACATTAATTTAACTGTGCTGCTCAGCTCGTCTCAGGCAGACTTAGTGAGGGGTCTTTGTTGTTCAGTGAGGCTGGTTTGACGCATTGCTCTTGAACGCCCCTCGCCGACCAACATGCTGCACGTTGAGATGTTATTTAATCTGGTTGTGCTGGTGAAACGACAACGTGGTGAGTGAACATCTGACATCTACGTCTGACTGCATTGGAGCGGGAATAGTTTAATAGGTATATTAGAAGCTCATTCTGCGCATGCGTTAAAAAAATTAACGCATTAATCCTGTAATTTAATCATTGCGAGTTAACGCGTTATATTTCGCAGCTCTAATATATATATATATATATATATATATATATATATATATATATATATATATATATATATACATATGGCTGCAGTGGATTTTGTCACTACACATGCTGTTCTGTTTAACAGCTGACCCCCCCCCCCCCTTCTGTTGCTTCATTAACGACAAAGTACGTCACTTTATTAATAAAACAACAACACAATGGAAACCACTTTTATTCTCCTTCCACACTTCACTTGAACGTTTCCTCTTCTCTTTTTCCATTTTCACATTTTCATTCCATTTTTTTCACAATAAAAGCCCCAGAAACGTACATCAGAACACTGCTTCCTACAAGGCTGTTCAAATACGTAATGTAATAACTTAGTCATAACACATCATGTCAAAACAATCCATCAAAACAAACACTGCACAAACAAGAGCACGAGCTGATCCGAACAAATGATATTAACTGACTTTCTGTACAATTAGGCAACTTTTCCTTTTCCCCCAACTTTGACCTGTGCAGCTGATATGTGGATTTTTCCATTCTAAATGTAAAGAGACAAACGGTACACGTGAAATATTCCTAAATCCCCTTCATGAGTGATCTGCAGGCAGTTATCCCAGCCTAGCTGCCTGCAGGCACATATCAGTGAGAGCCGGTAAAAAATAACACAAAAAATCATAAAAAACTCACCCGACAAAGTCCATCCTTCTCTTTGTTAACAGTTAAGAAGTGCTCTTCATGGACGCCAGTGAGGATCCCCCATAAGAAGAGGCATAAAGTCCAGTTCTACTCCTCCTTCAGCCATTGAAGTGTTAAAACACTAAACATAACTTCTCTTATGTTTCATCATAAACTCCTCTCAGCTCGGTAGCTTTCTGTTGTGTTGACAGAAGTCGTTCTGGCACACTGACCAATCACAGCGCATGTGAATGTTCACGCGGGCCCTGTGACCAATCACAACGTCCATAGTGATAGCAGATACTAGCGCCAGCTAGCTGGCCGTTAACGTGTTAAATTATAAAATAGATATAACTTTTAATTAAAAAAAAAGTTTATTTTTTATTATAAAATAGCTATAACTTTGTGATTGTGACAGCCTGCCACTGATATACTGTACATAAATAATATATTTAATATACTATATTTTATATATAATTATATATATAATATACATATACATATATATATATATATATATATACACACACATATATATATATATATATATACACACACATATATATATATATATATATACACACACATATATATATATATATATATATATATATATATATATATATATATATATATATATATATATATATATATATATATATATATATTTTATGAGTACATTTAGTTTGGTTTGGTGGAAGCAGGCATCACAGATAGGCGTCAGCTGGAGGTTCAGGAACAGGAAGTCCGTCTCCTTTCTGGCCGATGAGGAGGAAGAGCAGCCCGGCCAGCAGGCAGAAGAAGGCCGCGGCCGGCGCCAGCAGGAAGGAGGGGCCGTGCTGCACGCTGAGGTGGAAGCCGGGGCAGGTGGAGGCTCGGTGATGGAGCGCAAACTGCTCCAGAGTGTCCAGCACCTGGACCCACATCAGGAACATCACCAGCACCGCCAGCAGACTCACACCTGTGAGGCGCAGAGTTTAAGAACGTCTCTTTTGCACGTCAGTGGCTGGTCAACAGACTCCTCCTTCTTCTCAGAAGTCCCTTAACACTCACACATGGAGCTCTTCTTTATCTGTCAGGTCTTATTTTGCAGTGTCGCTTACATGGAGCACATGTTGCCTCACACAAACCCTAGCAGCTCCAAAAGGGAGCAAAACACACACTGATTACACACACGGCAATCAAGCACAATCATGATGTTGGGTTCTTTCTTTTTACACTTCTATTTCTTTTTTTTATTAATGTTTAAGCAGAATCAGATCTGAAAAGTATTTAAAATAGTATTTTTTAAAGCAACATAATTACAAAGGAAACATTTCTCTGAAATAAAAAATAATAATGTTGTGTTTGTAAAACTCATTGACATGCTAGCAAAACATTGTTCAGCGCAGTTGCAAATAAAAAAAGATGCACAAGCCTGGCTCTCAATCAAGCTGCCATAACACCAAATATGAATTTGAGTTTGCATATTTCATGCAGTGCACTAATACAGCTTCAGTGAGGAGGAACAACATGTATAAGTGTGTTAAAGGGTTAAAAAGTAGTTTTCTTCATTTGAATAAACACATATTTGGGGTTAAGAGAGTCAGATAGAAAGCTGAACTCTTGGCTGGATGATGATTCAGAAACGCCTGAGGCCGGTGTTTCATATCGGACTCCTCATTTCTAGCATAAGTTATTGTAATATTCTTTTCATGCGGCTCTTCGGGTCACATTTCTTCTTCTGAACTATTGATTTTCTCAAACCAAGACGACGCGGTGTGTTGACCAGCAGCTGCTTCCAGAAAGGATTCGTCTGCAGATGATCTTCTTCACCTCAACGTGGCCTTATGAGCGTTATTATCCAATATATATTCAGTCAAGGGGATGTGATGGTGATGAGTCATTCTCGCCAAAATAATCATGACATTCTCGTGATTATCGTCAAAAATGCTAAAAACTTAAATACTGGAATCACTTTACATCTTGTTTTATATTTTGACTACATCACTAAGATGCAACACATAATCAAATAAGGTAAATAAGGTCATTATAGATCATCAGCCGCAAAAAAATATACAAAATGTTATTTATCTTTATCTATGCAGGAAGCTGCTTAGATATATATATATATATATATATATATATATATATATATATATATATATATATATATACACACATATATATACATATATATATATGATTTTTTATATCTATATAAACCTTTATTTTTCACTTATCTATCATGACAGCAGCGAGCTAAACCGCTCCTTCACAACACCCTTAAGTATTATTATTAGACTGTTTTAATGTTTTTATCACAACCCAATACCTACCCGTATACCCCAAATATGGGGACCCTTTTATTTCAGGTCACAAGGTACAAATCCATAAAAAAAACATGTTAGGGATCAAATTAAACATAAAAATCAGGGCTACAATAATATATAATCCCCATGTACAACCTCTAAACACAACTCAAACCATAAATAGGATTAGTGTGAGGGCTTAAAGGGCTAAATAATAGCACTAATTTGTCTTTTTTTTCACAAAGCGCTCATATTCCTCATGGTTTATGATGATCATGTGTGAGGTATGTTTTCCTTACCGCCACACAGCAGCAGAGCCCCGCCCGCCTTATAGAAGCTGTGATTGGCCAGCGGGCCGGCACAGATGACCACGAATCCACCGGCGACGATGGCCGCCGCGCCCGCGATGAGGAAGATGCTCCAGAAGGTCCTAAAAACTGAGAGAATATGAGGCTTTGTGAATCACAAGAGATCCAAAAACGTATGAGGATGATTCATGAAGATAACACCGACCAATGGCAGAGGGGCGCTCGTACGGTTCTGCGGGGGAACCGAGGGGCCCGCTGGCAGGAAACGGGAAGAGGAAGGCGGCCCGGCACACCTTGGATGGGGGCGGATTCGCTGCGGGGAAGGACGCAGATGTGATGCTGCTAATAGGGCAAAAATATGGATTCATAAAAGCATCATAGTCCGAGAGTCTTACAGATCCAAAGGTCCCACATGGAGAGATGATCTGAGGCCGCCGTGAAGGAGCAGCGCCAGAACAGACCCTCATGGAAGACCCTCACGGCTCCAGCCTGCTGGACCACAGAGACAATGCTCCTTTTGTTAAACTCAATTAGTGCATTTATATTATTGGATCCTGGATTTTTTTCGAGCAGAAACCAAACCAAACGTTCAGGTTTTATGTCGTATGGAGGCCAATAGTTTTGTTCTTTTGACAGAAAAAAGATTTTAACCTGAAAATTCTTGAACTTTGAAACATTTAACTATGTATTTGAAATAAAAACAAGTGCATGTAAAGTTTTTTTAAGGTTAAATATAATTTTGATTTAATATCTGTTTAGTTTTTAGTAACAATCATTTTCAATTTTTTTTTCAAATGAAGAAAACTATTGCCCTGGATTTGCCTCCATACCGCAGATGATCAAACATCACCCAGCTCTGGGCTCAACCCCCTGATGGTTGCGTGTTCCATTTCCTTCTCTCCTGCGCGTCACACAGGAGCTGTGCGAGTGCGCTGGGTGCTGATTAAATACCTGGGTGCTGCTCTCGCCCTCTCTCGGGACGTCCGCTCGGTTGCTTCCCTCCGGCCGGCCGCAGGACTCGGCGGCCAGCAGCCAGTACTCCGTCCCGCATGAGAGCAGCGTGAGCAGCGACCCCACCGCCGCCGAGAACAAAGCCAAGAAGAGGAGCACCTGGAGCCTCTCAGCAGGAGCCATGACGCTCAGACTAGAGCTCAGTCCATTCGTCTCCTGCTGCAGGGAATAAGCGACCCGCCGGTGGCCACCGCTGCCGTCTTTATGAAAATAAACTCTTGCATCACACGTGTCAGTCTGCAAGGGTACAGTTACAGGGGGGTTACCCTCACAGATATAGCTGTATGCAAGCGGTCTCCACACTACAGCTGGAAGAACACACATCACAACTGTAGAAATATCTCCTTGGCATTTATTGGAATGCCAGCATTGAAATCCAGATTTGGTACAGTACAAGGCTATCCAGTAGAACTGAGATCTAGGCAACAGTGATGGTCCAACAACAGTCATTCAAACTGCAAGTTCATATATTAATACGACTTTTTTCTTTCTTTTTCTTCTTCAAAAGACATGTTGGTAAAGAGATGATTAATACAAATAAAACAAAAAAGGTAAAAGGAAAGAGGTGACGATGTGTCACAATGCTGCGAGAGAAAAAGACTACAGCGACACCTGGTGGAAACTATTTGAACAGCTCGATAATATTCTTTAAACGCCTGATATTCAACTTCAAATAAATATTTCTTCCAGGTACCAATGGACAAGTTAAAAAAAAATGACACACAAAAAAGATAAGAAAAATCAGGAATGCTCAGTTTGTCTGCTGATTGATATTTTTTGATGTGTTTTTTGCACCCATTTGATGACCAAAAAAAAGGTGTTTTATTCACTGGAAACAAACTGTGAAAGCATGTCCTGCTTCTTGAAACAGTAAAGAACATTTAGCAAGAACCCAACCCATATACACAGAGAGGTGCATCTATACAGGACTCATGTTGATTAATTACATATCACAACCCTGTGAGGATATTATAAGTACATATACGAGGCACGCAGAAATTAAAGATTCATCACCTATTATTAACCTACTTGCAGTAAACATTATATGCGAGGATCCTTTGAGCTGAGTCACCTCTTTTCCTCCAAATTTGTGAGGATATTGCCGCTAGTTTTGGCAGTTTGTTTGGTCCACTGTCGCTTTTGTCCGAATGAACGGGTCTGTCGGAGCATCCGTGCAAAGGCTCATGGGACATCCACGGCATAGGAGGTCTTGCGGCGCGTCTTCCCCTCCCCTTCTTTTTTCTTTTTTTTCTTTTTTTAAATCCTCGGCCCCCGCTGAATGCGCCGTCCCCGCCGCCTAAGACATGACTCCGAACACGGGGTTGTGGCGGCAGATGCTCGGGCCGATCTCCTCGTAGTCTTTCTTAGTGTGGCACACTTGGTAGAACTCAGGCTGCCGGGAAAAAAAACAGAGAAGAGGGGTGGAGGGTCCAGTTAGTGTCGTGAAGAACAACATTTACCAATTAGTGCATCTGGAATGACCGTTTATTCCTGATCAGTGAAAACTCTCATCACAGGAACACTCATGCGTTCCTGTTTTCAGTCATTTCTATTAAAAAAGCTGCAGGAGGGACGAGTACGTGTCTTTGGAGGAGCAGAAAACACAGGTTTGATACTCACAGTAGACGCCAGCATCGATCCCCCGAACCAGACGGCGTATCTCTGCATGTGATGAGTGATGACTTGCACGTCAATGGGCTTCGGCTAAAAAAAAAAAAAAAAAGGAGAATTCCGTTAAATAGTGGAACAAAAAAACACCACTTCCTGAAAACCTCTCTGAAGAAATAGTGGAAACGTTTTGTTTCATCTGAGTGTCTTCTTGTTTCGGGCTTTAGTTACTGACTTTAGTTACTAAATACTTAAAAAAATATATTAATCATGTGTATAAAAAAGGGGGAACCACTTTTACTTTACTTTAAATGCGATTCACAGCCCTTTTTTCAGGCTACTCTTCATCCTCACCTTCAACTTGCCGCCGCTGAGCTCTTCGCTCATTTTCAGCCGCGCGTCCACGGTCCTCTTGAGGTCTCTCTGCATGCGCCGGCCAAAGTCCCTGAACATGGTGGAGCCTCCGGAGAGCACGATGTTCTGCGACACAGAGAGGAGGGAGACGCTGAAGCACAGGGACTGAGTTTTGGAGAGAGGACAGCGGCCGCGGAGGCCCGCTCGTCTCTACCTTGTAGAGCGGACGCCGGACGTCGATGGGGCAGTTCTGGATGACCTCGTCCACCACCTCCGAGATCGGCTGGGTGAAGTCTGGGTTGGCGAACTGGACGAGACCGAAGAGCAAACAGGGAGGTCAACAAAAAAAATCCGGGGGGAGGGAGGTTGTGCTTTTGAAAGCGGCAAAGGTTTATACACTAAGGTATCAAGATGAAAATGTTCATTTTTGCTTTAAAACTGTTCAATCAAGATCGTAAAAATCACATTTCTCACTCTGACAAAGATATATCTTACAAAGTCTTCACTCTACCTCGGGGTGGAAGAAGATCTCCGGCCCCAGGAAGCGCTCGTAGCCGATGTCGATGGTGAACTCCTTCTTGGAGACGGAGTTGATGCCCGTGTACTGTTTGATCCACTTGGAGCCGTCTGTATCGTACTTGTTGAACTCCTTCACGAGGTCGGGGCAGACGTAGCTGAACCGCTCCTAGAGGAGGAACAACGCAGTGCAACTTTTAGCGGACGCAACAACTTCGGTTTAAAGCCTGCAGCGAGTTTCTGCAGTTGCATTGACCTCTGGTGGTCAGACTGAGAAGTGCACTCCAGGGACACTAAACACCATCATCTGATGAACGCATCACTTCCTGTTGGGTTCTGTTTCTTTTGTGCAGGTTTCAGTAGAGAAACAGAACTTAATATACAAGAACATCAACTTCCTTAAACTCTGTTAAATCATTTCTTAAAACACATTTTATAGAAGTGCTTTTAAGTGATAGAGTCCTTTTATGCAGTTATTTTGCTCCCCTGTTTTTGTTTATTGATTTATTTGTTTTCTATTCCATTTGCTCTTTTTTGTTTGATACCATTATTTTTAGGATATGATCCTTTTTTGTTGACCGGTATTTAAGTTATGTATGTCTATACTTTGCTTCTCTGTAAAACTTTTTTATTTTTAAAAAAAGGTGCTATATGAATAAAGTTATTATTATTAACCTGACTACTAACACACCTCTGTGAATTTCCCACTAATCCCTCACCTGCTGCAGCTCTGTGCAGTAGTGCAAACATCAAACAAACCACTTGGCAAAAGAAGACGTTCATCCGGTCGTGTCACTTATCATAAATCATCAAATACTGTGAACGTCAGCTCAACCAGCGCTGATGCTTCTGAGAAACACTGACTGACCTTGACCGCTTTAGCCGTCTCCAGCGACTGCTCCGGGGGGATCCCCACCTCCCGCTCCCTCAGCAGCTGTTGAGTGAAGTACGTGATGTCTCGACCAGCGATGGGGATGTGCTTAATGCAGCTGCCGATAACGTAGCCTTCAGCCTGGAAGACACACACACAGGAAGGGGTTCAGGACGGAGAGCAGAGACGGAGCACAAAAAAGGTAACTCTGAAAACAAGAAATTCACTCACCACCGGGATGACGTGCGTGACTCCGTCTCCGCTGTCGATCACGGTCCCCGTCAGCGTCCGCTCGCCCACCTGTCTGGATGTCCAGGAGGCCGCCAGCGCCAGGACAGCCTGCAGAGGAACAGAGAGCTTTAACAAAACTGCACACATGGAACAACGACACTGTTCTGAAGAGCAAAGAAATCCCATTGTGTCACTAAAAAAAACTCAACAGAGTGTAAACTATCAAAACATACTGAATGACGACATCGAGCAGGATTTACATCGAGAGAAACAGACCGCTGACATTAAAAAGAAGAAGTAGAAATGTGTATTTCCTCATTGAACTTCTGAATCATAAATCTTATATTTCCAGCTCACACGTCTGATCTCAAATATCCCCCAAAAGGCATTTCTACTTGTATTTAGCTAGTTAAAAATTAATTCTAGTCGTCTGTTTGACAATGTGGCCGATGGGAAGTGATCATTTCAGGCGCCGGTATGTTTAGGAAACGTACCTGAACGGCAATGTAGAGACCCGGGACGTTGAAGGACTCAAACATGATCTCCGCGGTGTACTCTCGGTTTTCTGGTGTGTTAAGAGGAGGCTCCGTCTGGAGAGAGAGAGAGACACACAACTGATGTGAATACAGAATGACTTGAAGCCACTATTCATCTATACATCTCGTCTTATAGAAGGAAAAAAAAGGCATTAAATGCAGCTAGGAGAGACTTCATTTATGTTGTGTCCACAGCTCTGGCCTCACCAAAAGGAAGTAATGGTCTTCAGGTTCTGCCCGCAGATACTTGAAGATGATCTGCTCCATGAACCTCTCCATCAGGTCCCAGTCCTCCACTATCCCGTGACGGATGGGCCACTGGAAGGGAAGAAGGGACATGTTAGTATCTTAAAAATGGGAGCTCCTCACCAGCTGAAGTCCCATCTGACTTCCCGTCTACCTTTGTTGCATATGATGGTTTGTCTATGGCTTCATCCCCGATGAAGAAGTCCAGGTCGTCCACGCCCTTCATCATCCGGCGCTGGGCCTGGTCTCCCACCTTGGCCGACTCTTTGATTGCGATACCTTGAGACGACGATACAATATGTGAGGATAATTCATTAAAAATAGGTGCATAGAAATAAAGTATATTAGTATTAAATAAATTGTGCACTAGGGACTATTTTCAGCTGTGGAATAATGCACAGTATAGTGTGGTTTAGTGAGTACATAGTATACACAACTATAAAATTCAAGGATATCTGATCATTTTAAATATTATTATTATTTTCTAAAGGATTGAGTGTCTCTCACTGGACTGGGATGAAATAAATTTGACCTGAAAATGTCACCATGTTGCAAATCATAAAAGGAAGAGTCCTCATTTAATGATTACTTTTACATGAATTTAGAAATACAGAAAATATGGGTAAAAAAATCTTAATATGATTTAATTGAAACGTATGACACATTAATATACATTATGTTATTTGTATTACTTTCTCTCTGGAGCTGATCATACATAAAGTTCAAGTATATTAAACAATCTGATGAAATTAAATGCATGTTTTGGGTTTTTCTTCCTCCACCACTCACATGAAGGGATGATGAACTGTGGTTCTGTATTTCCTGCATAACCGAGCTTTGTGTACCTGCAAAGGGAACAAACCGGGCGAGTTACATGTGCATCCTAACAAACCAACCCAAAGACAGACGCGTAACTATTGAATCAATTAATATTGATTACTACTCATTCTGCCCTGAGGCTTGACCAGGAAGTGGCATTAGCTTAGCTAGCCAGCTTGCAGCTAACCGCGTCAATAAAACAGCGAATTAAGAAATAAAAGCCTGCATAGTAAACCATCCGGTCACTTTGATGTGTCGGCGTGCACCTTTAAGTCATGACGACGTGGGAATAAACGAGCACGCGCGTGGATAAGCATCTTGATTTGGGCTCTTCAGCTCGACGGGGCGTTAGCTGGAAGTTTGACAGCCAGCTAACGCTCGCTAGCGTCGGGTTGTTGTCACTCACCCGGTGCCGCAGTCAACAACACAAGCCGGTAGCCGACCCGCCATGTTCGCTCTCCTTTTCCGTCCGTCGACGAGCAAATATATGTATCAAGATACACAAACGGATATCTCGCCCAGCAGCGGGTTTAAATCGCAGCAGCACTGAATGAAATAGCAGTCACGGCCGATTCAGGAACGCTTCCGGGTTTGAGGGGCGAGATTTCTTCGAGTGCAGAGTCAGCAGCTTCGAAGGCGCAATACTGGCTCCTAGTGGGCGGAGACCGTTACTGCAACTGGTTATTGATTTAAATGTTTGAATGTTTGTTTTTAGGTTAAATGTTAAAACATATTACATGTGAGAAATGTTAAATAAGTGTTACTATTTTTTTTAAGTTTGACTGGCTGAAAAGTTGTGTTTTTTATGTGCAATCAAATGCAGGGAGGGCATACTATTAAGGCTTTGCTAGAATGAGCTATAATAAAAAAATATAAATCACAAAATGATCCGACGTATGCAATATTATTAGATATTTAAATGCTCAAAACGCATATTATACTCATACTCACTTATATTGCATGACACAAAAAATAACATGAATAACTTTTTTCTTAAGTTGTAAAGTTACAAGCAGGTCTTTTTTATGGTGATTTTTCATTGAACAAAACATAGTACCCAACTTCATCTCTCTCTGCTGACTCCACCAGATGATATCGGTGATTTAGGTTCCATCAAAAGCCCGACAAAAGGGCCCTCACCCTCCATGAGTGCATGGAGGGCAACTGATAAAGACGATATATGAGCGGGAGGGAGCTGCAGGGCTCCATTCTGGCTCCGGAGCGCCTTACCACATTAAGAGCAATCCCAGGACCTGGGAACATTGGCCCTTTGTCTTCAGGCGGACTCATCACTCACACAAGAGTCTCTTCACCGCAGCCCCTCGGCTCGGCTGCTCCTGATGGAAACAGTCGTCGCCGTGGAGCCGGGCCACTTGATGGAAACTCTCCATCAGGAACCGTAAGGGAGACAATTTGTTTCAGCATCGTCAGAAGCTGCAGCAAAAATATCCGCCTGGAGCCCGCTATCAAAGAAAGACTATCTTCTTGCATCACTGAGATGAATTGTACCAGACACAGGGAGTGTGTTTCAGCCTCTCTGTTCATTTCAGGATGATTGAAAACACTATTGATGAGTCACTGGAGGAATTAACTTCATTTAAGTGTTTCACTAGGAGGATTATCATCAGGTTAGATATGAAACTGAGCCATAAAAGCAAGAGATAGCAGGTTATTCAAAGTTAAAGACACAATATAGCAGGGTGACTGTAACATTTCAGTTTATTTCTCTGGGTTAGAGGCAAAGGCAAGTGTATCTGTAACGCACATTTCAACAACATTGCTTTACTTAAAACCTTTTAAAGCATCAAAACAGAATGCAGAAGAAAACAATTGTGAACGTTCATTCAAACATTAAAAAAAAAACTGTCAAAAAGCAAAAAGAAATTGAATAGAAGTTGCAGGCAGCTGCTAGTTTCTGCTGGTTGCATCCCTGCGTGTCACTGGTTTGAATGCTAGAGGGCACCAGCGCTCTCGTTTCTATAAGAAATAGAAATAGAAATAAAGCATCCCTCCTGGAATGGAATAAACACATTTTCACTGTTTCTTGCAGAGGTGCAATATACTTAACGCGGGTCGTGCTTGTTAACCTTCCCACAGACGCTGATTAATTTCCCCTTTGCACCGCTGTAACTTTTCGGAGAGGGTTTTTAATTGTGTTTGCGTTTCTTTTATTGGCCCTACTTACTGGAATGAAGATGTGTGTGTGACTGCACTTAAGTGGATTGAGGTTGAAAAAATACGATGCAGGAGGATTGTTGAAGCTCCTCAGGCTTATTCATATGCAATGTAGTTATCTATTACGTCTCATGGAGCTATTCATTTAATTATGATTTAGCCAGTAAAATCAATAGCAGAATGATCATAATTACATCATGGTCATGAATGAGATTAGTAGCTATAAATGGACTCGCTCTGGTTCAATAACTATATGTAGTGTGTCTATAAAGCTGAACTGAGGGTAATTGAATCTCTGGAGGTTTTTGATCTGTACCCGCCCACACCAGATCCCCCCCCTCCCCCCCCACCCCTTCATTTCCAATACACTTGGCCTACACGGTAAACAAAGTATCTGAGCCGAGTCCCTCATCAACTGAAGTATTTCCACTGCCGAAGCCCAAATGTGGCTGTAGCTGCACGCGCGTCATTAGAGCCGAGATGGCAGAGGTGGGCCTTATTATTTTTAATAATCTCCTGTTTTTCGCTGCTTCTTAATCCTGGGAGATCTGCAGTCGGCACTTCCCTTTGTGATGGTCAGTCCTTCCTCCTCCTCGTCCTCCTCGTCCTCCGCGTCCTCTGTGCCCAGGCGTATTGATGCTCTGTCACACTGCAGGATGTTTGTGTGTGTGTGTGTGTGTGTGTGTGTGTGTGTGTGTCCTGCTAATAGCCCTAGAAGTTGAAACTGCAATTGACACATCGGAAGTTTAACACTGTGCTGGTTTGAGCTGAAATTTCTCATCTCTTTGGTCATGTTTTCCCTCCAGTGGGAGCTGCTCGATTGTGTGTGTGTGTGTTGTTGTTTTTTTAAAGCACCGCTGCACACCGCTGCATTGTCAGGGGAAATCAATGAAAACGGTCACACGGAAGCACGATTATACAACGCTTACCAGCCGATCATCGCCGACAGTCATCACAGTCCCAACCGAACTGCCGAGTTCTGTCTCCATCTTTAAAGTAGAGAGCAATAATTCCACTTTTCACTTGACCGGATAAGGAGCCGACAGATCTTCCATCGGTTCGATATCACAGTACATGTCTGGGCCCTCTGCACCGCTCTCATATCTCATCTTCGCGGAATTACCTGGGATCCTCTGCAAGACACTAGCAGCCGCTGTAAGAGCGCTGTAATGCAGAGTGGATTATGTCTGATCTGTATTCTCTGCTCACTCCGACAAAACTTTAATCTTCTGGTTCACACAGGGCTTTTTATCAGTTCCAGCGCCATTTTGCTAATTGAAAATGCAAACAGGTGGAGTGGAGGAAAGACTCGTGCGCACGCTTATTTGGAAACCACGAAGGTGGCACAGCGCACAAAGAAATCAATAGATGAGTCATTAAGTAGCGTACTAAAAATGCGGCAAATTTCATAAAACGCCGGCTCGGCGGTGTGAAGGGTAAAGAGACAGAGAGAACATTGAGGCCCGAAGAACCTCCCAGGGACCACCAGCGGGGCTGGATTTCATTTCCCAGAGAGTCAAATAAAGTCACCTCCCCCCACCCTCCTCCCTCCAAAAGCCCTAAAGTGGATGCATTACATCTGAGAGGAATCCTAATGTTGTCTGCTTGAAACGGGCTGTCTGTGGAGGACGCTACCACGTCTTCCTTTTTGCCAATGAGTCTTTAGGATCTAAGCCGACGGATGTCTTGCTTTTTCTTGGTTTAATCGTGAAGGAAAAGGTGATAACGTTGCGACACTCCACCTCATCATTAAGGCACTTTATAGAGTCCACAGCTCCCGTTGCTGCCGTTAGTTTCCCACACAGGAGCTATTACTGGAAGGTTCCTTGAAGGGAACTGATTTGGTTCTAATTAGGGAGTTCATTGGGACACTTCTCATTCATTCATTACGGTTAAGGCAGCAGGAGATGTTGCAGGAATGTTATATTTTATGTCGTTAATGAACGTTTAAATGTGCCAGTTCCTCTGGAAACTTATAACGAGCACTAAATGACCTCGTGAGACGAGCTATCTGTAACTGTCAGACGTGATGCATGGCGCTCCTTCACGGACTGAAATCATCTAAAAACGTGCTCAGTTTTTCTGCAACATTTATTTACATCACACATCAGCAGGACACAGCGACACTCTTCACAGAAGACCAGTCAAACAAACTGCCAGGAACATTTATCGGACGGCGCGTCGCTCTCTGAATGGAGATATTATTATCAATATGCAACGTTCTTTCTCAGCTTCAGACCATTCAAATCCTCATATGTGACTTATGTCTCCATATACATTTACAGAAGGAAAAAAAAAAGGATTTTGCGGCCAAATCAAACCTCACGAGGCAAATAAATAAACTTATAATCCAAAACTCATCATCTGGACGTGGAAATATAATCCAAACAGTTATTTTATTCCTATTGGTGCGGATTAGAAAATATGACAGCAGACATGCACTGACTATAATTTGATCATGTTTTTAGTTCTTAAGGAATATTAACTTAATTAAATATGGCTGACACCTGAAGCATTACTCTTGTGAGGATGTATTTATGCTCATAACTCGATGTTGCCAAGACAGTGTAGAGTAATACATGGAATATTAAAGTCTAATTAATACATCTAATCAGCTTCCCGGGTGACAGAGGCAACTTTTGAGGTTTAAAAAGCAATAAGACAAACACAGTCTTTCCAAATCCATCTCAGCATCTTTCATATTCCAAGAAGTAAAATGTCAATCAATGCCGTACCGGCAGTGGAAAATATGCACATATATGATTATTAATATGCCGATACAGCGAGACCTCAGAACCCTTCGGATTCTTATCTGCTTCGAATCGAAAAGGCCTTCTTCATCATCACACCACGAGAACGAGTATTCTGAGCAAACAACAGCGGCAATAACGAGATAGAAAAACCAAAAGATCAACAAAAGCCCACAAATTAAAAGCCTAGATATCGTTTCCTACAATAACTTCTAGCGGAACCGTAACAAGCAGAACACGACGTCGGAGCGGGTTCCTCAGACCGCACGTCCTCCTCGTGAAGGGTTCGTGTCGTTCCGCCTCTCCGGGGTTTTTTTTTTCGTGGTCTCGTTCTCGGTGGTGACGGCGTGACATCGATCAGATTTACAGGTTTATCTCTCGACGTGGAGCCGGAGCGGCGTCCAAATCCGCTGCCGTGGGGGTCGCAGGGCGCGGCTCCGAGGTGGATCTGTGGCGACGGAAATGTGCGCGTGAAGAAATCAGAGTGCGCTGGAGATCTTGGCTTGATCTTCCACATCTGTCCATTAAAAATAAGGCCTGTTAGCTTAGCTCGTTAGCGCACATATGGAAACAGCCTGGTTCTGTCTGAGGATGCAGTCAACCTCCCAGCTAATTGACATCACTTGTTTAATCCATACAAAAAAAGTTGGGCCAGGACCAGTAACTTCCTGGTTTCCTCTACTGGTTGCCAGGCAACTGCACACAGCCAAGTAATAGCCCGCCACTCAACTGGCCCTAAAATGTTATTTTGTTATTTTTCCCAGTTTTTGGTGTCAATTAGTGACTGTGTTGCCTTCAGACGGAGTCAGGCGAGCTGTTTCCCACCGTTTCCAGTCTTTGTGCTAAGCTAAGCTAACCAGTCACTGACTGGAGCCTCATATATGGAACCGACAGACGTAACAGTAGTATTGATCTTATCATCAACTCCAGGAAGGGTTTAAGGGGCTTTAATTGTGGCCTGGACCGATGCATTGTGTTGTGTATGGGTCACCACAACAGGGTCAATTACAGCCACAAGGTCAAAGACGTTTCTCCTGTTGAGCTTTTGCAAGGACAACCTGATTTAATTTCACTCCCTCTCATGCCAAGATTCTGTCTTTTTGACTAAATGATTCATTTATTTTCTCCAGCTTCGGACGAGAGGAAACAAACTGTGCGGTGGAGCTGCCGTCCTCGGGTCTACGTGACGGACAGGAGCGTCAGGGAGAAGAAGGCCAGGAGGAGGGGAGGCGGCCGGTTGGCCGGCGCCGCCGAGTGGGCGGGGCGCTTCCTCCTGGGCCCGTTGCAGAGCGGCGTGTTGCAGCAGGAGATGCACACGGAGTTCAGCCGGCCGGTGCAGAACTGCTGGTAGCCGGAGGAGGCGATGAGGCACGCTCCGGAGGAGGCGCAGGACTTCCGATAATGTATTCCTGTCAAAAAAAACAACAAAAAAACAGAGAAATCTTAAGTGGTTCATCTCCTCGTGCTGTGATTGGATTGCTCACATTGAAGACGCTCCATGTACGGGCCTTGTGTTGCAGCATTTTATGGCACTACAGGGCGACGCAGCTATTGACTTCCTGTCTGCTCTTATTAACTGGTGTTTGTCAGCGTGCGATACGTTCCAACCATTTGGATGCTCGTATGAAGACCAAGAACTCATATTCTGGAGCCACTTTTATTACTGCACCCCAGAGCCGCTGACACCCAGTCGTCTACACATGGTCGTTATTTCTTATGTGTTTCCAACGGCATGTAGAAGCAACCATGTGTCTTATTGTCTTATTCATCATGTGTTTGCTGCAAATTACATTCATCCCCTCACTGCGCAAGAACACGTTTTGATTCAATCTAAGTGAGATGAATTCAATCCGTTCCGTCTGGAGACGTACGCACAGCTTCCATACGCACGCTTTCTGCTTTTGGAAAAAGACAACAACAAAAAAAAAAACAGGACACCAGCCTCCAAGTTGGCGCCCTGCGGGCTGAACCGTTTTATTTTCTATAACACGGCGCACAACTAATCTAATGTTGTGTCGGGTGGCAGCTGAAGCAGCGTCTCTCCTCGCTGACGGATGAGCCGAATAAAGCGGTCCGGGGAGAAAGGGTTCGCCGGGGTGACGCCGGAGATGCCTGCCAAAAAGTGAGCGCGACAATAAAGACAACGAATTAAGCCTCACGTATCTCTGTGTGGGTGTACAATGCATCATGGGAAAACTGATGCGTTACACCGTCTGCAAGACCGCCACTTCTATCCGCACATCAATCAATGCAACTCTCTCCATCTTTGAAGCCGAGTGAAGGCAGAAAACAACAGATAACAATATTTTTGACGCTGGGAGGCAGCGGGGACTCGTGGTGACCTGCTCGGCCTCTTCTGCTGGGTCAGTAAGTCAAAAATACTCGGATTTATTTAAAGGTGGAAGAAGGTGAGCCGTGTTCTGTCCTTTTAAAATGCCAACAGGTTTAAACCTCACAGCTGATTCAATCTGCTGTTTACGTGACTTTTAATAAATGTCACAATAGTGATATTATTTTCGACCTGCTGATATCCAGACAACCTTCTTTACGACTGCGTCCGGGCTCGTCCCGGTTGGGACATCAGAGTTCATGTTTGCCCCGCCCCGTTGCACGCCAACAAAATTACAAGTGCTTTTCGACTTAATCATGTTGCCTGAACTTCATCTGAATGGAGAAGAAGTGCGGCGTGATCCTGAGAGGTCGAATAGCTTCGGAGCGTTCAGCTCCGTCTCCGGTTCCCAGACGGTCACCTCTGCAGATGAAAAGGAACTCCTCTTTTCCACTTGGACCTGGCACTGCATCCCATGAAGGAATGTGGAAACCAAGAGACGCGTATTCCTCCAAATGAGCATTTGTAATAACAGAAAACATCATCCTGTGGACCGGCACCTAGCAGACTGTCACTCACCATCGGGCTTGACCAGCACCTCCTTCTGGCACATGTCCTGCACGTTGACGGTGCAGTTGACGATGTACTCCGGCGTGGAGCAGTCGTTGTGCTTCATCTCCTCGCACTGGTAGCACTGGATCTGAAGGGCATCTCCTGGGAGAGGGCAACACATTCAAGCTTCACAACGGAGCCCTGAAGAGGGTTCTCCCTTTTTCCTATGAATATCTAAAACACCAAATCTCTTTACATTGCATACGAGGGCCTTCATCATTTCAAGTGTTGATTGTAAAAATAAGTGCTATTTCGAGTAGATACTTTCTTCTACATATTACAAAAGGAAATTGATCAAAGCTACATCTGTTGTTGTCAAATGCAGAATACAAATTTGCTGAATTTTGGAACGTTGTTCATGTGCAAAGGCAACAGGTTCATGCTTGTAAAAAAATAGCAAGGTGCTAGCTTGTAAAGGTTAGCAAGGTGCTAGCTTGTAAAGGTAGGGTGTAGCTTGTAAAGGTTAGTAAGGTGTAGCTTGTATAGGTTAGCAAGGTGATAGCTTGTAAAGGTAGGGTGTAGCTTGTAAAGGTTAGTAAGGTGTAGCTTGTATAGGTTAGCAAGGTGATAGCTTGTATAGGTAAGGTGTAGCTTGTAAAGATTAGTAAGGTGTAGCTTGTATAGGTTAGCAAGGTGCTAGCTTGTATAGGTAAGGTGTAGCTTGTAAAGGTTAGTAAGGTGTAGCTTGTAAAGGTTATTAAGGTGCTAACTTGTAAAGGTTAGCAAGGTGCTAGCTTGTAAAGGTAAGTGAGGTGCTAGCTTGTATAGGTTAGCTAGGTGTAGCTTGTAAAGGTAAGGTGTAGCTTGTAAAGGTTAGTGTATACTTGCTCCAGAAGATGAATCTCACTTGGATATCTGTGCAGATACAAAGCTACGGCCAGCCGCCGGTTAGTTTACCTTAGCACAAGGACTATAAACCGGGTGACGGTGGGGAAGCTAGCATGACTACAGGAAAATCCATCGACAAGCTCTTTTAAAGCTCACACGTTAGCATGCCTTTACTTGTTTGTTTAATACGAACAATTGAATACAGGTAAAAACAAGAAAGCTGACAAAATTGTAATGTGTTTAAAGATATAACTTTACGAGCAGGGAATAATGTTTGATTCAATCTGGATGCACAGTTTCTGCACACTTGCTCTCCTCTGCACCAGTTCATTGTCACCGATTCCCTGTTTCATCCATAGCGCAGGCTCAGAGTGCATTGATAACACCCATAATCCACAATATTCTGATTCCTGTTTTCTCAGTCCAGCATAGGCTCTTATAGATTCTGCTTTGTGCAAGAGCCTCTGATGGCGTTGCACCAAACCAGACTAATGGCGCTCCACTAGAGTGCGATGTCATCTCCTCTGTCGTTGTTTGACATCACGCCCGCCAGCAGAAGGGCAGCACCGCTTTGTGACTTTACAAAAGCAAAAGTCTGATCTTTTTGGTGCTTTTTCTAGACTTTTACAATGGCTGTCTCATGCGTGACAACGGAAGGATTATAAATGTACACAAAAAAGCTGTAAAAAATGACATAAAAAGCTGAGAGTGGTTCTTTTAACTTCCCCTTTAACCCGATGATTTGTATAGGCGATAAAGCTCCATTTACAATTCAGCTCTGCCAGTGTCCCGTGAGAGAGTGAAACTGTGACGGCTCCCACATTTTCTCCTCAATAAAATATACAGCGTTTCTCGCAGCTTTTGTACATTTCCTGCGATGCTTTTAAAGCTGCCGGGATGGGCTTTTCTTATTGCCTGAAGTCTCGTTGTTAATCTGACTTTATATTCGGGTGAAACATCCATAAACACCCGTGTCATGTCGGCCACGTCACATTTAAAAAAAATTTTTTGCAGACAATATGTGTGCTGTGCAACACCCCACTGCAATATGCAGGTCATATTCACACTGGCAACTCATTGCATCATAGGTGATGGGCAAGCCGTTCATTTTTATTGAACCTCTGAATGTTTTTCAAAGAGAGCTGAGATTGAAAAGTCCTCCATTGCAAGTAATTACATCAGTCAGTGTTAATTGGTACACTGGATTGTTGCTTGCCAGGTTCCATTAATATGTCTACAAGGTTATCAGCAGCATATCCCGGTGCATTTAATTATAAAAAAAACCCTCAAAGTCCAGTAAACACGCCGGCCCTTTCTGTCCTAAATGTCCCACAATATATAATATGTTAGCATTGTAATTATTAAAATGGCACCAAACATTAATCTCAACTCCGAAAGCGCCATCAAATGCATCTGATAAAAGGTCTGAAGGTGACATCACAGCCTCGGCCTAATTACTTTAAACCCAGCGAATGCTGGAGCGCTCCATCCATCATCTGAGAAGAGATTGTGTGAAAACAAGGAACTTCTTTTTGGGAGAATATCCTGCTAGAGGGCAATAATCCAGCGGCCAGGCTGCGGCTTATCAGTTTTATCAGAAAATTGCTCTAAAAATGTGTTTTCCTCACTGACAGAAAACAGAAGATGATATAAAAGAAACTAAATCATTTACTTCTCGGTACAAAAGGTGCAAACCCAATATCATCTCATCATAATCCTATTAGCTGTAATCACTTTGGGCAAACAAAACATAATAACATCACACAGGTGGAGGAAACTGGAGCCTCTTTCCTCAGATCTCTCTTGTAAAAGAGAGGCGTTATCTCAGTGGGGCTTAACAATACTGTGAAGGGAAAATTAAAAGAAATGTAAGTGTGAGATACTCCAAATCAGCGCAAACTGACACCAAAAAAACCTGCCGAATCCTATTATTCTTTGCCAAACAAATCATTTGCAAGATAATCTCTCATTCTGCATCAACCAGAGAGACAGAAACAAGCAGCTCGTATGATAATCACAGGTTGGTGGCTGTTATTGTATTGAATATGTGTTTATATCTTTTCCACCAGGCAGAACAGGCAGAGGAGTGAGTCCTCCAGCCTGCAAAACCAGCACCACACACACAACATGATTAATATCATGATTCATTTTTTCTTCTTTAAGTTCCTTAAGTTTCCCCCCCCCAAAAAGTATACAAAGACAGGAAGTGGATGTTTGTGTGATGCTTATTTGGATGTCCGATTTTACGCACAGACACGTGAGGAAATGAGTTACCCCGAGGCAATAATTCTGTTTTTTTAAGTGCAAAAGGCATTTATAAGCAGTATAGCTGAAGATTAAATGTTTTAAAATATCCTGTCTTGACACATTAAATGTAAATAACCCGTATTCTGTATTTACCCTCTGTTGCGCACGCACGTAGACAGAAATGAAGTATCGAGGCTCCGGACTGCGCCCGAGCTCCGCACCTACCTGCGTCGAGAAGGACTCCAAATAAAGTCGCAAAAACGAGAAGACGCATCCTCTCCCAAAAGGCGCTGCGAGGGGAAACATCCGACCAGAGGAACTTGTTAGACGGGCGCGTGCAGGACGAAGAGCCGCGGAGGAAGAGGAGGAGGAGGAAGAAGCCCGGACACGGATGCGCGCATCCTCTCTGCTGGCTGAGGTGAGCGAAAGCTCCGCAAAGTGTGAGGAGTGTGAGGAGTCTCTCTCCTGCAGCGCAGCTGGAGACAAACCCAGAAATCATAACGCGCACCACGTGACGGGAGCTCGTATAGTTTGCATTTAAATATGTTTTTATTTTATTTTTACCACATCTCTTTGGGTTTACGCGTTGATGGCGATAACAGGTTTTTACAGATTTGGCATTTTCTGGTTTTGTGACATTTGAATGATATTTTATGTGATGAGAGGTATGAAAAGTTCAGTGTTGCATATCAGCTCTAGAACAAGTATTATCATTTCAATGTGGATATTCTGCTCTGCACACACAGTGACCTTTAAAGGTGTCAGTAATTAGTCAGACTTTAGTTGGTTTATTGCTCACCTGACTCATATCATACTTTAAGAGGTGCCTCTGTCACCTTTTACCAACCACTATAGTACTATTTTGAAAGAATATTTTAGAAATATGTTGCGATTTTTTGTATTTTTTATCCCATGACTCATATTTCTAAAATATCACAATGTTTATACCAACATAAGTACCATTTTATAGCATGGCATAACTCTTCTGCTCCTTATAATAAGTTATATGAGTTATAATAAGATCAGTGCACATCATAAGCTGTTTTATCATCTAGTTATTTCTCATTCTTTGTAAACACAGTAATCTGATTATAATGCTGTTTACTTTTCTGTGATCAATACGACATATTGAGCCTATTACTGTACGTAGAGGCAGCCGCAGAGAGAAATCATCCACGCGTCCATAAACTAATTCCGTTTATTTATACGCGCGTAATGACCCATCAGGGGACTCTAATGGTTATAAATCCCTCCGCGCCGCGCGGAGCGATCTGTCGCCGGCTCCCGCTGACAGGCCGCGAGTGGGAGGCGGTGATTCCACGCGATGCCCTTGGGGCTGAAACGTTTCCCCTCCAAACTCCTTTATTTCTACATCGAAAGAATGAATGAATCGCCTGCTGACGCGCGCATGCGCACCTTGCACAAATACACACACAGGCACGCGCAGCTTCAGCTCATGAAATAGGACATTTCTCATATTTATTTAGGAAATAGTTACATAAAATATAGCATTAAAGTCTGGTGTAGCAGACACAATTGCACACAGTAATAATAATAATAATAATAATAACATTAATGATAATTACCAAAGTAACACTGCTGGTAACCATTTCTCTTTTCAAAGGAACCAGGACATTTAAGGAGAGAGGTGAAGCATGACAATCACACTACAGTCTGACAGTACAAAATGTGGGTATAAATACTGGACATCTAGAAAAATACACGAGTCCCCTTCAGACTCTCTTCGTACAATATTAACAGTTTCATAGAAAAATTGAAACACACAGTCGGCTCTGTTGATTAGCACCAGCTGGTCAAATTCCAGATACAAATTTGGCATAACTTCACCTAAAAGTTCAAATATGTCTTTAAAATAAAGTGATAAAATATTTTAGTAATAGCTCTCATCGATCAAAATAAAGAATTTTGCTTTAAACAGCAACCCCTAAAGAGCTCCATAAGAAAAACAGATGCACAGAGACTTAAAAACCTTGAATGATTGGCAAACAATTTACATTTGTTGTTGTTGTTGTTGCTGCTGCTTCTTCTTTCTCCTCATTTGCATATATCAATCAGCAATGCCCATTCTGATATTAACTTATTTTTTTTATATATATATACAACATAATGTACAACTATGAAAGGAAAACTGAGGTTTGGAGAGGTCGGGTACGCTTCACGCTACACGTTTGGATTCTGGAGTTTTGCATGTGAGAAAAAAGAAAACTGAGTGTAATTTTGTGTTTGTTTCCTGATGGCTGCAGTTAAATTCTTACAATCTACATGAGTCCAGTATGTTCCCTGAGCTACCAACAACAACACCGGGTCGCTTTCAAGTACCAGTCAGAGACAGTGAGAAGTCGTCTTATTATATTAGTTCATGCGTGGAAGCATGTTTTGCTTCCACGCATCATCATAACTTGCTGCGAAGAAACCAGTATTGTTAGCTGAATAGTGATAATTCAAAAAACAGAAAAAAATGCCTATGTTGTTTCAAATGACACACAAAGAGAAGATTGCCAACATTTTTTTTACCTTTTAAACTGAACAGAAATGAAAATCCTGTTTGTAAAAATATTGCTTTAAAAAAAAAAGATGAACCTTCTGTTATTATTCTTACTATGGGTTGTGATTCAACACGGGCAATATTTGGGCAACGAACTTAGCAGCAAAACATAAAATGACACCGTATGGTTTAAGTCTACGTTCCTAGCAAACAGGAATGCAATCAAAGCAACAATGTTGTCGCAACTGTATACGGCGATGTTGCCCGCGAGGAGCCGGCGTTCACTTTACACCCCTCACACACTTTGTACAGCATTCCTTACAGTGCAGTGATAAGAAGTTTCAAAGAGACAACGTCCTTGTATTGCGGTCCAGTCCACCACACCCAGAGTCAAACTATTCAAAGTCCTGGCTCGGGGGTCGAGGGTCGGTGGTTGAGGGTTGAGAGGCCGCGCCCCCGAGTCTCCAGCTCCACTAAGTGCTTTGCGTTGTGTGAAGAGAGCGCAGGGCTCTGCATGCTGAGGCCGTGGTCCACGACCAACGAGGGGTGAGACCGAACCAAGTCCAGTCGAAGTATCTTTTACAATGTCAGAGGCCCCGCCTCCTCGCCCCGCGGCCCCTACACTTCGTTGGAGCCCTGGCTGGTGCAGGAGGAGAAGCTGTCGTACAGCGAGTCGCTGAGCGAGCCGGCGGCGTCGGCCCCCGGCTTGGTGGAGAAGCTGGAGGAGGAGGGCTCGTCCGCCTTGCCGCCGCCGCCGCCGCCGTCCTCGCTCTTGCCCGCGTCGGCCCCGCGGCCGCCCGAGCTGGCGTCCGGGTACAGGCTGCCGCTGCTGGAGCCGCTGTGGTTCAGCTGGTTCAGGGACTCCATGGAGAAGTCCAGCGAGCTGGACTGGGCGCTGACGGGCGCCTTCTCCGCGGGGAGCTCCTTCTGCAGAGGAAAGGAGGAGCGTTAGGCCGTTAGAACGGGATCACCGGTAGCGTCTCGCTGGCCAACAACAAGAAGCCATCTGCTTCTTTGGCACTACCATGACGATGCCACATCACCGATAACGACCTCCGCCAAACAGTAACAACAACACATACAGCTAAAAAATATTGAGGTGTTGTTTATGATGTGCCAATTATTTGAGTATTCTGCGTGCTCCCTACTGTATATGTCTCAGAGAGCACCTCGGGGAGATAGTTACTGGAGCAATCAGCATCAAAATCCCTCCTCAGAGGCTCGTAAACAACATCCTGGTTGCATATTCCTTCGGAAATTCCCGCCTAGGAGAGCAGTTATCTGCATAGGTTTTTTTTTTTGCAGGCTAAGTACACAGAGGGATAGCTGGAGGGTCCAGGGAGCCTCCGGGGACGCTCCAAACTTAGGACCATTTAGAGTTTAGCTGTGAGGCGTTTGTCCCACCAGACCTGAACCCAGAGGTACTCCGCTCAAGAAGCACGAGCACACAAACACAGCGGCATCGGGGATGCGATCTATAAGGTGAAGTAGACGTCTACGTGGCAGAGATGGGACCTTCGGGCGCTCCGCGATCTCACAAGTTCAAGTTGGCAAACTCATAACAGAAGTGATAACGTGCCAGAGGAACTAATCATATTCAGAGGAAGGTCCTCATCAAACCTTCATGAGGGTAAAACCTGTCTGATATGTTGCAGAACAACAACACATCATCTGCATAATATCTCACCGCACACTGTTCCTATGTCTGTTTTCTAAAGTTTCTTTTTAAATTATCTGCACATTATCTCAACGACGTCGACTTAACACTTGTTTCTCATCTGTGACTGTTACGACGGGGGAATTATTGCTTTGTAAGATTATAATGTCATCGGTCTCCATCATTTTTCTCATCCGTCTGTAACTTTAAGTGCTCGTGATGGATTGTAGGAGATTTGATTACTTTAAATATGTTAAATATGGCAACTAGTTTGATTTCACTTCCATTTAAATGCATGTTTATTGTGATTATTATAACAAAAAAAGTATTATTTGCTGAAATACAAACATAAAAACATGTACCCAACATACAACTCTATCTATGTGTAATAACAATAGTATTCATATGTCTTTTGTTTGTTTGTGTGTGGTTTGTTTGGTCTGTCTTCATATCTTGTCTTTATGGATTGTATGTCATTACTACTGTTTTGTGTACTTTCCTTGACACTAATACCAATAACCAACTACAACAATTAAAATAATAAGAAAAAACATATGAAGTACATTCCAAACATCTCCGTCTCTAAAGTACAACTCTAAGGCTGATTTAAAGTTTATTCCTGACTTTGTTGCTCGTAACTCACTCAACTTCATGACTTACGGCCTTCGTGTCTATGTTGGCAGCGTCAGTGGGTTGAATATAGATGAGCTGCAGCCACTTTCCCATAATTAGTGTTTATTAAAATGAAAGAAAGTATGGCTTTGTGTTCTATCCCCAAACTTTGCTGCGTTTTCCTTAATGCTTTCCGACAAGTTCCACAAAGCCAGCATGAAGTTTGTAGGTGGAGAGGAGAAACCAAACTCATTGTTGTCCTCCGTGCTCTCCTCGTGGGCCTGCAGCCTTGTTGCGTTGCTCTCCCAGCGGCTAGTTAATTGCATTCACCTGCAACTCGGCTGTAAACTACTCTGTGAGTTCTGGGAGGAAACCAGCAGGAAACATCGCAGCCCAGAGGGCCAAAGTCCAGCAGAGTACAGCAAGAGGAGGAAGGAAGTCCTATAAGGTGTAATACGTTTATATGAATCAGGTTTATTGAGGCTTGTGTGTGTTTTCTTTCTTTGTTTGAGGTCTAAGCAAAGTACCGTGACCATGAAGAGATTTACGGACATTTGTATTATTTAGATTCTCCTCAACGCTTCACAGGTTGAACCAAAAAGCAAACTTTTAATGTAAAAAAAAATTAAAAAATCAACTCTCCATCATCTTAAAATCCCACCAATGCACTACTGGTGTGACCTTTCTCAGCCGGCACGATCTCAATAAATTTGTAAAGAGGACAGAATCAAAAGAAAAGTTCAGGGAGGGGAGCGGCCGAAGGTGACGCGATATTAAATGCTGAGCGGGCGCCGTGCAGGTGCGGAGGTTGAGTCCAAATGAAGCCCAGCTGTTGAATGCAGATCAGACTTGTTGGATTCCACTTCAACAGCCCACACGCTGCTGTGCACACAAAACATCTTTCAAGTATTGTCAGCACTTAAAATAGTCGGTTCATGGCCTCGGGACACAAAACAGTGTCTGTACCGCCGCTCTATATCTCGTTTTGGTCGGAAACAAGAAGAAACAGAGGAAACGGCTGTCTGATCGCTGATTGGATTGGATTTTTGGAAGGAACACAATTACCAGCGGATCGAACCTCCCCGGTGCAGGTCTCTGTACCACCCGCGGGTGCAGCCAGAGCGACGGCTGCAGGCGGGACGTCTCAGCGCGGCCGGAACCACGAAGGGAAGAAAAAAAAAACAGCGATCGGTTCTGCATCGCGTGTCAACGATGGGATGTCGAAACTCAAATTCAGTGAAGCTGCTGGCGGCGAAAAGCTTATTGAGAGGGTCTTTTTATTGTGAGGATATTTCCTGCTTTTCTCCCTGGCTCTTAGATATGAGTCACGCGGGTCAGCGCTGACGGGGATTGTTCATAAGGAATGCATCGAGTAAGCAAGACGTGGCCGTTTTGTACGATATAGTGGAACACACCTGATCGTGATGATAGCAGGGTTTTCCTTTTTAAAGGTGGTTTGGTTTCAAGTCAGGAGGAAGAAAGCTTCCTGGAAAACCTCTGAATCTACCTTTCAATGCAGATGTAAAACAAATTATGATTATTGCCTCAGAATGTGGGTTTTTCATCGCCGCCATCATTCTGCGAAGAATCTGTCGTCTCATCCTCATCCTCAATCTGACTGCAACTCCAGGTTGAGCGCCTATTCCCGCTGTTGCTCTTCATTTGTCCACTGATATAGTTGTGGTTGGTTCAACTGGAATGTTCCTGTTGCCTCGCCGTGTAATCATTGCTCAAGGGTAACACGCTGGTTTCGGAGCCGGCTCACATAGACCCCCGGGAATCTCCCTGAACTTCCCAGGACGAGCGTTAACGCAGACAAAAAGGACGGCGGCGGAGAAAAAGAAAAGAGTGAATAAGCAGCAAAAAATTGCGGGCGGTCAACTGAGAAGAGCAGAGATGAAGAGAGTCGTACGGGAGAGACGGAAATAGAGAGAGGAGAAACTGGAAAAGACACATGGGAGAAAGAGAGAGTCCGAGGGAGGCGAGGAGAGGAGGAGAACGGGGTGGGGGCCGCCGTTAGCCGGGCTGTCAGGTGCTGTCAGGATGATGAATGGGAGGCCAGCGCGGGCTGTGAGGGCTCTGATGGGAGCCGCTGAGCTTTACATCACTCTCCTGAGTGTTTGTGAAAGGTTATTAAAGGCGCTTAAATCACCGGGCCCTGACACGGGGGCCGCTACCAGCCACCAAAACTTCCCCCAAAAAAGCTGCCGAGCACCCCGGCAGGAGGGAAAGCCGGGGCGCAGGTACGCGGCCGCGTGCCGAGAGGGCCGAGGAGGTGATGACACGCGGATGGATGGAGGAATAATGGAGGGTGGACGGGTTCAGCAGCAGTCATCCATCATGATGGCCGCTCCACAGCGGAGGCACGCGGCTATTGTCAGAATGAATGTCAGCTTTGAATATTAAGTCTTCAAAGTCTTGTTTTCACACAAATGGGGAAGTTTGTCTTATCAGTCGGGTACCTTTAGTCTCGTTTCCACAGGAGGACCCGCCCCCATCGCTTCTTCTACACGGACATCAATCACTGGAGCTAATTCCTTTGGAGATGGGTCGTATTCTCGCCGGTGGATCGTTCCACTTCCTTTGAGGAGGAGGACTTCATTTGAGGCGGAAAAAGGCTCGACAAGACGTTGGAGTTCGAAAGAAGAAGACGCGGACAACTCCCCGACCGCTCAGCGCCGCTTACTGAGGTAATAAATCAAGAGAGAAGCAGGCTCATTTTCTCTTCTTTACAATCACATCTCTTTTTCTGCAACCGGAGGAGTCGTCCCCTGACGGCCAGGAGACAGAAGCTCAAGACGCTTCTGCGTTAGCTTCACTTTACAGATCATGATGTTGCATCCTTTGACCTTTTTGACCATAAAAAAAACACATTAGTTAGTTTTTAAATCCAAATTAGCTTATGTGCCGAGCTTCAAAGTGCTCCAGTAAAGTATAAATACCTAAGAACTGTTCCTTGACCGGCTGGAGGACGAGCCCATCGCTGGCTGTCTCTTGCGCGTCAGCTAATGAAGGCTTGCAGCTTCTAAAACATCCTTCAGGAGTCTCGCTCCCTCTTGAAGCGCTCAACTTTGCATTGTCAAAGTGAGACTTCTGCCTCATGCAACGACATCCAACCTGATTGAAATTCTCTTTTGGCTCCGGGGCGTCGGACGCTAGAGTCGAGGACACTTTACCAATAGCCACTTGGCATTTTTCCACAGACATTGGCCGCGTCTCCCAGATTTGTTAAGACGCTCTTAAGCGCTAAGAGCGTCTTAGGAGCGCTCCAAGAGCGCTGTGAAAGAACGACGTGACGTGGGACGGCACCGGCCTCTGCAAGGCATCGGTTTCACGGAGTGTGGCAGCGTGACACCGATCCTCCTGCGCCGTGCGGACACACATCAGAGCTCGTGTGTGATTTATGCGCCGATAAAGTGGTGGGTGATCGATTAACCTGGCATCGATTGATTTAGTTTCATCGCCACGGCGGTGGACAGCTCCCACTAAGAGCGTCTTACGCTGTGTTCACACCGAACGCGTCGAGATTTCATGTAAAGTCAATGCATAGCCGCGTCGGCGCTGCGTAGACGCGTATCTTCCAGCGGGCAGCGCGTCAGACGCGTAGAAGCAGCACGAGCAGCCCGCAGGCCGCGCAGCGAACTCGGGTCGACGCGCGAGTTGAAATTTCACAACTCCGGCTGCAAAAACGCGTGAGTCATAGTTGCGTCAGCCAATCAGCGTTGAGATGGTCCGCTCGTCACCGCCGTCCTGACGGTGCTGAATCAAACTGCTGCCGGTCCTTCGGAAGGAGCCGATAGCGGCTTCATTCAGTCTGTTGTGGGACGACGGATATTATTATGAACCCAGACACCATGGAGGTGATGTTCACACGTTTTTGTGACTTCCACAACAAGTGTAAATCAGATCTAGTGGTTATTTCATCTATAGTCTATAGTCGTTTTTTTCAACGAGAAAAGCGGCAGAGATAAGCCACGCCCCTTTGTGGCGCCGCGATTAGTCTTGCTGCTTTTGGTGTGAACACACTTCTTCTCGACGCGCGTGGAAAAAAATCTCGACGCGCCTCGAGAAATTTTTTGACGCGTTCGGTGTGAACACAGCATTAAGAAGCTTCTTTGACGAGATCTTAAGAAGTCTTAAGAAGGCAGTTAAGAACGCGTCTGGCAAACACTTGTATCTTAGCGCTGCTTCTTAGCGAACCCTTCTTTCGAGCCTTCTTAAGTCCTTAAGAACGATCGAATCTGTGAAACGCAGCCAATGACAATAATAAAGGAGGAAACATGTATGCACACATGCAGCGAGGCTGTGAAGGACACTGCCCTGACTTCAATATATTACTGAGCATATTCCACCTTCCACCCACATAACCGTTCTAGTTTCATTAGTGGGTGTAAAAGCTTCATCTGATCTGAATGTTGAGTTCCAGAATGACACCAAAAGGTCAACAATAGAAATCCATCCTTCTTTCTTCTCCTCTGACACACAATTGTTTTTTCTAACTTGGATTTAGTCGGATTCCTTTTTTTTTTTTTTTTTTCCAGATGATGGATTTTTGTGTCGAGGCGGCGGCAGCGTGAGAGTTTGTCCGTCCCGAAGAGGCAGGGCCGTGCACGCCGGGCCGTGCACGGCGGAGGCCATTTCATGGTCTCTGGTCCTCATTTGTCATTCAGCTGCGTTAAATACTAATAGGCAAATACCCGCTGACACAAGAGGGCGAGGCGATCGAAAGCAATTAGGACGCCTTTTTCTTTGAAAATCTCCGAAGAATTCCAACGGTGGGAAAGAAGAAACCTCGGCGCTTGGGGAACGCGTCTCCTCGGGAAGTATTTCAAAAGGTAAAGTTGACACTGCGACTCAACAAGACTCGCTCTGACCATCGGAAAAGTCTTCTCATCCGAGTCTATGACACACAGCGACGGTGGAAATTCAATTTATTCATCTTCATGCCTCCGCCGAGAGGGAAAAATATGCAAACCATGTGGCAGTGTGTGTCCCGGTATCCTGGGAGGACTTTCATTGAGGGCAGGTGCCATTTTTCTGACTCTTTCAAGCAGCTCACACATCCTCTTCATAATGTGTAAAGTTGCATATTTCTCCGCCCGGGAGCTGCCATGCTTTTTTTTTTCCATCACTTTAAACGGCTTCCGGCGGGATCCATGGAAAGAGGAAATGGATTTATTCTAGAACAACCGCATTATCTCCTTCAGAAGGAGGCAAAACAATCAGGAAGAGTCGGTCTGAAACAGCAAAAACTTGAACATATTGTTCTTCTTACTTCCAGTAAACAAGAACGGGAGCATTTTATAATAACTACTCACTATATAACATTAATAGAGCATGAATAAACACTTCATGAAGCATTTTTCCAACAAGAACACTCATGAGTAACTCATTAATTCATAAACACAGTTATACAAGTTTCTGGATTAATAAGCTTGGGTTTTCATACTTTCATGATGGATTCCTCGTTTGTAAATGAAGTGTTAAGGACTTATAGATGATTAATAAGATTGAACAATGATTTAAATGTATCCATGCATTTATTCATACACATAATGACTCAGAAATGCACTTTATTAATGTGCAATTCATGATTAATTCAGGTAGTTGCTGCTCAAGTGCGAGCACACTAGAGCAGCTGATGTTAAATATCTGAATAAGCGTCTTCCGATATCCCCGTTTGTGCTACTTCCTGGATACCACAAGAGGCCAATGACCCATAAAATGCTCGGTAGGACCCAGCAGCATGCCTGTAAAGCATCGTTTTATGAGTAAAAGCAATTAGCCGTGAACAATGAGCCTTCAGACACTCACGCTGAGTCTGTCTCCCGCGTTGCCGTCCAGGGACGACTCCTTGTGCAACAGGTTGTACTGGGAGATCCGCCGGCTGTCCTTCTCCAGGTGGGAGTACATCTCGTGCTGGTAGTAGTCCATGATGGACAAGGACGTCTCCACACTGCGTCTCTTCAGGGTCTCCTCACTCCGGTCCACTGTGGGACGGGGGGGTGTGGGGAGTAATAGTTTTAATAGGACACACGGGAAAAGAATGAAAGCATCGTTTTGGCGGCGAAACGTTGCAACCAGACAAACCTGAGTCTCTCTTCTTGGATCTGGGCACCAGGGTTCTTTGTGGGGAGCTCGCGCTCCTGTCTGGCTCGGTCTCGGTGTCGCTGCTGCTCCCCGAGTACGTGCACACCTGCAGGGCTCTTTCCTGTTGAATCAATGCAAAGAAGCACTTTAAAAATATTGGCGTTTTTTGAAGACAAACTAAATCTCTCGACATGATTCTTTCCCCAGGGAGTTTAAACTCGCTCTGACAGGTTTTGTCTTTATTTCTTTTAACTTTTTCTGACGTGTAAATGTGTAAAGCTCTGTGCATATTGTAATTTAAGTGACATACACTGGGCATGTCATGATCCCGGGCTTTCATCTTCTTCTCCGTCTCTTTGTCGTCTGAGGCGATGCTGCTGCGTGGAGAGCAGAGGCTCAACCTCTTGGTCCTGATTGCATCTACACGTCGTCCAAAGAGACAAAAGAGCAATGAGTCACTGGGCATGCAGGATATAACTGAATAATATAATGCAAATAGACAAAGAGAAGAAGGGGACACATCATCTGAATTCCTCCAAAGTGACAATCTTTCCTGCAGACGGACAGATTGATGAAACAAAAGGATGAGAATATCCATTCAAGCAAAACCCATTGGACTGCAGACACGTTGATTTCCTCTGCACATATGAAATGAGCTGCACAATAACCGAGCCATCAAACATTAATGGGGTCCACCCTGCCACTGTTCCCCGCCATGACTCCTGGCAGCCCAGACACAACAGCTTTCAGCTGTCGGCCCCCGAACCACAAAGCGCTGCCTTATTATCACTCGGCCCGCTGCTGTCTCGGACAGACGCCAATTTAATTGTCTCTTTTAACATTGAGCTGTATTATAATAACAGGCTTTTGGCCTAGTGCTCCATCTCCATATGGAAATTCTGCATTATCACCATAAAAAGTCCTTTTTTTACCTTCTTCTTATTAGGGAGCAAACAACGGTGACAGGCGCCGTGATTGTAGTGATGAAAGAAGGAGTAGAGGAGGGTATGAAACACACGATGAAGACGAACACGGGCTCTTTTAATCAACTCGTACCGCGGGGAAGACTCAACAGGAGTCGCTCTCGGTTTGCGTCGACAGTTGTGACTCAAACTGCTGCGGCGGCAGCGAGGTACAGGAGACGCGGGCTAATGTCCTGTAAGCGTAAAACCCCCGAGGGCGCTTAGTCCTGCGTGTTGTTGTGGCTTTAATCAGCCGTCTGGTTGCAACTTTCCGCTGTGCGTCGCCCCCAACACAGAGGCAGGTTTATGATCTGCTGCCGGTGCCGACGTGCCCATCTGATTGCATCTGTCAGGGTTGATGCATTAGCTTCAAAATTAGCTGAACAAACAAGGTTCTTCTTCTAATCAGAGGCTAATAAAAGCCGACGACTTCCTCTCGTCTGCTCGTCCGGCGCCCTTGAGCGGTCTGGAGGGAAATGTGTTCACGTAAAGCGCACTGACATTCAATACGTCACTTACTCTCCGAGAGCTACAACAAGCCGTCTCGGGGCTTTCAAGGCTGGCACGTTGCCATCCGGCGTGATATTCGTTGCTTTTTACAGAGAATTTATTTTCCTTTGGCGTTGATTGATACAAATCAAATAGAAATGAAAAGGTTCTTCTGTGTCATAATGATGATATCTGAGTAGCATAACGGCACTAAATGCAACATTTGCGTTGGATATATATATAAAAAAAGAGAAAGTTCTTGACTCACCTGAAGCTGCGAGTTTGGGCAGGCGGCTCTGGGCGTCTTGTGCGAGGTCGCCGCAGGTCACGCTGGGTTCGGACAGGGAGTGACCCATGCTGGTCGGGGCATGCGGGCGGGTGTTTGGGAGGGAAGGCACTTTCACGTCAGGTTGTGAGGGGTCTGGGTGAGAAGAGGGAGGCTCCCGATCGAGATCAGAGCAGCCGGCGGTCACCCCATCCGGGCTGGACTCAGATTTGGGGATGTGGCGACCGCCGGCCCGGGTGACGGAATCGGGGAGAGGGAAGGTGCCGATCCCGCTGTCCAGGGTTCTCATCTGACAGCCGGAGCCTACAGGTGACAGGGAGAAGGAGTGTGACGTCTGGGAGGAGAAGCACGGGAACGCCGACAAGGGTTTGAGAAAAAAAAGGAGGGCTCGGATTCACATGCAACGGAAAGGGTTGTGAGTAAAGAGGGCGTCTGGAGCAAGGTTCGGTAAAACGGAGAGGAAGGGGGGAAAGACGGCAGTTTTATTTGATGAAGTCATATTTCAGATCCTATTGTTCCTGTCGGACATCGTGGTAACACCAGATGCCCGATTGCAATACGTCACGGCTCAAGAGAGCACCTGCTGCCGAGCCGCTCTGAACAAAACATTTGAGCTGAAGCCCGAGGACACGATCCTCGTGCACGCCGGGTGGTAATCAGGAGAAATGACGGCAAGCAGCAACAGATGGATGCGGTTTGGAGGCCTCGAACAGATGGACGGCCGCTCGGGTCCTCGGCACTTTGAGCGGCTAATTATTTGTTTGCAACTTTGAAGGAAAAGGGCTTCGTAGAGTTTTATTTTAGTTCGAATTCAAATGACTTATTCGTTTTTTCTTCCTCGCGTTGGCTGTGCATTGTATCTCCCACCGTTCTGTGAAAACCTCTTAAAGGCGACCGGAGGAGGGATGGAGATGGAGACGGAGATGGATCGATATCGGCAGTGCTCTGCTGCTCTGCTGCACGGTCTCATTCGGATGTCGGTGCAAACACACAGTCTAATCATCGGAATTAAACTCCTCTCTGGAATCTGTTGGGTTTTAACGGTTCACATTTACATTTAAATCTTAAACTCAAACTATTGATCCATTATCTCTTCTGTCTCTTTAATGCTGCGCTAAAGTAACATCTGCATTCTCCTCCGGATGCCGAAGCACCGTCAGTTCATCTACAGACGTTTACGTGCACTTTCGTGCACCGTGACGGATGGCAAAGACAAGCACAGAATACACACTTACATATATGTGAGAAAGCCAAAGGTAGAGAGAGTTATAGATTTCTGCGGTATAATTGAATGCCAAACCTGGCCGTGCGAAAAGTCCCTTGAAATCAAACCAGAACACGCTGCACGGTAATTCTGTCCAGAGGCAACAAACAACTGGACCCATTGTCGTTTCTCACGAGCGTCCGATCACTTCTCTGCACAACCTCCAGGGTGTGAGGAGAGATCTGGTCAGTGCATCCCTCCACAGTGTGAAACGGCCTTTATGCAATGATGATGTCGTCTCCAAAAGAACCGTGTCGAGGAGTCAGCAATCACGCGACAATGCGTTAGCCGGTGACTACACCGGCTAACGAATCCTAGGGAACCTGGGGATGTTGTAGTCGAGCCTTTTCTTTGGCTTTAAATCATCTGTGTTTTCCAAAACGGAGTCCAAAGTAAGTTTGAAAGCCAGAAGCATCAGCAGGCAGTGAAATAATTGCCGAATCATTGGTATTGATCAACGCTGCTGTCAAACCCCTGCAGATGTATTAGGCTCATTCTGCGCTATAGGCCGGTCAAAATGTTATTTATCGTCCCTTTACAAGAGGAAATACTGCCTCCAGGGAAGTCCTGCTAATACACAATAACTGACCAGTGCAGAGTGAACTTCAAAGTCCACATTCATAACTTGGATTCTGCTCAGCGCTGCTTGCATCATAAACCGGCCGCTGTAAACTATTTATATGATTGATGTGTTTGTCTGGCTGGTTAGGCCTGTGAATGCTGCACTTTGGAGATATGTGGCATTAAAGCAGCGCGGAGCGGCCACGGCTGAAACCTTCATGAAATATTTAGTTGATATACGGTCTGGAAGTGCTCAGCTGGCGGAATTTAAATCAGCATGTTAATCAGAAATACATGAGACAATTAATTTCAGAAATTTCCTTTTTGCCGCTGTGACTGTGACGCATCATGTGTTCATTTCCACATTCAAGACACTCGAGTCCAAACTATTTATGTTTTGATAAGTTACTCTTCAGAAAAATGTTCAATTTCAAACCGGTTTCTGGTTCTGTGGAGATTATTTACATCTAATATTTTCATAAGAATAGCCTGGATAGGAACAGTGCCAACAATGAAGCAAACACACAGTACAATGATCAATTTGAACAGCCAGTTCGTAAAGTAGGATATCAAGATATTGATTAAAGCAGCTTTAAACAAATAGTTATTAACCTTCATTCAATTAAAAGCAACAAGACAAACTCCTTAAATAAACACCTAGATGTGTGTATGAGCATGTTATGGGAGTAAAGTAGCCCAATGACCAAAAATACAAAAAAAATGAAAGATATTGCAGTTTTTTGCATGTGGCTCCAAGTTATTATAAAAAAGGGGAGTAAAGCATACGGTATTATATTACAAAAAGTCACGACAACCTTTGAGATCGATCATCAAGACAATTTCTCCAACGTCCAACCGAGTGACAAAGTAGCTGCTCTCTCCACGCCGAATTATATAATAAAACGCACTACAATAATAACAATCATCATGCCATCTTACAAATGGCTTTATGCATTTATTTTTCTTCAACTTTCTTAGCAGCTCAGGCGTTGCAAAATGTCATCTGGTTGCACATCAATCACCGGACGAGAATGTCAACGAGTTTTTATTTATTTATTCTTTCCACAGCTGCTGCTGCTTTTCCCTCTGCAGTAATGGTGAGTCTGGCAGTGAGGGGAATTAGTTGGCAGAGGAATTGAGTTGTCAATCACATCAGGAAATCACAACTGTTAAAAAAAGAGAAATGTGCGAATGCTCCGTTGCACCGGTTGATTCGTGATGGTTAGTGACAGCTTTTCGTGACTTCTACTTGAGCAAATATGTCCGGGGTGATGTAATCACCGACAAATAAGAAGCTCAGTTACAAAATCAAACATTAGGCACGAGAGAAAAGTTGTGAAAAGGAATACTGCACACAACATTGTACTCATACAGTATACTTGAGTTATCTTTAAAGCAAAAGCTTACCTATCATGTGGTCTTGGCAAGCCGTGTCCGGGATGCATCCCGCCTCATTTTCAGGCCTCAGGTTGATCTTCTGACTCATCAAAAGGGTCTAGAATGTTACAAAAACATAAAACCAGTAAGCAGCTGAGATACTCTATATCACATCGCACTGTAGACATTGTTTCATTATCGAATCCAATTTATGTGTCATCCTTTTGAGGCAATTTGCAATAGAAAAGTGAGAAAGTAGCACTTCTACCTTCAGATTCATGGGTGATATGTATTTTGTGTTCCTGGCATTGCGTAATATTTTTCAAGTTTTGTTCAAAAAGAAGTGCGGCAAGTGTAGTACTTTACTTTAATTGGGTTATTTTTTTAAGTGGTTTTGGGGTGGTAAAGAAACGGAGCTTGTAGGTCATAAAGTGTTCGTCTTTTGTTGCATTTCTGTGGGGAGAAGATAGAGAGAAAGCTTGCAGGATGGTTTTAAATGGTTCTTTTGTCTAACTGAGTGCCGGCGATAACGGGCTCCTCCATGTTATCAAAATCCCACATCATCTGGATTAAATGTCCTACATTATGCAGCGAGATTCTCTCTTCCACTATCCGGCTCGCTCCTTATACTTTTTTTTTTTATATTGCTATTCTCAAGCTCTCTCAAGCACTTGGGCAGTCCGTCATTTTTTTGACGGACAGATGATAAAGAATAAACCCACAAGGTCATAATTTTGGGCCTTCTTGCTTCCAAAGTGAGCGGAAACAAGTCGCTGAGACACGCCAATTTGAAGTTGATATATTACATGACCTGATGACTGTCTCTTAGCTCAACCTTTGTGACAACAACAACAACAACAACAACTTTGCTTTGGATGGATACTAAGAAAAGAAGGCGACCAATTGCAGAGTCAGAGCACAATGTTAATCAATAGCGATGCTTCAGGGTATACGATAGTGAAGAGGCGGTGCGTGTACATGTACTGAACAAGTGTGAAAGTCGGATTTAGCATGCATGTTTGTGTGTGTGTGTGTGTGTGTGCGTGTGTGTGTGAGCCTGTCAAACCATAGCCAGAAACAAACGAGGAGAGCTCAACGCACACACATGCATGTAATAAAAAGCCACTTGTGTTTGCTCACTCACAGCAGTATCTGCACAGATCTCCACGTCTCCCTTCATGTCGCTGTGTTTCTTGGGCGTGGAGATCCCAGGCGGCGATGCAGTCACACAGTTGCCCTTCACAGCGGTCCTGCGAGAAAATGAGATTTGATCAGTTTCTTTATGTCTGCACGGGGAGATCCTGCTTTATCAACTCGCCAGGTGGAAAGTGAGCCTGCTGAGGAATTGCGTTGACCTGCGCGCAAAGCATACGGTGTGTGCACAAGCAAAGAAATGCTGTCAAATGATCAATAACCTCTGAAGATTCAAGTGATTGCTTTTATTCTGGATAGAAACTGTGACCTGAAGTGTGAAATGTGGAGCTTTCCCGGATTACGGACGCGTTTTACCTTGAGTGTGCTGACTATGTGTATGGATGCTCGTCCGAGATCCGCTCACAGGAGTGGAGTCCTGACTCAAACAGACAGCTGCTGTTTATTTATCAGCTTCTCCCAAGTTTAACGCAACGGTGGCTCATGTTTAATTTAATAGAACAACCAATTAGTTTTTTTTAAATCGTCGATTCACTCGACGACACCGAGGAGGCTCGGTGGCAGGAAGTAATCAGCGTTGCATCCGATCAATTAAGGGTAATTCATTCTGGATTTTACTCGATGACAAAGACGTTGTTTTCACCCACCTGCCAAGAAGCTCTTTCACAAACTGGTCCTTGCCGATGAAGACTGTCGTGCACTGGATTTGACTGGCAATCTGGCCCATCTGATTGTTGCAGTGGTCCATGATTGAGCTCAGCTTGTTGTTCATCTCAGACAGGTTCTGCACCTCCTGACTGTCCCTCTGCTGGTTGTCATTTTTCTTCTTATCCTTCTTCTTGTCAGACTTCACCTGTTTGCCTCCGAGCACCGATCCAATCTTTGACTCTCTCTTCTCCTCTTTCCCCTTCGGAGGGTCTGCTTTCTTACCACTCAGAGCTGGAAGTTTGCTCTTACGGAGGCCGAACCAGTTGGCCAGAGAGGGGCCCGTTTTCTGTTTGGTCTCACTGGCAGCTACCTTCTCCTGCTCTTGACATTTCTGCAAATTCTCTTCGATTCCCATCATGACTTTCTCTTCGATAGTGCAGGCTGTTGGGCTGTTTTTTTTCTCCTCCTCCAAATCCGGAGAGTCTGCCTGGGTTTGGACTTCCCTGCCAAGGTCTGGCTCGTTAGCGGTGGTTTCTAGCCCTACCGTCTCTCGCACTGGATTCTCCGAACGATAGACACAAGAGGAGGGAGGATGAAACTGTGGATGAGAGGCAACTTTTGCTGTCTTGCGAACGTTGTTCAAGCCAATCCTATCACTGATGGGTAAGCTTCGGGCTTCTTTTTGAGAAGGCGAGGTGATCGTCGAGCCCTGTGACCCGTCACCTTTGGAGCCTGATTTAAAAGTTCTCTCAGGAAGGACGTTGTGGCTGTTTGACCCCGTCATGCCTCCGTAGTGGCTAAGCCTAGTCCTGGGGGGATGCACAGGGCTCTCGGCTAACCCAACACTCGCTACCTCCAATGAAGTCTGCCTCGACAAAGAGTTTCCCCTTTCACCTGAGTTGGTGATGATCTGAGTTCGGATTTTTCCCGGTCCATCTGGAGAATTGATGTTGGGCTTCTCAATGTAGTTGGTGCTGAAACTCTGGCTCCTGGCTTTGGCCCCATTCATCCCCAAAGCTGGCTTAAGATGAGGTTTGGTAGTTACAGATATGGATCTGGAGAAAAGCTGACTACTCCTTTTCCCTTTATCGCAAACCTCTTCCTCCTCTGGCAACACAGCAACGTGCACTTTGTCTTCCAATAACCTACACTGGACATCACCTTTCCCTTCTGTAACAGACATCTTGGGTGGTGAATCAATACTGTACACTGGCTGCAAGCTGTCACACTGAGTAGAAGCATTTAAAGTCACAGTCTCCTTGGAGACTGAGTTGATATGATCTTTTTCTAGCTTGCCTGGTATAGAGGGACTATTTTTATGGCCCGGGGGCGATTTTAAAAATGCTTTAAACCCCATTGGGATACGAGTCTTTGAGGCTTTATCCGCTGCGTTGGGGGAAACGATGACTGAGCCGGGTGGGCTGACAACCGCTTTGCCATTTTGGGGTTCAGTTTTACCTTGAGGGGTGTCCTGTAGCGATATAGGTAAACTGATAGAAGTCTTCTGAACTGTCTGATGGACATTATCATGGGTTGATCCTCTTTTACCTGCAAATGAGTTTTGGAGAGAGGACCCTCTGAGGGCACTGTAGGGAGGCGGGACATTCTTTGAGCTTTTAGGTGCATTTTCAGTTTCTGGAGCACACCCTGAGTTTGCAGAAGGGAGGTAGTCTTTCACGGTCATCCTCTTGGAAGTGCCTTTAGTAGTTGTCTGAGTCGTGGCGGGGGACTTTTGAAGGTGCTGACTAGTTTTCTCAACCAGTTTCTGAGGTGCAAGTGCAGTCCCGTAGCCTGCATCCAAGTCTAAACAGTCTTTATCCTTGATGGGTAGCGTAGTTTGCATATTTGGTACAAGTGATGTGTGGTAACTTGGGGGAGGGCCCCTCACAGTGGTTGGAGTGGAGGTTTGAGCCACCCATGTTTTATGTGCTTGCGGCGACCCTTCATAATTTGGTCTGATCAGTAAGGAGGTGGTGCGGCCCGGAGGAGGGGGAGGAGAAGGGGACCTGAGTTTATTTTTGCTGGTTTCACAGTGTTTGTCTCTGGTTGGCTGTTCGCCATTGTCAGCATAATCCAGGTGCCTCCTTGAGAGGTGTGGGGAACTGGCGGAGGAGCCCTTACTCCACTCGGCCCGGTTAGGGAGCTTGGAGTTTACTGCTTTTGGGCTCTGTGAGCAGGTTCCTGCTGCTTTGATGAACCTGGACATTTTAACTGCAGGAGAAGAGGGGGATTTCTCTGAGTTTCCACTGCTACTTGGTTCAGTGGAAGAGCCCTTAGACAATCTCAGTGGTGATCCTAAAGGTTTGTTTCGGCCGGGTATCTTTGAACCACTCGACTTCGGGCCGGAATCGTTTATGGGAGGGATGGACTGGCCTAGGTTAGGTCGGTTGGCTGGTGGTTTAATTAGTTTCCTTTGTGGAGTCAGCTGCATTGACGGCCTTTCTGCACTGCCCTCCCTGCTATTGCTTGTTTTGCTCGACCTAATTTGATATTCAGACGGCTTCTCTGGAGATTCAAGAACGGTGTAGTTTCTCGCGTTTGTTGATTTTTGCCTTGTTGGCCTCTCGCGGGGCAGTAGTTCCGTGTAATCGTCAATTACCTTCGTACTTTGGATGTCATTTCGAGGCCCGGCACTTGCCGTGAGCTTCTGAGCACAAAGTTCAATAGGCTCTCCTTCGGCATCAAATATTGCCATAATGCTCTCCTCAGACTGAGTACACTTTGCCCCTTTGGGCTCCTTAATTAGGCTGAAAGGCCTCGGCCTCCCATCTGCAGACTGGGTGCGTCCTTGCTCTCTTCGCAAGCACTGTTGTGCAAGCAGCTTGGCAGCATCTCGTGACGTCCTCTCGGAGTCCCTCTCCGCTTGCTCCGGTGGCTGGCTGAAGGACATTCGGACGTCACTAGACTCGGAGTTGAGTTCCTCTGGATCGTCCACGTCGGAGAGGAGGTTTGGACCTTGTGGGTCAGAAGGGATGAAGTGCAGCGAGGATGGTTTAGTAAAAGCTGACTTCCTCCCTCCCTCGGGGAGAAAACTGTTGATGAAACTCAAGAGTTTCTCAGGACGCTCTTTAGAGTCACAGGCAGAAGGGTGTTTTGAAGCCCCGGGACCTGAACTCCCATCCCCTCCCATTCCTACACTGTCCTGTAGCCCCTCCCAGCTGCACAAACTGTCTGAAATGCTGCGAGAGAGCCTCTTGCAGTAAAACCAGCTGTCCTTGGTGGGGACGTCAACTCCTCGACTGGAATGTGGCAATTCATCATCTGCGTCGTCAGAATCGTAAGAGAACTTCTTGCCCACGACAGCTAAAGTTCTACCCACGTGGGTGGGCTTGGACACCCCTTTACTGCCGCTCTTGATACCCAGGGAGTAGATGCCCTCGTTGGAGTTCATGCAGTCTTTGTCGGCTGACTTGGAAACCTTGGAGGAAACGGAGGAGCTCCTGTGCTTCCTCCTCTGGAGCTTCCTCAGCCCCTCCAGTATGTTGCTCTCCTTCCGCCTTGTGGGCTGCTGCTCCTCCGGAGGGGCGCAGATGTTACTCGGAGCCGACGAACCCAAACTCAGCCTCTTCTCCCAGGTCAGAGATGACTACAGGGCAAAGAGAAAGAGCAGGTCAACACGCTTGTATTATCTCCATATCATCCAAACAGGGACTCAGAAGAAAAGCAGCAAATCGGGATCTCAATGAGCTACTGCACAGCTACCGAGTCTCTTATTGAGTGACTAGGTTTACCATTTTTCCACAAGTGCGTCCATCATTCCAGGTGTAGGAGCCGCTGGAGAATTCACTGCATGCACTCGACAGGGACAACTCGCTACTGCTACAGCTGCTGCGTGGGTACGTGGGCGTTGGCACTGTCAGACTCAGCTGGCTCAGACACTTGGTCACTGGGAGACCTGCCTTTCCATTCAACTGCACCTCCTATAAGATGGAGAAAAGGAGACATTTATACGGTGAATAACCGCATCGTTTAGTCCACGAGTATGCTAAATGTCAGAATGTTTTGATGTGCGAGTTGTCAGCTGGCAATGCTTGTCTAATTGCGATCTTGCTGTTAAAGATAATAAAAGATATATAAAAAAGACTTGACAGACCGATCAAATACGTAAAATACTTTGCCAATGCACTTTTCAAACTCAATTCAAAAACATCAATCAAATTTCTATGTGCAGTCAACAGAGCACAGCAGATGTTTCTCTAATTAGCGTCTACAGAGGATTTCACTACGCAATGTATTTTATTTTCACATGCAAGACCAGAAATTAGATATTTCACTCCTCTGATATAAGTGTCACTTGTGCGTATCACCCAGTGCAACGTATTTAAAGAGATGCGATACTTTCGCACATTCAGATAACGAGACGATTTATGAATCAATAATAATTATTTAATTTTCCTCCCTCCTCTTCCGCTCTCAGCGATACACATTAGAGTTTATCAGATGGCATTCTCAGAGGGCTAAAAGGGTAAAATAACACATTTTCAGGCCTTAATGCATAATACATAAGATGACTAATGTTCCACAGTGTCTTATGGAGTCATTTTTTACTGTTGGCGAGTCAATCGATGGTTTTATGGTAATATGACAAGGATGTATTCCTCCTAGTGCCGAGTGATACTGCCAGCTCTTCCTGCCGAGAGCAGAGGAGGGGTCACGGCTTCATCTAGTTATGTCTGTATTTTAATATCTCGTAATGATTTCTTGAGTGGGTTGCGGTTATGCTACCTGGACGATTCACATGGCTGAAATGCATTGCCTCCTGCGCGTGTCCTATTAAACCTTACGCTGAAGGGAGAGTCCGTGTTCCTGGAAAGTAGGAAGGCCTTGCTTCTCTCGGGCTCCAAAAGCAAATCTGCCGCAGATAGATCCATGATCCGGGAGTGGAGTTTCTGAAAGGCAGGAGGAAGGACACCCGATTGAAATCTTCACTGCAGGCATTTCAAGACATTTGAAATGACGGAGCGGCAGAATTGAAGGGGGGAATTTTTCTCTATCAAAAAGCACGCAGTTCAATCAAATAGTCTGTTTATTAAAAAAACATGTTTTCACATTTTAGATCGGAAACACGGTAAATCTCTCAAGTTATAAATGTCAATAAAGAAATGCGCAGCGTGTCCATCAGATTCCCTCTGCCACGCCGAGCCCTAATTCGTACGCTCAAAGTCACTAATGTCATCGGCCCGGAAAAAATTATATGAAAAGAAAATAATTGCATCAGGGAGTAAGGGATTCCTTTGATTTTTTTGGATTTTTTTTATTCGTATGCTAGTCTGCAGTCTCTTCTGTTATTCAACTCTTCAGCTTAGGATAAAAGGACGGATACAAAACCGAATACATCTCCACGTATTAATCTCAGAACTTAATTACTCCGGGTTCCCTGCGCTCAAATCAACTTAAACTGGAAACACGGCGGAACACAACGCGTGATCTTTTGCTGCATTTCCTGCCGAGGATAAAACTAATGCTCACTCTGGGAGTATATGTAGACACACACGTGTGTGTGTGTGTGTGTTTCTGAGTGTAGTTTCCTGCGTTAAAATGAAAGTGCTGTGAGAACCTGCAGCAGCACAAACAAATTGCATGTTATAAAAGTGAAAGTCACCTTCTGCAAATGGAGGCTTTGAAAAACCAACTCCTCACATTTTCTAGCAATGCCATCACCGTTTTAAAACACAAACTAGATCCATCTTCAATTTTTATTGCATTCCATAAAACTCTTCGCTGACAGTTTGTATTGACTTTTTCCTTGAAAGACGTCCTTTAGAACATTTGGTGGGGGAGAAAAGAGAAAGAAAACTGCTCCTAATGACACCAGAACTTCTCTGCTTCTTTTGTCTCTTCAGACCAAACAACAGGCGTCGCTTCGCCCCGAGCCAAAACACAACCGCGCTGCCTGCTTCTCTTCAACTTTCAGCGAAATAAAAAACCTCCTTCTGTATTTGTGTGAGCACGTGAAGGAGACTTTTCACCTTCAGCAACCGGGTGCTCATGGCGCCATGGAAACAGGTCGATGCCCGCTCTCAGAGCCTTTTCTACTCAGAGATACGCAGTCCTCACTATTTTTTAGAATTAATACAACATCAAGTTGCTTGCTCTTCAAAACATGGTAGTTCAAAGTAGTAAAACAGCAACTGGAGAAGATTTAAATGACTTTGAACATTATTTTCTCAGAATGAAACTGCTGCATTGCTTTTGGACTCGCATCTCCAAACGGCTTCTCATGAAATTGAAATTTTGCCGCATGGCCCCTCTGCCCTCCACAACGGGATGGGAGTGGCTGAGGTGTCACGGGAGGCTCTGATCTTATCGTAGGGTGCAGGGTTTCACCTCCTCAGCATCCTCATCAAGGATTCAGTCAATAGTGTCACAGGGTCGCGGCGAGAGATAGTGGCAGGAAACGGTAGATGACAACGCCGCGTGCACATCTTGAACTTTCTCAGGCTCAAGGCCACGCTGAAGGTCATATAGACTGTCATGCATCATGCAGACCGAGCCTTTCAGTAGCTCAGTTCACACCCAAGAGCACGGAGAAGCGTTCAAAGAGGCTTCCTGCTTTTGTTCTGTGTTGGGTTTTTTTGTGCTTTTTAATGAAGATCAGCTCAGAATAGCAGCAATAAGCAGCTCCCAAACACACACATCAGTATTGGCACCCGCAGTCAAAAACATTCACATACACACCCACACAACAGCGGGGCGACAAGCAGCGAGAGAGAAAAGACAAGACGCCCACCTGCGTGACCCGATCTATACGTCTGACTCATCACAAAGGCTTTTCCTTAAGCTGCAGCTGCACACCGCCCGCTAAACTACAGACGGATAGGAGACGGCTCCGAGCTGCAATATGACGAGACGCAGGGGAGATATCTGTCTGCAAATTTGATCATGAAAAGGGGCATCATTTGTTTGAATTTGTCATTTCTACAGAGTTTTTTTGAGGCCATGTCAGCCGCACGTTTGACTAAACTGCTAAAAATTGGACGAGAGCTATTGACGTTGTGACGTTTATTTTCTGTGGCATTTTTAGCCAAAGGCGCCCAACTCAAGCGGCTCCCATTAAAAGCATGATGGCTCGTTATCAGAGGAACTCAAGATGCCCTCGGGGAACCGGAGAACGTTTAATCACAGATAAGCAAAAGAGGGTCCGGAGCGAGACGGGAAACAGAACACTCGTGTGGCCGACCGAGGCTCCAGGAGACACAAGGAATGAAACTCGCCCAGTTTTATTACAAATGGTGCTCGAATGGTTTAGCGAGTGGGATTATGGGTAATGCAATAACACTAGTGTGGAGGTTCGGTTTCATAAGCGCCGCAATAATGGTGCAAAAGTTATATTTTCACAGTTTCTTCTTCCTCATGATTATTAGTGCAAAAATACACATTTATATAATTATATATATATATTGCGTATATATATATACTATATTGAGGTTTGACAAGTTCTTAATTACACTCTGGAGGAAGTTGCCCTGTGATAATTATAGATGTTTTAACAGCTCTCCCACACACGGAGAGCTCATAATGGACTCGCAGAACATCCGGAGCGGCGTGTTCACACTATGATTAATTCTCACACTGAATAGCTGATGGTTTGAAATGTCATTATTAAGTAACGAGCAGGCGGGAAAATGTCTTTCCTGTGAGAAAACCTACATGTTGAGGACGCATGGACCTCACATCAACGGACACATCATCTCAGGAAGAAAAAAACAGCAACATTTCGCAGCCTTAATTCTCGTCTGCAGCTCCACTGCGCCGCCTGGTCCCCACAGTGATGTCATCAATATCCCTCCTCCAGCCTTTTATATTGCAGCTTCACTCCACAATGTTCCTGCCTGTCCAATAATGATGCTGGAAGTCGTTGGAACTGACAGAGAGCTTTACAACACACCCAGAGCCATTTTATTTCTATTTTCTTTTTTTCAGTGCATCTAACGTTTTTGCTGCTTCTTATTTCGCCCTTAGTTTTTCACTTCTACCTCCTGCTCCTCCTTTTCGTCTCGGCTCTTTGCTATCTCATCTCTCTCCATTTCCCCCCTCCTGTCCTTCCCTTCTTATCTACCCTTGCTTGCTCTCTTTTTCCTCGTCTCCTCTTCGACTGACGGCTCCTTTCCCCTCTCCTCTCTCTCTTTTGGCAGCTCGCTATTTTCATATTGACAGCGAGGAACCCTGAAATTCACACAATTATGCGGAAGCCTACTTCCCAAGTTGACCTTCTTGCCCCCGCGATGCAACATCACAATGGATGTGGAAAGAAAGCACATAGTGGCAGGTCCGTCTGTCTCATAATTACTGCTTGAATATCTAGCTGGAATGCACACACAGACATTTTTCACTAAATTGGTGTTTTCGAAGTATATATATATATATATGTATATATATATATATATATGTATATATATATATATATATGTATATATATATATATATATAAACACAGCGGTTGTTGCGTGGTGTTTACAGAAAAGAGGGTTACAGCTTTGTTTTGTTTTTTTGTGCAAGTCGTCATATAGCAGGTTATTGTTCTTGTGGTGCAAACGAGCCAAAACGGCATTGAAAGCAAAAAACTGCATATTTTATTCTGATTTGGGCAGTGGTATTAATTTAAGATTGCCTTTGCAGAAGTTCTCCCCAACAGTTCAGGAGTCCGTATTCAGTCCGTATTTAAGGTTATTTAATTAAGGTGGAATTGTAACTCATAGTTTCTATTGAATTAGACATTTAATTTGAGAATAGCAGAAACAATTGATTGTAGCAAATTTATATTTGTAGTTTGTACTGAATAAGAAATTTAACTTGATAAATTTGCATGTACAAAATTACAGCAATTTAAATAGTTTAGTGTAAAAAACTTAGATGGAATAATAAATACTAGTTTTTCCAAAATGGAAAAATTAAGTAACAAAGCTAAAAATGGTGAACGATCTTGATAAAAAATTATCTTTTTGTATGAAATTACATTTTTATCTTTTATATTTTGTAAAAGTTTAGGTTTAAATCAAATAAAAAATGCAATTTAGTAATGCATTCAGCTGTAAAAAAAAAATGTCAGCAATGTTTTTAAGTTGGTCCAAAGTATCATTTTTTTTTGAGAGAAAAAGATTGATAAGGATTGATGTTTTTTTCGTATTTATAGTGTTAAGCTGAGACCTTACAGTAGTTTGATAACAACTCAAATAAAAAACATCTTTAAATGCATGAAAATCAGCGCTCAGGCTTTTTACTGGAGGAGCTGCGTCCAGAAAGCGCGTGACAGTGAGCAGGTACACAAGTGACAGCAGCAGAGTTAAAACTCGGGTCCGGCTCCGAAGGGCGGCGTACCTGGAGGAGCAGGTCCGAGGCGGGCTTGATCCGCTGCTGGAACAAAACGCCCAGCGCCCGATTCTGCTGCTCTAGGTCAAAAACTCGAGTCCGCAGCTTCAGACATTCCTCTCTCAGATCCTGAGTGAAGAGCACAGGGAGCGGTCAGGAAGATATTCAGCTTTTTATGTCTGTAAGACTGGCAGCAACAGCGTGATCCTGAAATGCATTATTCTAATAACACAAGATCCTGATGGGTTATTTAGTAAAGGAAACAAACCTTCTGGGTGAGAAGCGCCTGCACAACTTGATTGGCAACCTTTAACAAGACGGAGACAGGAAGAAAAACAAGGCGTTAGTTACTCAACTGTATAGTATGTGCTCCTTTTGACCCTCACAGGCCTCTGTAGACCACCTCTGCACTGCTAACGCTGCACTTCCTCCTCCGCCAATTCACACATGGGATGAATTATTATGAGCTCATGTGAACACAATAGCACAATATTACAGAGCAGCAGGTGTGTGTGTGTGTGTAATATGCACACACACACACACATACACAGACACACACACACACACACACCTCTTATACAAGCTTCAACCCTCACTTCCTCACGCTGGTAATGACAGCGCCAGACGGATGGAGAAGCAGAGGCGTCTGGTCTCTGGACTCGCAGCAGTTCACACCCGCCTCGCTCTCTGAGACCACAACGCCGATGGAGGACCGGCTCCGATTACGGCCCATTGATTGCTCATTAATACCGCGTGAAGCCACATCGGCTTCTTTTTGAGTGCCCTCGCTCTCGTTTATTGAATAAAGAGAGATGGGGAGTAAATATGGTGAAACGAGCCCCTCGGCTGCCGGAACCGCAAGTTCGACTTTGTGTAAAATAGCCGAGTGATCAAACGGAGGCTAATGGTATTGGACGGAGGGTTTGATCCCTGATTGCGGTCTTTGTATGACTTCCTAAACAAGTAATTAGACTACAAATGAGCTGGCACACACAGGTGCTGATGTTTGGACCAGCAGCTGTGCCAACGGAAATAAAGGAAATAATCATCCCTTCTGTCACAAACAAGTTAGCCTGGTTCTGGTCGGTCACTGCAGAGGCAGACACAGCCTCCATCATCAGAGCCATTGTTACCAGAGCCCTCCCTCCACTAAAGTCAACCGCACAAGGGAAAGATAGTTGAGAAGCAAACGCAACACAGGCGAGTTGAGCCACCGTAATGAGAGCAGCGAGGCAGAAAAGAGAGCGACTTTATCCCCAAATGCAATCAGCGCTGGACGCAAAGAAAAGCCGTGGAAATAAAATCCTCCCCTCCCTTTCAATCTCCTTCCTCCCCCTCTCCTCGTCCAATCTCCCCATCCTTTCCTCTTTCATTCCCACCTGTTTTTTCTCCTCCCTCCGGCAGGTCTGCTCAGTTGGCTGAGCCTGTTGGTTCCAGGACAAATTGGGCAACTTGTCCCTGCTGGACATGCTCTCTCCTGCTTTATTCCCTTTATGTGGCTCCCTAAACAGCACTTATGAAGCTCTCACTGTTACCCAAAGGGCACAGAAGTGGCTTCGTTACATAAACCGTCAGCAACACAAGACCCGATGAAGGTTATTTAACAGCGTGCATTTTATTAATAGCGACCACAATCAATGACAACAATACGCTGATGTGGTAGTTGAATAGAGGTGTGATGGCGGTGCAGCGACTGTTAGCAATAGCTAGTGCAGAGGTGTGCACAAAAACTCACTCCCTGCTTTATTATGCAAGCATCAAGAAAAAGCAAGAACAATAACGAACACCTTTGTTCTCAGAAAGGTTCTTTTCAGACTTCAAGACGGAGCTTGCTTAAGAACCGAGATAGCCTATCCGCTAAAGTGAGTGATGAGAGATTGTAGTGGCTGAAAAGATATGGCACCGTTTTCTAAAATTAATTGTTAATAACAGAAATTCCCCTGCGCCTCCCTCAAGTAAATTGCCAACCTGTGGGAAACCCTGTGTGCTCTGCAGGGCCTCATTAAAACCTGAAATTTGAGCTCAACACCGCCGCTCGTTCCGCTCACCGACCATGTGCGACCTTAGCGAAACATCTGGCGACCTTGAAAGCGTCGAGATAAAGCGGCTTCGCTCTCACCTCATCGAGACAGCGTTCGTACTGTTCCCTCTGGCTCTCGTTCTCCACGGCCAGGGCCGAGTTCTTCTCCTGCAAAAGAGAGCACGGACACATTGAGGATGCACATCTTTTGGTTACACGATGCAACGGAACAACACCGGTGCCGTCGGAGATAGCAATCAAGCTAACGGGAGAGTTGCCGCGCAAAGGTCGTGTGTCAGCGTCGAACCAGGAAAGGCCAATAAAAGACGTACAAAGTACCACAGAGATAAAGGTCAAGGGGATGGAAGTTATGATGCTGAACTTTGGGACGGCAGCCAGCCATTTGGAGTGTGGACCTAATAAGAATATCTCCTCCACTTGCCAAGCGGTGAGGCGGCACCCTATTGATCTTTGGGAGTTTCCAATTTGTCAGTGGCAGGCGGCATATTAGGGGCTGTCAGCCAGCCGGGCGTCTCTCGCCCTCTGCCCTTTAGCGGCAACCAGCGAGGCCTTGATGAGAACACGGGACACATAATTACAACCCAAAGCCTTCTAATTATGCTATCTAGGAAGAAACACACACTCATTAAGGACTGAAGCCTGACGGTGGGGGTGGATGTGTGTATATATATATATAGATGTGGTGTAGAGAAATCTTGAACTAAAGAAATCCCATGTATATGTCTCATGGACCATATTCCTGTTATTAAACGCATAAAACAGCTACTCAACAGCTACTAAAAGACACCACCGTTTGATATTTGTTATTTTCTTCTAAAAGTCCGAAGTGTTATCTGAGTCCCCGGGTCATAGTGGCAGAACGCAACTTAAGTGGTATTGTGTTACCTGAACCCTGAATGTTGTTGCTGCTTTATTGTTCAATGACACGAAAGCCTTTAGAAGGTTGAAATGAGAATCTCAATGTCATTTTGGATTTATTAAATGGGGGTATTATAGTCCCTGCACAGCATGTCGTAACATCTTCCTCTAATATTGTCCTCTGGAGAACCTTGACATAAACGGCTCCCTTGGCTAACAAACACACAAAAAGACAGTTAAATGTGTGAGGTGACGTGTTTTTTTAAAGGATTATTTACATTTCTTCCTGCTGCCGTCAGGAGATTGGCCGCCAGCGAGGCGCAATGCACACACTGATATTTAAACAGTTTGGTTTGGGTACAAAGAAGCAAAGACGGAAAGAAAGGACTGTGTTTACCACCATGGATTATGTCGCTGTGGCCGTTTTCAAGCTTGTGGAGCCGGTTAGTGTTCGGGTAAATAGAAGGGAAGATGGCTCCAGGTTAAAGGGATAGTTTGGAATTTTTTTAAGTCGGGTTGCATAAGGTACCGAGTCTGGGTACCATAAAAGTCAGGTTATAAGCTGCTACCACCTTCAGTGGTTATCCCCGCTAGCTCCCCACTGTAGCCAGCTAGCGTTGTTGCTAGCTCCCCGACAACCCTGTTGGTAGCGGGACCAATCCCGACTCGACGCCAGACTAGCTCCCCACTGTAGCCAGCTAGCTCTGCTGCTAGCTCCCCGCTGCTGCTGCCCGAGTCTGGCGTTGAGCCAAAGGCTCCTTTCTCCTCAAAGTCATAGATCGGATGTTTTGGAGTGTGGTTGATGTGGTACTTACCTTAAAAGTTGGGTTGTAACCCACTACTATCTTTGGTGGTTGTCCCCACTAGCAGAAGCAGCGGCAGCGGGGAGCTAGTAGCAGCGCTAGCTGGCTACAGCAGGAAGCTAGCGGGGACAACCACCGAAGATAGTAGCAGGTTACAACCCAACTCTTACTCTGAGTACCACATCAACCACACATCTCTGTGAGGAGAAAGGAACCTTGGTATTTAGAAGTGTGTGCATGAAGGTTAATAAATGATCCTCTGTGGTCATTGTAGCCCCGATGTCCTCACCACTGTCTCCCAAAATTCTGTGTGTTTTCATTAAAGCTCCAGTTATAGACCACAGTGTGTCCCGGCCAAGTTAATGAACAGCATCACTCGAGCAGCAGGAATACGAGCCGGGCGGCGCTTACTTAGTGTCTGTGGAGTTTATGCACAGTGAGGGGCAGTGATGTATCGCCTCCGCTTCGCTCTCGCTCGGTGCATCCATCACCCGACGCCGGCAAAAGGGAATTAAATGGCAGATAACTTTTGATAACGCCGTTTAATATGTAATGATTAGGTATTGTGCATCACTTCCTGCCAGTCGGGAGATAGCTTACAGCTGAGGAGCAATGGGGAATTATCTGTAATTAGGGTCTATTTTCTAACAGAGAGGCTTTAGTGTCGTTTTAGGGACTCTTGTTCTTTTCACGACTTTGTATGTGCACATAGTTTCTTGTTATATGTGGGTGTCCGTCAGCTTCATTTGCATACATCGTTTAAATAATTGTGCACGATGGCAATGAGGTGAAGACTTCATGCCACGCCCCCTTCCACCACATCAAGAGAAGCCTCTTGGAGATGAAAAGGTACGGCTGGTGGCCTAATTTAATTAACTGAGTCCTTTAATTGCAGAAGCAATCTGAGACGATGTGTCCGGTGGCTTTGGTTTAACAAAACAACACAAAAAAAACAACACGCAATCAGCGTGGATCGCTGTGGCTGCTGCTCGGGGCTCGCGGCGGAGTACAGCTCAAATCCCCGAGCGCAGAGGAAAACAAACCGAAGCTGGAGAGTAGCCCGAAGCCCCTGCAGCGACTCTCGCAGGACAACTTTGCTCTCCGAACGGAGGAGGATTAGATGAGCTGTCATGCTTTCAGACGCTGCCGAGCGAGGACTCTGACAACTGGCAGACAGGCCGGCCACAAAGGATGGCTGGAAGGGTGAATGAAGAAGACTGAAGAGGCAGGAGAGGAGGAGGAATGAAGCAGAGAAGGAAGGTAGGTGGAGAGAGAGAGGAGACAAAAGGGCGGCAGTAAAGGTAGAGAGTGAGGAGGGTTCAGGAGGTACCTCCAGGGCCTGGAGGCGATCCAGAAGGGGCTTGGTTCTGTCTTTGTCCTCCTCTGCTTGGCTGGCATCGGTGTCGGCGTTCGGCGGGTCCGGCTCCGCCCGAGCGGACGACGGCGGGGAGCCGTTGGCCTCGGGGCCGCCGTACTGTTTCCGCACTTCCTCGGAGAGTTTATCCTGACGCACAGAGAAAAACAAAACAGGAGGAGGTCAGAGGGGGAAGACGGAACATTTGGCACAGAAAAACCCCGAGCAGATGGGAAGAAAGCGCCGAGGAGTGAGGTAGGAGACATGTTTCAGGTAAGGAGCCGTGAAAGAGAGAAATCAGAGCATGGGAAAGGGGAGAGGATTCAGATGGGCAGACGGGACAACAGGGGTTGCAAAACATCCCATAATCCCTAATCATGTTTCACTTGTTTTCCAAAGAGTGGCGGTGACCTTGAGGGCTCTCGTCTCGTCTGTGTGAGAGGGATCCTTCTCTCTCTCCCTCCGTCTCTTTGCCAGCTATCTTTTTCTCTTCTGTGTTGTTTTGTTTTTTGCCTTCACGGCATCTGCGGTAATTAACTCCTGGTAATAATGAGCCACTAATTAGGCTTCGCCTGGCTAGCTAGAAAAACACAATGAGCTCCGTGTCACACTTGAGAGATTATTCATCCTATTTTTTTTTAATAAGGAATCTTTCGGAGCCTAAAAGTGTGTTTTTTACTGAACATACACCCTCATTTTGTGGGGGTGATGTGGTTATTGCAATAGCATCTTCTGCTTTAAAGTAAATAAAATACATAATGAAAATATGTCACATTCAATTGTTCTAACACATTGGAAATGTGAGGATTTGTTATTTTACCTGTTTTATGTTATTGTGAATTACCTCCGGGAAACAATGAGGAGTTTCAATATTCACCACATTTTGATAAAATTGATAAAGAGTATTTTTTTTATTTGAATTGAACTGTCAGAGGTCTGAAAAAATATCTAAATTTCGATTAAATCAGTTTATTTCCTTTTTAGAGTGTCGGTCGAGGGAAAACAAGCAATTTAAAGCATTTTTCTTAAATTCAAGGACATCTGCGGGTCACTTTTAATTATTTTTAATACTTTAAGTCATCGTTATAAAAGAGTTATTTTCTCTTCTAACCCTCTTACTAGAGGCTAGGTTCCCACTCTGAGCAACAAAGGCAACAAAGCAACTCGAACATGTGCTGGTGATGAAGCAACGCTGTCTTCTATTCAAGAGTTATTCAGTAGATGCAGAGTGATGTATCGCGGCACACACGCGCTGTTTGTCATTCGTAGCCGAGCTCTGACAGATAATTGTCAGCGCTGAAGATACCTGTGGTTAATGTGCCGGACAAAGCTGAGGTTAGCCGCGCTAATGGATGGCTGCGGCTCTTCTTTTATACATCCAAATGCAGCAGATACTTATTTCTCCTAATAGGAATTGGAAATAATGTCCTTCAGGGCCACTTTTGTTTTCGGCTTGATCCGCTCTCCTCTAAACATATATTAGGTTTTCAATCTTGCTCGATTCCATCAGACGGAGATGGAGTTCGAAGGCAATCCTTTTAAAAGTCACGGTTTCTAAGTTTTGCTTTAGTTTGAAGTCCGCTCCGAGAGACGGCTCATCAGACGCCGTTAAAGGGCTCGGCAATAATCACCGCGGAGAGAGTCTGCCGAGGAAAGAGGGGAGGAAACCTCGTCCCTCACGCTGCCCTTTCCAGTTATTGAGTTTGTCTGCTGAGCACACAAAATGCAGCTGCAGCAGGAGTCCATGCTGGGAATAGCACCGTAATAACCCTCTCAGTGTGTTCTCTGTGACTGCTGAACACCAGAGCAAGGTATGTCTACACGCACTAAGTATATTCTCCTTGCATAACCGTTGCTGAGATGAAACATCTTCCAAAGCACAATTTTGCAGCCGTGTTGGCATGTTCGCCGTGATGGCGTTTACCTGCGGATACGTTGATGATTAGTACGGAACATTAAATACAGATGAGGCTGATGCTAAAGTCTTCAGTTTTGCAAGAATATGGTAAAGCAAAAAAAAATGCTGCATGCTTGCATGGCTAAAAAATAAAGTCAGGTTATAAGCCGTTACTTTCTTCGGTGCTTGTCCCCGTTAGCTCGCCGCTGTAGCCAGCTAGCGCTGCTGCTAGCTCGCCACCAAAGGTCGCGGGACCAGCACCAGCTCGAGCTGCGGCTGGTCACGCTACCTTCAGTGGTTGTCGGGGAGCTAGCGGAGAGCTAGCAGGGGCGAGAACAACCCAAGGGAGTAGCGGCTTATAACCCAACTTTTACGGTACAGTCAAAATTAGGGTGAAATATTAAAGTACATTTCAGAATATTGTAGTTAAAGTTACAGCAGGATATAGTGTCGAATTCCTTTATTTCAGTTATTAGATTGAAAATAGATAGAAGATTAATCCCTTCTTTAAGTCAACCGTTCTCTTGATTCTCTCTTTGGCATTTTATACACTTTTAAATCCATTGATGCACCAAGACAACTATGATTTAGACATGGGTAAATATAATTTTAAAAAGCTGCAGAAATCCTTCAGATATTGTCATAATACTGAATTATTTGGGGTTCACCCCCGGTGCTCGGAGTCATAAATATTTACTGAACGCCTCCACACACACACAGCACTTCATATCCCACCTGCTATCACCCTCGTCATTCTGCTTCTCCTCAGCATAATCCATTCGTGGTGGGGAACCCTGAAAGGATTATTGTGTGTGCACGGAGAACCCTATTTGCATATCGTCTCGTCATATTTTCATGATCCAGCTCCTGCACCTCGGGACAGTTTACATCATTTGTTTTTATCACGACCGCTCTCCTCCCGTGTTTCGCCGTCCTGACATTTAATCTTATGGCGCTCGTTTCTTTTTTCTAGTCTGCCCACTTTTATTTGCACTCATCACTCAAAAGATTTTCCGCATCTATTTCCCTCTTTTATCCCCAGTGATGAACGCATGCAGTAATTGATGGAGGCTCGTTTTATTGCACTCGTTTCCTCCCGTCCCCCGGAGACATTTTGTCACCCGGCCGCTGCTTTAGGGACACTAAAGTTTTCGGTCTAACCTTTTGTTTTTACCTCACTGGTCTCCCAGTTTCATTAAACTGTCCACTAAAAACTTTGAAATCACCAAAGCAAAATGTGTGTGCTGATGCTTGGTATGCTCTGGTGTTGTTTTTTTTATAGATCTACACATGAATGCAACACATAAGTGGAAAGAAGAGCTGTTTTTTTTTTTGTCCTCAGACATGGTGAATAACAGACTGAGGCAACAGCACTTTGGCACTTCGGCGCCGTGTAAACACGCCAACCTCCAAATTGTGAAGCGCGACCCTCGTGCTTCAGAAATATCTGTTTTTCTTTCTGCTCCATCCCGGCGGCTATTTCTCTTACGCAACGTGGACGCGCTCACCTCGGCTGAACCGAGTTTTTATTCACCAGCGTCTGAGCCGAAGAGTGACACAGACGGAGATGACTTTACCAACAAAGTGATGCCACATCTCTGAGTAAACAGAGAATAGGACTATATTTTATCAGGGAAATCAAATATACCGATTCTGATAGTTGGATTTATGAATTTCTCTCCTCTCCAGACATCCATGTGCTTTCAGTTTTGTTGAGTGAGCACTAGTTTACCCTGTAGGCCTTCATGATGTCCACCGGGTCCACAGCCGTCGGCTCCACGCCGCCCTGATTCTGCAGCAGCGACCGCACCGTCTCTTCCATCCTGCACACAAAAAACACATCACACAATTCAGTCCACATTTCATTTTGAAGGACCAGTTGGTTTTTTTACGTTAAGTACAACAAAAGCCGGATTATCCAAAAATAACCGGGGCATTGTTCCTTGTGAGACGTCGCTGCTGAGCCAGCAGTTTCCAGGCAGCAAAATGTGCCTTGTTTTGTTTTTTAATCACACCTGCAGAACAGCCAGCACCAACCCGCCCGAGGACAAGCGGCTTCCATCAGGTTAAAGCGTCTGAAATGATCACCAGCTGCTTCGGAGGGAAGGCGCCGCGATAAACATTGAAAAACGGGGTCTATACTCAAGCTGTTTTACAATTTGATTCCGTGTTTGTTGTTTGAAATGGATCATTGCATCCTTCAATTTTGATTTTCCATAAGCATGCGCACACAAACACACACACACAATAAAAAGAGAATGGGACTGAATCAGTGCCAGAGACACAAGATGGATGATGGTGTTTTATTTTAGGGATGAATCCTAACTTCTGCTCGGTGTGAGATTGAGTGCAAAATGTGCAAACACGGTACTTACTGACTTATTGTTTGTGATGGTGTAGGCGTGCGTCTGTTGATGGCTTGAATTAAGTGCAATCACTGCAGCAAACACCGAGCGAGCGACCTTGGCCATCGAGTCTTGGTCCGCTCAGAACAATCCGAGCTTCTATTTTGTGCCGCTAAACACTGCAAGCTGCATGCAAAACAGCTGGCAAACAAGTGCTGGTGAAAAAAAAAAATGCCTCTGCCTATTTTCCATCTGAATAAGAGCCACGTACCATCTTCATGCCCTCCAGCTGCAGGCTGAGCTTTAACCCTACATGCATTTACTTCATGATTCTGTAAAAAAAAAAAGAAGAGAGCACCACAGACGACTAGATGAGCTGAGATGACCTCGGACCCAACTGGGAGGATGTCACCGTAAAGGAGCCGATAAAAGTGATTCCTGTCATTGTTAAGAAGGAGAGTCTTGACAAAAGGAAGGCTTTGAGGGAGTCAGTTGGGAATCATCACTTCTTTTTCTTCTTTCACTGGTTTGATTCACAAAGAAATTACACAAGACAAGAGGACCAGGACTCGAAAAAAACAGATTTGAACTCTCAATGGGGATAAAAAGTGTTTTAGAGGAGGAAAGATGTATTTAAATGGACGTTAATGGTTGAAAATGGACACTTTTAGAGTGGGATTCATTGAAATCAGATTCAAGAACAGTCTCCTCATTTTCTCTCCATCCCAAACTCATGACTTCTTATTATCAAGCCGTAAAGTCCACATTTACACGCATTCGTACAAAGAAAGAGAATGCCAGTATTCAACAGTTTGCATGGATCAGGACAGTTTGAACTATTAAACTGAGATGAATCGTAAAATAAATAGTTCCTTATTTTGGGAAATATTACTTTTTTTTTGTCCACGTTTTGATGACAGTTAGATGAGAAAATGACCACCCTTATTTTTGCCAGCAGCCTGTTAGCTTAGATTAGCATAAAGACTGTAAACGGAGGGAAAAAGCTAGCCTAGCTTTGTCCAAATGTTACAAAATCTGCCTCCCTGCAGCGCTAAAGCTCATAGTTTAGACTTTATTTTAATGTTTTGTTCCCTGTAACCTACAAACTGAAATGCAATTGTATTGAATTGCTCTCATGGTGCATGAACTTGTGAACACCTTTATTTTGAAGTATTATACATTTTTTCTAATGTGTGCTGGAATGTTCAGACTTAAGCAAACACTGCTGGTTTACCACACAGTATTTAGCGATTTAAATCACTTGAGCATAGCATGCTTATGTTGCATCCTTTGCTTATGTAACGACCTCCAAGTGCGGCCCTGCTCGGCCCTGCTCGGCCCTGCTCGGCCCTGCTCGGCCCTGCTCGGCCCTGCTCGGCCCTGCTCGGCCCTGCGTGGCTGCGGCGACAGCGGGTGAGAGCGAGCGCGGGCAGGACGCCGCTAGCTGCACCATCTGTCCGGGCTGAGCCATAAAGCCGGCTGTAATCAGGCCACTAGCTGCTGACTGAACACTCCGCGGAGCCGGTGGCAGATTGCTCCAGTTCCTGCTTTAAATGCTGGCCTTAATCAGCACAAACCTATAGAGCAAAGAGGACGTGACTCAGGCGGCTTTAAAGTCCGGAGACGCCGACCCCGGGGTCAAGGACTCGCTGACGGGCATGAGCAGCATGGCGAGCAGGGGTAGCTGGGGATTCTCGGCAGGTGACCGCCGACAGATATAGCCCCTGGTGCATTATAATGCCATTCAGGTCACAGAGGTGAGCATCTGTTTTTCTGAAGGATAAACCCCCGGCGATCTTGCAAAAAAAAACTCACTCCGGTTTGAAAGGAATTTACAGAGTCCTGTAAGATATTTGCTATTTTCTTTACCGCGCAATAAAAAGGATTTTTAACCCATTCCTCAAATTCCTTCAGCCTTGAAGGGCGGGTCCGTCTGCATTCTTTTCCTTGACTCAAGCAGTGAAGCTTACGACAGTGAGCTCATCAAACACCAGGAATAACAAGCACAGCAGATATATATTGCACAGACATTGTTGCTCATTGTTTGGAAAAGTGATATTTGCTCTCCGTTTTCTTTTCTGCTCCACTAAAAATCCATAACGAGCCGCCGTGCAGGACGAATATGTAAATGTGGGACTTTTCAAATTAAACCTGAAATAAGGGAAATATCACGAGGCGAGGCAACAGATGGAGTCAAAATGATTCTCATGCGGCATGAACGGCAACATGTGCCAAATGAGCCAGAGAGGCAAATGTAATATTAAGTGAACGAAATCAGGGTTTGCTGACAAAACTCCCCGGTGTGACCTCTGTGACCTTCGCATGACAAAGTGACAGGATGGTAAGAAGCACTTTGATGCCGGCTTCCTCGTGCTGGAGCTGGAGGGGGAGGACGGGGTTGTTTTGAGGCGTCCGTGGCACTCTGACACACCTGAAAGGAACCCTTTGTGGTTCTAAACAAGCCCCACGGAGCTGCAGGCCTCTCCGTGCCGCTTGCATTTCAAAGCACAGATGTGCAGGACAGACTTTGGCACTTTTGACGGCGGAGGGAGAGCACTGAAGGACTTTGAAGATCAGCACGCTGAAGGGACTAGAGATGCTTAATGTGGACAGAAAGGGGTCCATTTGAGAAGATGCTTTATATTCTGGGTGAAAAACAACAACAATTCATCCCCTCCACATATCAAGTGTCTAGCTCGAGGTGAACCTGCAGGATTCTGCATGAATTACCGGTTATCATCTCATTTTCTTTGGCAACTCATGCAGAGCAACAACACAAACAACAACTCGTTGGACAATTACCTCCCAGTAATCACCATGTGATGGTGCACTGATTACTAATACCAGCTAACAGTCTTTGCTATCAAAGCAATAATTATTTATTAGCATGTATACAGGAGAGCTGATTATAAAGTTATAAAGCATAAAAAAAGTACATTTAAGTAATTAAATCTCAGCAGTAAATGCTTCGAAGAACAGAAAGGGACAAGCGTCCAGCAAAACATCGCGTAAAATAAACAGTGTAATTTGTCAGTACTGTAAATTCAGCCTCCTAAAACCTATTTATATGTGAGAGAGAGTCTGCTAAGCGCCCATGATGGATGGATTATAACTCTCAGATGACAGAGCATTACTTTACATAAAAAACACAGTCCTGCTCAGAGTGATAGTGTGATTAATCTCAAAAGTGCTTGCCGAGGACCTATTGAAAACATCATTCAGGGAAGGAAGGAAGGAAGGAAGGAAGGACGAATGAGTGTGTGTGTGTGTGTGTGTGTGTGTGTGTGTGTGTGTGTGTGTGTTTGTGTGTTTTGAGGGCACGTGTGTGGAGGCAAAAGCAAATTCTGACTTCCTCTGACCCCGGCGCTGCACAAGCTGAATTTCAAGCGTGGCGTTCGTCAGCAGTCCAGGAAATACAATTAAGGGTCCAATCAATTCCCAGCCTGCAGGCCCGAAGATCTTTACTCCAAACTCTCTCCCCACACACACACACACACACACACACACACACACACATACACACAGACACACACACGCGCGTCGACAGCTCTGAGGTGAACAAAGTGATGCATCATCAGAGCACACAGGGACAATTAGAGGTGAAATGCTGTGTGTCGTCTGGCGCCGACTGGTTGACAAAGCAGCGGTTAACGCACGACAAGCTCCCTCTCTTCTTCTTCTTCTTCTTCTTCTTCTTCTTCTTCTTCTTCTTCCTCCTTTCTTTCTTTACGGCTCAGCTGTCAGAAGTCACAGTGACACCGAGACTTCAAACGAAGGAGCGCTTCATTTCCAAACTGTTTCTACTCAGTGAAACTGCAGCGGCTCCGACGACGCATTCCGTCACAGCCCCGAAAAAAAGAGAAGAAAAAAAAAATAAAAAAAAGATTAAAGGACTCCAGACATCCCTCAAAAGCCAGAGAAAACTTACCCCATCTTGAATTTCTCCCTCCCGTGTTTTGCACGGCCGTTTCTCCGGAAAAAAGCCAGGAACAGCGAGCGGACGTCTCTGAGCTCCATGTGGATCGCCGTGTGCATGTGACCTCCACGCTGCTGCTGAATCGTGTGTCTCTGGGCTGAAATGGGCCACGCAGTCGTCATGTAAGCCTGAGTGCTCTCCGCTCAACGGGCCGGCAGCGTGGGCCGTCCCGCGGCCCGGGACGGCAGATCTCCCGTTCTCTGCTCGCCGCGTCGTTATCCGACACGCGGCTCTCCGTGCACAGACAGCGACCTGGCAGCCGAAGACTTTCCCATGTGTCCCGCGTTAAGCCCTCGTCCTAAAAGGAGGAGGGCCCCCCCGCTGGGAGCCGAGCACGTCGGTAGTCTGGGATCAGACGGAAATCAGTGGATGAACTCGCAGGGATGAAGCAGGACTAAGGACAGGGATCCCCCTGTTTTGTCGGCCACTGTGTGTGTGTGTGTGTGTGTGTGTGTGTGTGGTACTTCATTGGTGATTAAGAGGCTAAAAGAATCTACTTTTTCCGTGCAAGAAGGGCTGCATGGAAGGTGCACGATCAGAGATCTGTGCGCGCCGTCTCAGATTTACAGGTTGGATATTTGGGCTGCTAGCATGCCCCGCCGCAGGATATTAGCTAGCTTGACCACATTCAGAATTCAAAACGAAAGCCTGTTGTTGCTTTTCTCGCAGGAAACTTAGAAGCGAGACTAGACGCTCGAGATGAAGAGGACAGAAAACGCAAAGTTGTCTCATTACGAAGATGGGAGTGGAACCTCCGAACATCTCACGCTAATGAACGCGAGACGCTAAACGGCGGAGAGCGCCGGAGATCCGCGGCGAGACGCTGCAGCTCGTCTCTGCTCGCACTCTCACTTTATCAGCGCTGTCAGCGGCTCAGGTCGGCCGAGACCCTCTAATCAGATTTGACCGGGGAACAATTGGAAAATCCTTAAGCTGCTGAGATGATAGGGAGAACAATCACCTGGTTGTGCGGCTGAATCGAGGCCATCGAGGGGCCATCGAGGGGCCATCGAGGGGCCATCGGGGGCCACGGTGTGACCGCCGCATCGACGGCACGCAATCGCCTTATCAGACCTGCGAAACTGTCCGTTATGCCACAAGAATATCCATTCTTCCTCTCGGACTCCTTTTCATCAAATCACTTATGTACGCCCACTGAATGATTGCCTAGCTTAACCCGACGCTAAGCCACTCTTATCCTCTTAGAGCTGTTTTGCAGAAAACACGCGAGGAGACCCCTTTTTCAGAGACGTGACCCAAATGAAGAGAGAGAGCGAAATTCCCCTGGAACTAAACGAGACACTTTGGGCGAACGGGTTGGTCCAGTTTACGGCCTTGAGGACAGGTCAGAGCTGTAAACGTCCTGCACATCAGTCATGCACGTTACAGCCGGGTAGCATTACAAAGGTTTTTCGCCTCCTCGCGAGCGCCGACTCCCGTCCGCGACCTTTGACCTCAGCAACAAGACACACATGCCACGGCGCGAGAGATCAAGAGGCCAGAGCATTTAGTATTCCCCCAAAGTCATATTTCACTCCAATATTTGTGGACCGACTGCTGTGAAAAATAACTTTCGTGGGCGTGTTTTCTCTTCTGCACGAGATGCCAATTTAACGTCTTATTGATTCACATAAATAACAGTTTAATGAGCTCTTTCATCCTGTATTTAGCTTCTAAATGCAAATAATAAAACAATTCATTAAACGGTCTCCGACTGGGCGTAATCGAGGGCAAGTCAGCGAGGAGGCTGAATTAAAAGAGACATATGGAGCGAAGCAGATTTAGGTTATTCCTCTTTCATCCCTCCAGCGGTCCCGCTACATTTGGAAGGACTTAGAGCGTATTCATGATGGCCGTCCCACATGTTAAGCAACGAGGGGGCCGTCGGCCCTCGGGAGCATCCCTCTGGATGGAGCCTTGTCTCTGGATGGGTTGCGGCCATGTGTGTCCCACATGTGAGACGGAGACGGGAGACCTCGGTCACACCGACAGCATGGGGTCCATTACTTACGGCAGGCGCCGGAGAAGATGGAGCGGAGGATGCACATAAAACACAACGTCAACTTCCACGCAGGCTATTTTCATGAATATTATAATCTTTGAAGTGAGAAATCACAGGGGCAGGTGGGAGAGCTCAGGCGTATTTGCTGTTAAAATGAGCTTTGTGTTGCTCATATGATGCACGTATATATAGAGTGACTTCCACAGAGCATTCTAGCATGTGTGTCAACCAGAGCAGCTGCCCGACACCCAAATCTATACCGCGACCACGAGGCACAAAGTTTGGCTTCGGGCCACAGGGAACAGGCGAGCTATCACGATGCCGTGACGGATGCCCTACTTCCACAAAAGCTTGTGATCTGACCTCTTTCGGCTCGCCTGCAAACATCATCACCGTCGCGTTTAATCCGAGGCGGAAGCTCGTCGTGTGGAGTGCGCGAGTGTTTGTGATCGTCTGGCATGGTTACAAGCAAGTAACAGGTCGCCCTTTGACCCACAAACACAGCGCGGCACTTAGGAATGGGACGGACTTTGTTCGTTTTTTTTTGAGAGGGGGAAAAAAAGAAAAAGATTGGTACCAAAGCTCTTTTGAGAGCGGGTGATTTAGTGCAAGCGATAGAGTAGAACATCTCAAATTAAGTTCAAAAACTCGCTCAAATTTGGATGTTAAAGAGAGGGTCGCTGAAATGGACCAATAAATACTTTAAATATGCTCCCAGAAATAGTCCAGACACCTATTATCTATTTAACAGCCCTCGTCCCCATTGGGCCGGAGTAAGGAAGTAACTTCAAAAGGCTGACCCCCCCCCCCCTCCCTCCACCACCCCTCCATCCTGTTAATGACCCCAGATGTGTCGTCCCCGAACAGGGGCCCCGATTCATCCGGCTGGATCCTGCAGTCGCCAAAAGCGTGCAGGGAGGAGGGCGGGGGGGGGTTGTGGTGCATTTTCAAATGCTCCAAATGAAAACGCTCGGGCCGGGGGGCGTGGCTGAGACGTTGAGATGATTAGAAGAGAGGCCATTGATCTGCAAACAGAGTGCAATCACTCCGCTCGCTCTCGGAGAGTATTTGCCGGTCCAGCTGTGCAGTCCGGAGTGGTGCGGCGGGTAATGAGAGTAGCACATGAATGCATCTCTCAAACACACACGCACACACACACACACACACACACACACACAAACAAACACACACACGCATAGTTCAGAAACTTTACTCTGCGGACCGTGGAGGGAACTCAACCTGAGCGTGACTGTCCAAACAACGTGGACAGACTTTGAAAAGCGCTGCAATTCTTGCCTGTTTACATCATCGGCCTCCGACACACACACACACACACACACACACACACACACACACACACACACACACACACACACACACACACACACGTTGCATCCACACATGTTTTCACACACTGAGTAATGTGCAGAAGGAATACGCTGCCGAGCTGTAAATCTGCAGGCACCAGTCATCGTCTGCTGTTGTTGTTAGTCTAGCCGTAAGTCTCCCAGCATCCTGCCACCAAGAGGGCCCTTCAAGACGCCCGTGACTCACAGTCGAATGGACCGAGTCGGCCCTAAAAAAGCCCCAGTTTTGCTGATGTGCTCTGGGTGACTGCGATCCGACCCGCCGAGTCAAGAGGAATTCTGAACTGTCTGAAGCAAAGTGGTTTACCTCTGCACGCCTCATGGAGAACAACAACCACAAATATCTCAGAGAACCCAGACGTCAAGATCTCCAAACTGGGCTCCCGTGTTGGGTGCGTGAGCGGACTCGTGAGCAGCGGCCGACAAAAGGCCTGTCGCTTCTCCCATTTCTTCTCGAGGAAGAGTCTAATCTCCGCGGCAGCCGGAGGAGTGACGGCAGTGAAGTCTCTAAGAGGATCAGGACGCCGGCTGAACCCAAACAACTCTCCCGACTTCCCTTAACGGAGAAGATGAAACCGCTGTTTCCGCTCGTTACCTGACGACCGCCTGCCTCATCTTCAGGCCCCGCAGGGCCTCGAGCGGCCCCCACGTGCCCGTCTGCTCGCCGGTCATCCTGTCCGGGAGACGTGGACGCCGGAGCCTCCTCGCTGGGTGGACGTCCAAAATGCACTCGGGTGGATTCTACTTCAAGACGACAGAGTTGTCCGAGCGGCTCGCGGTCGCGCCCCTCCGCCCTTCCATCTCCTCTCCGTCCGGCCCCGGCTCCTAAAATGACTTGCCCATATGGGAGTAGTGGGACGTCCAGGGTGGGCTGAGTTGAGGGCTGGAGTCTCCCACTAATCCGTTGGGAGTTTAATGACGGCAGACCCTGCGAGTGGTGGTGAAGCCCTGGGGGGTTGACCCAAGTCAGGAGGGGCCGGGCATGTGACCCACACCAGGCTCACAGCCCAACTGGTTGGGGGGAGGGCGTGTTGGATAGGAGCATGTGTGTGTGTGTGTGTGTGTGTGTGTGTGTGTGTACACCTATGTCTGGAGCTAAACGGCCGGTCACTTGAGGAATGCAGCCTTTTTCGGATCTCAGCCGTGAAAACACACGCAAATTGAGCTCTTGAGCGGATGAAAGTGGGAAAAAAAGAAAGAAAGAAAAGCCAGTCGTTCCAGTTCCCTGCCTTACATTCAACCCCTGCCCAAAAATAAATACAAAAAAAAGTGGAAGTGTTACAGGGACGCGCTGAGGCAAACACACACACACACACACACACACACACACACAAAGGCCGTAAGAAGCTGAGATTCCCCGGAGGTCGTCTGGCTCCAGGACTGTCTGATCTTTTCATTTTTTTGTTGTTGGATTTTGTTTGTTCGTGTGTGCGACTCCAAGCAGCTCATTACCTTTCGTCTCATATCATCACAGAACACCTCCGTCTCCCGGAACAAGCGACACAAAAAAAGAAAGTGCGCAGCTTTTTGCCGATGGTTTTTTTTTTTTTTTTTTCAGGGAATCCATTTACCGCTCTCATCTGCATAGCGTTTGATATCTTAGCTCCGACACGCGGCCGGCTTTCATCATTCAAATTGCTTTCGCCTGATTCCACTTCCATCCCCATCATTCAAAGCACAACCTCAATTAATTAACAATACAAATCAATTGTTGCCTGAGGTCAAAGGATTCCAGTCCGTTTAAAAGATTGGGTGTCCACTTACCATGATTTGCGGCGCGTTATCTCAAAAAGACGCTTTGATTAACTGAGACTTCTTATTCCCCTAATGTGCAACAGATACACACCTAAAAGAGGCGGGATGTGTGACCAGAAGCCAATAACTGGCAGCGGATGCAAGTGGGGCAAAGGTTCACAGGAAGCCCGAGTTATCTTTTTTCTTCTTCTTTGTTTTCCCCCTCGCTTGTAAGTCTCTAATTAAAGTGACCTCACTGATGTCCCATCTGCCGCCACGGCGGAGAGCCACCGGTTATTGGCTGCAGCGATGGTGTGCTAATCCACAGCAGGGCCAGGTACGCATGCACGCACACACACACACACACACACACACACACACACACACGGTACACTTGTTTGTTCGCATTCAGATGAGCACTAAACAAAAGATTAAGACTTGTATGCAGACTGAAATCCTGTTAGCGAGTGTGTGCGGCGCTGCAGGGAGATATCGGTGAGCGGCTGAACTTAGCGTCCCCCCCCCCCCCCTCCTCCTCCCTCCGGACTCCCAAAAACACCCACGGAAATTACAGCAATTCAGCACGATGACAACAGGGCGACGCGACTGGAGCGGCTGAGCGAGGTGGCGAGGTGGGGAGTTTGAGGCCGACCCCCCCCACCCCCCCCACCCGCCTGCGATAAGCGCTTCTTTTTTTTCTTTCGGGGCTGTAATGGAATCTTTGTCTGTAATGCAGAGCCGCAGTCTCGCAGGCAGCCGCCCCAGCGTCCAATGAGAACGATCCATCCGGGCGACCCCTGCCACGGCGAGCACATTCATCTGTCTCCATGGGGACCTGTGCAGGACCCAATCAGGGATAAGCTTTATACATTTCCCACCTAATAGAAGTACGACGCGTGCTCTCGCTGCAAGACACGGACTCTCATATTGCCGCTTCCCTATCTGCTAATTCTGCAGTACAGCACATCCGGCCCCTTTAAAGACGTGGAGACGTGCACACAACATTGGTTTTCTGACGATTTATTTAGCTCCGACTGAACAGGAAGTCATGGAAATCGTAACCTGTAGACCATAATTTGTATGAACCTCTACTGGTGTACGAAACGAAGAGAAATTGTGTTAAACGCCCGAAAAAAAGCTGCAGCGAAAGGAATCTTAAGTCCTGAGGTTGAAGCTGCAAACTGTAAAAATGGGCTGGAAAAAAGAGGATGTGAGGACGTAAGTGTGAAACACCACCGAGTTCACTTCAGAGGCATCAATGGAATATTTAAAAACGTGTTATAAATCTTTGCAACGGCTCTTAAGTATTTGATTCTTCCCCCGGCGGGGCCGCTGCTCTCATCCGCACTCCGGCACTGGGACCATTAAAATGTACAGGATTTCCTCCGCCAACTTAATGAGAAGATAAGCAGTTAATGTGAAATCCTCTGGACTCCTTTTCTCGCCCAAGTAAAAGCACTGAATGCCTATCGCCTAATTAAGGCATCAACCGGGCTCCGGCTCCTGATTCGCCGCTCCGTCACACCTCAGCGGCCGCGAGACGGAGGGGCGGCTCGCGCATTAGAGGTCACCGAAGTTATGACGGCGGCATTGTTTGAGCGCTTCACGCTTTGGGGAGTTCTCCCCCTTTGAGGGGAGCGCAGTGCATCACGCCGTCGACAAGGTGAAGGGACTTAAGAGGAAGAGGAGCTCAGACGCAACGGCGAGAGCGAAGAAAGGAGGAAAAAGGGGAAGGGCGATGGTGACGGCAGCCATTTTGTTTCTGAGGGCGGTGGCAGGAAACTGCTGCTATCGGAAAAGGGATGGAAAGTTATGTGTTACATTTATGTGTTTTTGACTTTATTTACTAGCTGGAAGATGAGAGATGACAGACAGGATATGTGGGCGGAGGGAGAGGCGGGGAATGCTACGACGTAGCTCGTGGCTTATAACGTCCGTCATCGTGACTCACCCCGCGGCCCGAAAAGCAACGTTTGATTCTAATTATCGAAGTTGTTTAAAATCCCTGTACATGTGCAGTACTCGCAGATGATCGAGTCTGCTGCCGCCGATGATTTTGATTGATAGGCGTCAGGGTTTTCGTCTCTTTCACCTGGAGAATTGCTGCTGCAGTGAAACCATCTGCGCCCGTCCCAGCTCGGACTCCTCCGTCACTTCCCGGAGACGCTTCTCGCTCTCCAGTCGCAGGCGTCGCTCTTCCTCTAGCTCGTGGATCAGCTTTTCTCGCTGTGGAAACAAAACAAAACAAAAAGAAGAAGAAGAAGAAAGTGTCAGTGGCGCTTAGCCAGAAAGGAATGTTTCAACATCACAATCATCAAAAATAATGAATAAATCTCTGATAAAAAAAGTCCTGAAACACCCTTCTTTTGTCTCACATACCACGCAGGTTGCTCTGGTTCTCCGTCGCGCTTCATGAGGTGAGAGTAAATAAAAGGAGGAGGGCACGGTGACATTTCCGCAGCCGGACCGGCATCACCTCCATAGTTTGTTGTTACTTTGAAACGCTCTTAATGAAGCGCCCCTCTCCTCTGTTGCTGTGACACAAAGTTCACAATAAATGTCAAACGACATCAGCTTCAATCTTTCCCCGCGCTCTCACGTCCCATTTAATGTCAGTGCATGTGCTTGTACATTACCCGTTATTACCGTCACATAACTATTGATGGCTGTAACTACGGCGCTCTTAAGTGCTGTTAAGTCTTTTGGATGTTTTTGGTCATCCTCAGGAGGAACTTCCGAAAGTCTGAAAGCTCTCTTTTCCCTTTTTTTTTTTTAATTGGACACGTCTCCGTCGGCCACCTGCTCCCAAACGAGAGGAACATCCTCGCCTCAAACCGACTTCAAAGACTCTGTCGGGGGCAACATTTGGCATGGGGAGTCTTTTTTGCGGAGGAACTTTGAGGCCGAGGGTTTCAGTCTCCGGCTGCTGACTATTTATTACAAAGCAATGGCTTCCATTTGTTATGGGCTGAAGACTCAAGCGGTGAACCATCTGTCACCGTCTTGTCAGGAATATCAGCAGAAAATATCAGATTGTAACAGAACTGGAAATTGGTTTGAGGTGAAAGAGAGCAGCCGGATTGCTGAATGAGAGATTTGGACTAAGAGCAGACGTCTTTCATGACGCCGTCGCTCTCTGGCTGTGAATGTAGCAGCGGATTATCCTGTCAGTCCCCGGTAAAAGATTATATATGTTTATCTGACTTGGAAGGTGAGATCAGAGACTGCTCCGAAAGTTTGTCCGCAGTGTAAACCGAGTCTGGCACGTTTTTCTTCAGCCGTGTCATTAGTCAGCTGCTGTTTCACACTAAAGCATTCTGGGGACATCTAGTGGCGGGAAAGGGAAGAGCGACACGACACATCCTTATGATGTTTGCATTTTTGCTCGATTTAAAAGGGACACCGTCAAATTAAAACTACAGAGAAAAATACCAAAAACAGCTGGAAACTCTGTAAATCACCTTTTTTTTTTTACTTCATGGAACGCAACCACTAAACAAATCATATTTCATTCAAATATATCGCTCCTTGGCAGGAATTGTGTCACAAAGGCAGATTGTAACGGGGCGAATCGGTCCAGGAGAGAGAATATTAAACCCAAGTCACCATTAAAACCAGTTCTGGTCCTCAATGCGGCTGTAAATCCTCGGCTGCTATGCGAAGCGGCTCTCGACACAACAGGGAGGCGCTGCCTGTCAGGAGTAATGGCCGCCGTAAATCCAGACGTACGGAGGCGTAAAGCAGTGCATCCCCCTGCCAAGAGCCGGACCTATATATCTGGCCCAAAACCAACCTCTTTCTGGCTCTTCTTCACCTTCTCTTTATGAAAAAAAATGGGCCGAGAGATGAAAGAAAGGCAACTCGTAAAGGAAGACAGCGTTATGCGAGCGCATTAGGAATATTTACCGCAGGCCTTGAGGCTGGAAATATGTTTTTAATGAGACAAAGTGCTAATTACAGCAGAAACCTGCAGCATCCAGTAGTTTAGCTGGTTTTCCTCTCAATGCAAACACGTAATAATGTGTATTATTGTCCAGCCAGTTGGCGTCAAAGCCCGGTCGCGTTAGTCCTGCTTCTTGGTCTCACTGAGGCCCCGGCACAAAGCGCCGACAACTATGTGTCTGCTGACGGAGTCTTGCCAACTAACTCTATAACAAGACTGGATTTATGGTCCACGTTGCAGTAAAAAGCCCTCGATTGCTTTAGTTCAATATATAATTTCAGCCGTTTAACAAGGCCTCAGCCATTAAATCAAGCATTACCATATCTTTACGTGGCCAGAAAGCCCGAGCGATACATTACAACTCTTCCCAGTCGAAATGTTTATTGTCTACGCACCAACTTCATGGCTTTTTCTTCCTGTGGTAAAGAACATGCTAATTGAAAGCATATTCTTTGAGCAGGGCCGTACAAAGAGAGGCAACACGCCCTGGGAAGATATCTCCAAAGTCAACACGGAGCCGGGGTGCGATGAACACATGCTCGGCAACTTTCTGTGAGAACGTTTACTTTAGTTAATCCAGAGATTGAGGACATAATCCTCTCACTTGACTGTCTGTTCAGGAGGAGCACCGCCCTGTTTCTCCTGCAGAGGGCAGCGTTTCACCGTCAAACTGGCAGCGCTAACAAAGCCACTCCAACCAACAATGCACCGCTTGTGAGGGGGGAGAAGAAGAAGAAGGGGAAAAAAAGCAATATCAAATGGAATAGACCAAGTAATCTATAAAAATGTCCGGGGTAGGATTTTATACCGCTCCACTGAGTCATATATCTGAAACAAGCCCAGATTGGGCGTTTGGGGATTATATTTGACCTCTGTCGCAAGCGAGGCTGCTTTCATTTCCTGCTGTCATGACAAAAATGTGTCCATCCGACAGACTTCAAGCTAGAGGTTGAATGGACTTGCTATTGATGTCAAGACACCGCATGCATTGAAATAAAAAGGCGAAACATAAAAAAGCGTGTTTTATCGTATTCTGCGTCCTTTCTCTCACTTCCATATCGCCGTGTGTCTGCGATTGCATTAGTTGCAGCGAGGGCCCAGAATAACCCTCGCCTCTGTAATTGGACTGCATTAGATGGTAATAGTATTCACCGAGCTGAATTACAAGACTCGAACCCCCCTGATACCCTCCAAGATCCACAGAGGACTCTAAATTAATTAGAGGCCTTCTCCTTGTTGCCGTCTCCCATAAAAAAAGAGCTGCAGTTATCAGCTTAAGTGCATGTACAGTATTGCGCGGCCATTCTGTCTGTTGTCCATCTGCAACTGTACAGTGTCCATGCAGGTTTTTTTGGGGGGGGGGTGCGGTTCAGGGGGGCTCAATAATCTCTTCATTACCCAGAATCCTCCCCGCCCCCTGCCGTCGGAGCTCTTTGCCTAATCAAAGCGGAGCTCTGGCTCGCTGCTAAAGCAAACATCAGGGACACAATGCGCCGCGCAGGTTCTTCATTCATAAATAAAACATGCCGCTCGGCTGTTTGTGTTTGCATACGTGTGTGTGTGTTTGTGTGTGTGTGTGTGTGTGTGCTCGTCAGCAATTCAAATGAAAGTGTAACATGAGGTGGATTCGACGCCAGGTCAGATACGATGAAGACAAAAAAAAACCCTGTGAGGAGATTTAAAATAAAAAAGGGCCTTTGGATGAACCGGCATTCGGAGTATTCACAGGATGCGGTGTCAGCTACGGTCGACCGGAACATTAGTTTTCCCCGAGATGACTTAGAAACCAAAGCGAGTGTTTTATTCACTAGAAGTCCGCGTCCCCCAGGGCTCCATCAATTCAATTATCACGGAGAGCCACTACACCAGAGTGTACCTCTTCTCTCTTAGACCGCCGCGGGCACTATAGCAAATAAAACACACCCCGGGAATATGCTAAATCATACGAGGGGCCCATTTATCATTGCCAAGGAAGCCCCCCCCCGCCCCTCCGTCCCCTCCACCCGACCCACGCACTCAGAGTCACTCAGTCACAGGCTCTGCAGAGCGGACGGTGTGGAGATGCGATTTGGGCCCGGTTGTCAGCGCTCGTCAGCCGGTGAATGAAGACAAGGGGCTGGGGGGGGTTTGGTTTGGGGACCCCACCTCGGCCGTCGCCGCTGTCCGCGGCTGATAAGGGCCAATCTGCAGAGAGACAGCACCTGAGTCCCCCAGACCTCCACGCTGTCACACACCCTGCAAACAGCTGTCAGAAACACTCGGCGAGGATCCCCCGAGCGCCGGATCTCCAGGAGGACCGCAGTCTTTTAAAAGCTCCATGGAAACCTTTCTTTATCTGCGGGACAAAAGATCCTCAAGGTGCTTTTTATGGTAGTTTAAACCCTAATAAATCAATGTCAAACAAACCAGGATATGGTCTAATTACCACAAACTAATTATGCCAAGTGATAGCCACACTCTTACAGCGTTCTCTTATTGAAAGAGGGCGTTCAGGCTGAAAACAAGTGTGTGTTCCTTGATGAGATGGTACAAACTATGCCACATGAATTTTGCAAACTGCAGCACATCAGAAATCTGCATTCAGCTGATCGCCATCTCGGCCCCGGGGCCCTATTTTAGCATACTGTGCCACCCGCTCCCACTTTATATTCAGAAACGCAGCAGCTCCATTCTTATCTTTTGCGTCTACATGAAGCACTCTGGAGAAATACGGACTTAGGAGCCACACAATTAGGATAAGTTCAAGCAGAAAAACATTTGGGAGCCAATCAAACGCCGCAATCAACCCCAAACGTCCCGGGAAATCACCGTGAGTGGATCTACTGTGCGAGACTCGTATCTGTTTAAGCTCAGATATCAGAGGGCGTCCGCGCCCCAAAAAAAATAAAAACCCCAAAGAAAAATAAAGCCTCTCAAAGCGAGATTCTCACGTTGTTTAGACAGCCGTTTCCAGCGCTCGTAATCGAGCGGTTTTTTTTTTAAAACGCAGAGCCAAACACCGCCGCCTTTACGAGGCCGCTTGTGCACTTCTGTTTTCCTCCCCGACAGGAAACCCGGCATCCTGCTCCCTGACGGACTTGGACTGCACTTCAGAGTGGCATCAGACGGAGAGCGGGCCCTGCCCTGGACCACGCCTCAGGGCTCGAGGGGGGGGGGAGGAATTCCACGGGAAAGAAACCTACAGCAGCGACGAGGCCGTGAATGAGCAGTCTCACGCCGCACAGACAGGGCCGGCTTGTTGGAGAGAAACCCAGAGGCCCGCCTCGCAGCATAAACCCTGACCTGTGCTCCAATCACACACCTCACAACGGGGGGGGAAGTCCACTGTTTGTCTTGTACGCAATTTTAAAGATGTCGCCAAAAGCACCACGTCCTCTCGTGGAGTTCGAGAAACAAGCGGGCGGTCTGGCAGCCGCTGCAGCGTATCACTCATGACCAATAACAAGATGCGTCTTGTGTGGGCCGCGGTCGTGGCGGAACACTCTGCCGAACCGCGACAAAAAAAAACGCTGTGCTTTCCGCACGCGGCGGGAAAAAAAACGGAGGGCCTACAGCTGGAGCGCCGCGCGCGATCACGGGGACGGCCTTTGAGACGCGACGCAGTCGTAACGGGGTTCGCCGGAGACGGAAGCGACCGGCGACGGGCGCCCGAGTCTCTGATCGCGTTACACAGAAGACACTAATGGATGTAGAGAGGAAACACCGAGGCAGGGAACAGAGGGACGTCAGATACCGAGCCACTTCAAAAGTCCGCGGATGTGTTTTAATCCGTCTCTCTCTCCGGGTTCGCCCCTTGGCGAGGCGAAGGATGGAGGGGGAGGGGGGTTGTGGGTAAAAAGCGAGTGGGCATAGAAGTTGTGGGTGTGGGGGTTCTGTGGCTGCTGATCAGTTCCCACTGCACACCGCCAGCACTTTGACAATTATCTCCTTGATGCAGCGCTCTCTCTTTTCCCCTTTCTGTGGAGGAGCCGTGCCCGAGCGCCGGAGCCTCCCAGGAATGCCAGAGAGAGAGAGAGAGAGAGAGAGAGAGAGAGAGAGAGAGAGCGAGAGAGAGCGAGAGCGAGAGAGTGCAAGAGGGACTCCAACGGGGATAATCCCAATTTCAAATGGAGCTTAGTGATATCCCCCTCCTCCCTTTCTTCCTTCCATCCACACCCCTCATCTCACCCTCCTCCTGTCTGGCACAGATAACTCATCCCTGTCTCTCTTAGCGCGTGCATGTGCAGACAACGGTCCACACACACACACACACACACCGCTAAAGTAATAATTAGCATGTCAGCCGCTACTCGCGTTAGCGTCAGTCTTGGCGAATGATACGTTTCTCTCACGTCGATAAAGGTAAAGTGTTGACTCGGCGAGGGTGTGGACACCAACTGAGTTCTATTACGTACACGCCGAAGAGAAGGAAACAGCCAAATGCTAACGCTACGAGCTAAAGGTGAAAAGAGGTTGCTGAGAAGACGTTTCTGGGGGCCTTGTGGTCCATCTTTTCTTCTCACAGGTGTGACGAGTGAGCGTAACGGATCAGTTTAGTCCCGTCTGTTCCCACAATCCATCACACTGGATGGGCAACTCCCACGTGACCACGGCGGGATTCATCGGAGGATGAACGCATTCCTTTCATCTGCAGCGAATCTAGCCGCCGTGGAAATCAATACTGCACCTTCTTGTTCCACACACACACACACACACACACACATTACAGCGATGACAGGACTGGAGGAGTCACCAAAAGGTCAGGGAGGCGGGGGGGAAAGGAGGGCCGCCACTTGACTTCTTTCCCCTGAATTAGCCCGTTGTGTTTCATGTTTACGTTCATGGACTGATGCGTAATGTACATTTTCCACACGAAGAAACGTTCGCGCGGTCGATTCTACGCCGCCGCGTAACGCGTCTTGAGAGCTCAGGGCTCCGTGACGCCGGGGGAGTCTCGAGCCCTCGAGCGCTCTGGAGTATCCGACCCTGTGATCTGACCTCCTGACCGTCGAAGGAGCTGAGAAAACAAGCGCTCCTCCTTCAGGGGGAACAATGGAGACTCCTCAGAAAGCACAGACTGAGGCCCTGGTGCGCTGTTGCTTCGGGCCCGCTGCCATAAAGGGAGTCGGAGGCGTCGACAGGGTGCAGGGGAACAGCTGGGCCGGCGGTCGGAGGCTGCAATCAGCTGAGCTCCATCTCTCACTCTGTGACCTCCCCGCCGCGCAGCGAGCACCCGAGACGAAGACAAAGAGATCTAGAAGCTGAATGTGAACATGAACCAAACGCTGCTGCACGAAATGTGACAATGTTCAAGAGCGAGGAAGTGTTGAGACACCAGATTGTGTGTGTGTGTGTCTGCGTGTTTGTGCGTTCGTGTTCATGTGTGTCTGTGTATATTAGTGTGTGTGTGTGTGTTATTGTTTGTTTCTGTCTGTTTACGTGTGTGTGTGTCTGTGAGTATTTGTGTATGTGTATAAGTGTATTTGTTTGTGTGTGAGTGTTGATACACTCACACACAAAACACAAACAAATACACTTATATGTATGTGCATGTGTGTGTGTGTGTGTGTGTGTGTGTGTGTGTAGGTGTGCATGTGTGTGTGTATAGGTGTGCATGTGTGTGAGTGAGTGTGTATAGGTGCGTGCGTGTGTGTGTGTGTGTGTCTATAGGTGTGTGTGTGTATGTATAGGTGTGCATGTGTGTGTGTGTGTATGTATAGGTGTGTGTGTGTGTGTATAGGTGTGCATGTGTGTGAGTGTGTATAGGTGCGTGCGTGTGTGTGTGTGTGTGTGTGGGTGTGTATAGGTGTGTGTGTGTGTGTATGTGTATAGGTGTGTGTGTGTGTGTGTGTGTGTGTGTGTGTGTGTGTGTGTGTGTGTGTGTGTGTGTGTGTATGTATAGGTGTGTGTATAGGTGTGTGTGTGTGTGTGTGAGAGCATTCTTTCACACAGGTCCTCGTACCATTGTTCCTTCGCTCTTGCTCCGTGCGACTTCCCTCTGCAGGCGAGCCACGGCCAGCTTTTCCCTGAAGGAGGAGAAGGAACAGAGAGAAGAAGAGTGAGTCATCGGGGGATTAAAGTTTGGTGACACACGGGCGAGATTAAGAGAGATACTTTGGATATTTCACTGGCACTCTGGCATTGTTGTGTATTTCCCCTTTCTGCTCCCAAAAAGGTCATTCTAGTCCAGGGGAAAAAGCTTCATCTTTGTCTGTCTTCTGCCTAACAGGAGGATCCTCACAAGCCTGCCAGAAAATCATCTGATACATACACACACACACACACACACACACACACAGACACGCACACACACGCACGCGGGGGGAGACGGGGTCGTCCGCTCACCACGCAAAACAGAGAGCTTGCAGTTCTGTCCGGCCGAAAATAGCTCAGAGGAAACAAAAAGCAGGGCATCCTCGCGCCAGACCTTACACGCTGACACACACACACTCATAACAGACTCACACACACTCACACACACACATGTGAACCAGGCCAAACAAAGAAATTGACTGTGCACGTCCAATCCGTTTCCCACGTGAGGCATTCCAGACTTTAATGGGGTAAATCTTGGCACACTAGCGCGGATAATAAAGAGCCCTGTTTCGCGGCCCCCTCCCGAGGCGTCACAACTAAAAACACAAGCGAGACGCTGCTGCAGGACAAACCAGCGCGCATCGGACAGTCAGACATGAGGCTGTTTGTTGAAAGCTTTTCCTTCTGCGGGTGTCTGATGCGCATAGAGGAGCAAAACGCCTCCTCTGGCAGAGTTACACGTACTCGGATCTTTACAATCAGCCAAAACATCATTATTTCTAATGTCAAGTGTCGCATTAGTATTCATTAAGATGTAAATATACCCTGCTCTAAATGTCAACACTGTTTGGACACAAGGTGGCACATGATGTCCGCCAATTAACCCGCTTACATGCACCGCATTAGGTATGCTGATCATGCATGCATTCATTAGACAATATTTAAGACGAGACCCACAAAAAAGGTTGTGTTGTCGCTCGCAACAATGAGGTACAAATATAAAAAAATACATAAAAATCCACTATGAAACACATTCAAAGTGAATAAAAGCATGTCAAAATGACATTAAAGTCTACAGTGTTCCAGAGGAAAACTAGGATGAACGTTTTTTGTTCCAGATTTCTGCGCTCACTCACTCATACATCACACACACACACACACACACACACACACACACACACACACAGAGCCAGCTAACATGGGACCACGGGTAGACGAGAGGAGTGTCAGCAGCAGACAGACACAAGTAATCACAGTCACCTGCACATTGTTCACATTTCTCTCTACTCCCAAAGCCCCTCGTCGACCTCCCCCCCAGCCCTCGAAATAACTCACGACTCGCATCTCCCCGTCTCCTCTGACAGGACGTCATTGTTTCTGAGCGGCTTACCTGTCTCAGAGACAAAGGAAACAGGTGATTTAGAGGCAGCCGGGGCGCTTCGGTCGACGGGTGAATCCACCGTGTGGCCTGGAGAGAGCGAGCTGGAAGCTCTGATGGGACCGGACGGAGCCCGGCACGCCGGTTGCGAAACAAACCGGTGCGGTGGTGACAAATCCGTGAGGAAGTCAAGCGAGGCAAGGGGTGTGTGTTTGGGCGTGTGTGTGTGTGTGTGAGAGTCTAACATTTGGGCTCATGTGAGGAGTTTGTGTGTTTGTGCATTCATAAATGTGGGTGTGGGAACGTGCATTCAATAAAGTCAAGGTGTTGTTTATGCGTGTGTGTGTGTGACCACTCGTAAATATGTCAGTCTGTATATGTGTGTGTGTGTGTGTGAAAGTGTATGACGGCATGCTCCACACCTGAGATTGACTAATACGCTCATGTTCCAGTTACACCATGTGTTTCTACCGATTACGACACAGCGCAGGTTTTGAAGTGTTGCTCTACCTGGAGTAGAGAAATGGGTGATGTGTGTGTGTGTGTGTGTGTGTGTGTGTGTGTGTGTGTGTGTGTGTGTGTGTGTGTGTGTGTGTGTGTGTGTGTGTGTGTGTGTGTGAGGGGGGGTGTGTGTCTCTGGATTGTCTCACTGCAGATATTGTTTTGCTTAACAGGACCGGCCTGGCATTCCTCCAGTCTGTGTTATGGCTGAGCGTCAGCCCTGCAAGGGGTTAAGTTTCAGGCCACTTATGCGCAGGCATGTTCCAGGAGCAGCGGAGCGTCAGCCGACCGAGCCCGGGGGGAAAAATCATCGCCGAATATAGAGCAATTTGACAAATATAATTATAGTAACTGGCACAAGTGGTAGTCAAAACAGTATTACAGTGCGAGATGCTCACCAGAGACAGTTGGCACCGACGTGGATGTATGCGATATTCGAAAAATCAAGCGCAGACTTTAAGTACCAGCCCTGTTCTGGCAAAAAAATTAACCTGTAAAGTCACAAAATGGTGAGAGATTTGTTTTTCTTTCGCCGGCGGACTCTTCTGACTCCTGAAGCCTTCCTGGTCGGCCTCATTTCTGAAACCCCGTCACACCGCAAGTGCAGAAGCTCCTGAATATTTTAAGTCCCAGCATGCCCCAATCAGACAATGTTTTGCCATAAAATAAGTATTTTTTACATTTTTTAACCAAACCAAACAGTTTTCTGACTGAAACACTTTCCTAACAGGCCAATGCTTTGGTGTATTGTGATTTTTTAAATTTAATTATGATTCTTTTGGTCCTAATCTTTCCAAAAATGTTCCTTATTAGTATGTGGGCTGTTGTTAACGCACTGAAGTATACAGTTTAAAAAGAAACTCAGTTATCGCTCGAGGAGGTATTTTTAAGGAATCTGGCTCATATCAGAAGGTTTTAATGTTTACAGCGATATATTCTGCTTTGTGTTATTAATTTGCGTCAAGATGTCCAATGTTGTCATGGTGTCTGAGGGAAACAAATCATAATTCACAGGATAGTTCTGGTGTCAGTGTATCCATTACAGTAAAACTTTAATGCGATCGGATACATTATCGTCAACAAAGTCCGTCAATGCTGATGTCTAAACGTCTAATTCCATTTTTCCAAAAGTCATTTTTTTCCAACACAAACATCTTCTACGCTTCATCTCACCAGCATTTTGAATTTCGACCCCCGAGTAATTATCTCCATTTTTAATGGTAAAGTAATTAGTACAATCTGGCAACATGACATCACTCTAATAAAGTCTGGGCGAGAGACACGAGCAGTTCGTCGGCTCGGGCCAGCAGTTTTTCCACATTACAACGACTTTATGTGGGACGTAAAGTCATAAATATGCAACCAGTAACGTCTGTAATAATCGCAAAGCTCCAGCTGAGCCTCTAGTTGTGCTCTATATGCTGCATGCACACTTGAATGTGACTAAAAGAGAATTATTTCAGGCCACAGGCCATGCCTTCATGCTGTACATCCGAGCGTGTGATGAAAGCACAAGCTGACAGTTGGCCGTGTATACATTCCTCCCCCCCCCCCCCCCCCTCCTCCTCCTCCTCTGCTGTTTTTTCTTCCTTTCGAAGCCTTTCGCTTATTAAAACTCGGCCAAGTGAGTTCCAGTGTCGACGTGGACCTCCAGCGGTTCCCAGTGACCTGGAATCACCTGATAGCACCGGAGGCCTCACCCCCGCCGAGCCTTCAGTGGAGCAAGCCAAACCAGCTGACAGGCAACGCATCGCCCCTCCCCTCTGGTGCACACGCACACACATGTTCTCTGGGGTTTCTGCTTCTATGCATCATAAGGAAACACATACGATTACACCTGGAATGTATGGTCAAAACGTACTCATTGAAGGTTTAAAAAGAGGCTACAAGTGATGGTTTCTTCCTCCCCTGCTTGCATGCAAACACAGGTTTCCCTTCCCATATTTTTTTTACTTGACGCCATCTGCTGTCCACCCACACACACCTTCAAATCCTTTCAAATGCAAATCCGGCAGCATCAAAAGCTCGACGTCCCTTCCTCTGAAACGAGACAGACAGCGCAGAGTGATCGTGACACCCGTGTTTCCTCCACGCGCTCTCCTCGCTCCAGACACTCTGGAAAGCTCGCGCTTCCTCCCTCAGTTAGCTTGGGAGCGTTGTGGCGGCGGCGGCGTGCGAAGACACGATCTGTCAGGGCCGAGGGAGGATCAATCACAACGACAGCATTCGCCGAACCTGAGCCGACACGTTGGACTCCCCATGCGCTTTGAACTGCATTGTGGGAGGCAGACGCTTTAGCTGTGTTTTCATCACTGTTATCACGGCCCCTGCATACAGGTGGTTTAATCCATTGTACATTGTTTGCTGTTAAGCACATAATGAAAGAGAGAAGGAAAAAAAAGAGCTGTCTCTTGGTTTCCTATTTCCCTCCAGTGCTTTACACCGTCTCATTATCAAGTGTGGTTAATCTTCCGTCTGTGTGTGTTAACAGAATTTGTCACCTTCCTAAAATAACGGATCAAGTCACTTTTTTGAGGTTTTTTAGAAAACACAAAAAAACTTGACCAAATGTACCATAAAAGTCGGGTTACAAACCGCTTCTACCTTGTCCCCGCTATAGCCAGCTAGCTCACCGGTAGCTCTCCACTAGCTCTTTGCTAGCTCCCCGACAACCACCGAAGGTAGCAGGACACGCCACGGCTCGATGCCCGACGCGGGCAGCAGCGGGAAGCTAGCAGCAGCGGGAAGCTAGCAGCAGTGGGAAGCTAGCAGCAGCGGGAAGCTCGCAGCAGCAGGAAGCTAGCAGAAGCAGGAAGCTAGCAGCAGTGTTAGCTTGCTACAGCGGAGACACCCATCGAATGTAGGAGCGGCTTGTTACCCAACTTTTACGGTAATAGGGGAGCACAAGCTGCCTCTAGACAGTGTCCAACAGGCATACTGTAATACAGCTCAAAGTATGTTATGATTACTAATATTATGTTCGAGTGAGATTTTCATTCACCAAAATGCACGCAAAAAAATGGCTAGCTTAAATGCTACATTCAAAATTATTTTAGGAAGGTGATGAGATAAAAACCCCACATACTGCTGCAGCTGTATATACTGACGTAAATACAGTATGTGTAAAAGATGCACACAAAAAAAGCATCTTTCCAGTGTTGTCATCCCGGCTCACGGCGAGCTAAACATTTCAATCGCTCTGAACCGAAGATGTACACAGAGCGGTCGGCGGGGATGCATAAATGTTTGGATGAGAGCGGCGCTGCCATGCATTTATGCATTAGTGTCTGCACTCCTGCTGGGTTAAGAGCCCCGACACGCACGCAATCACCGTGGCCCACATAGGGCATCCGGTTCAGAGGGACTCTGGCTACGCTTTGGCTCCGACTCCGGACCGGTCATTCCCATTCTTAATCCGCCCACCGTCGTGTTATGTAACCTTCTGCACCCGTCCAATATTTCAGCGCGGGGACAATGAGCTTACCGAGGCGTTTGATAAGTTATAACATCCAGCCCCGGCATCGCGGGCAAACAGAGTTGCGACTGCCAGGAGGTTTTTTAAATGAAGGATGAAAGACGGCTTTGTCAACGCGAGGCTCTAAAAATGTCAGCGTTTATATTATTAGATCAAAAACTCCCACTGTTTATCGAGTTTTGGGCTTGAATTCATTTTTTTAACATACATCATGTCCGACCTCATCATCTTTCGGACCGAGGAGAACATTCCTGCCCACTGCTATAAGACTGTATAAAAATCACCTTTGACCTTATCCTCCATCAACTGAATCAACATCAACATCCATATTATCGCTTACACTGTATATACTTTACAGACTTCATTAACTTTGCATTTTTAATCATAACATTTTCCTAAATGTCTTCTATGTAACTCTGCGTGTTGCTGCCACAACCAAATGTCCCCTTGTTGATGAATAAAGTATATATCATATCATATCATCTTGTATTGTTTCATTTTCATGTGCAACATCATCAAAGTATTGTTGCTTTAACTCCTCTATGATCCTTTCTGCAGTCAAAACCCCCTTAAACACAGAGACGGCGTCAAAAATCAGCCCGCAGTGTAAACATGGCTTCAGGCGACTGAAGGGGCGGGGCTTGCACATCTGTGACCGTTCAATCGGTCCCAACGCATTAGGAGGGTCCAATCAATCACCAACGAGATGCCGGACGGCAGCCTGACCCACAGCTGGCTGCTGACCTCCCGCCTCGCGCCACGAACGCCGTCTTCAACCGGGAGGGCAGCAGAAAAAAGCCGGAGCCACAAGTCAGCGCCTCGCACACGCCCGACCCGCCCAGCCAGCCGTGCACAAGGAGCTTCACCTCGCCACGGCAGACCATCAATTATTGACGAGGTGAAATGTGATGAGGTTCTGCTGTGAGCAGAGAAACAAAGAGCACATGCCTTTCCTTTTCCGTGACACCATTTGGCCTTGAAATGTCTTGACTGCACCAAAAAGGGACTTTTTCTCATCAGCATGCTTTGATCTTTTGTGGAAAATTCATTGTTCTTCTTGTACGTCGGAGTGCAATTACACGCATCTTGAACTATGAAAAACACAAGGATGTTGATGCTGTCTGGGTCACCGGCATGTCTTGTGACAACGCAGGTTCTCTAACCGCCGGGACGTAACGTGACCCTCTTCCTCCTCCAACGTATGGAGCCGTGTGTCGGCCTTTGTTTGGACAAGTGTGCGCCGCCGCGCTGAGTAATGCAGTCAAACCAGTTGCGATGATTGCGATTAGCGGGATTTATCCAAAGTCAACAGCACGTCGAATGCTCCGGGTTGTTTATGCTTTCCCTCTCTGTGATAACAATCGGCGCTTTCGGAGAATCTTAATTACACCGCTGCAGCAATTTCTTCTGACGGGGCGGGGACTTGATCTCGGATGCTTGATGGGTGCAATCGTTAGACTGCGTGGAAATGACTTGTAAACAGCGTAGAAGGGGAGTTATCTGCAAAATCAGAGCGAGGGCGATGGTTTTAAGTGCATCGTTTTGTTGGCCGAGAGCAGATCAAACGCGTGCGCTGGATCTGCAAACTTCTGAAGCAGCAGAAATCAGACATGAGGAATCCTCCGAGACTCCTGCTGAGCGCTGAGGAATGCACTCGGCGAGCGAGCGTGGATTACCCCGGCTCTGTCTGTCTGTCTGTCTGTCTGTCTGTCGAAATGTTTTCTCATTCTGCGAGCTGCGTCCTGACCTCAATTGTTTCCGAGCCGCAGACGCGTTCCCGTCCAGACGAAAAGGAAACATCACGGATGAGCAGATGTGCTTAAAAAAAATGGCCGAAACCCCCGTCTGTCTGCCCGTCTGTCTGTCTGTCCGCCTGCCGGGAGAGTTTACTCACCAGCGCTGCTCGTGAAGCCCGAGGACGAAGCGAGACGCCAACACACAAGAGGCCCGCATGCATGAACACACATGTGCAAACACACCGGCGAAAGCTACGCGGAGACACGCAAACACACTCACACGATTCTGAATCTTTTATGTCCTGGATCATGAAAGAGAGATGACTCCGAACCGAGAGGGAGCTGAACCGATGAAGGCAGATATGACGATACGGTTCCCTGGATAGAGCGAGGTTCACCCGTTACAAAAGAAGAGAGGAAAACCTTCAGACACATCTTGCTTTGAAATCCAGCTTATCAAAAGGACAAGCTCAGATTCCAACAGGTAATAATCCTGTGCGTGTGTTTAAGTTGTTCCAGAGATGGTTGTCTCGATTGAATCACACACTCTGACACATAATTGAGTTTAAGTAAAGCTCCCTTCAATCCGGTAGCTGCAATTACCTCATGATTTAGGAGGTTAACCTGTGTTTTGTGAGGTGCCCTCAGACATTCAGACTGTTTCTTTTGCGAAATCCGGGATTCTGCCAAGATCCATTTAAAGGTCTCGGCGGATCCGAACACGGGAGGACGATAACGACGGGGCGCCGGTGATGAACGAGTTTGAGCGGTAGATAGCAGAAAAATGTCTGACACAGTCTTTCCCAATTTCTGCCGTGGGGAACAGTGTGGGAGGAGGGCGTTTGACACACCTTTGAACGCATCCGAGGATCGTAAAGGTCGTCAGAGACGGTGACGCACGCACCTATCCAATGTCAAAGACATGCCGAGTGCCAAACAACCAGACGAAGCCAATTGGTTGAGCCAACTTCCTGTCAGGAGGTTGAACTGAACACTATACCCAAAGGTGCTAAAATGTGCTATTGTGGAGCTAGTGTGGAAAAGAAAACGCTTATTCAGGCGCCTCATGCTCAGTGCTAAAAAAAAAAAAAAAGAAAAGAAAGAAAGGCACACGTATACTTTTAGAAAGTCACACGTTTCCTCCATTGTTCTGGGTTCTACGCCCTGGTCGGCCTGGTCGGCGGTAACAAGGGAACAGGGACTCATATTTACTACTGTACCATAACGCTGGAAGGTTCTGCTGACTCATGGAGGGCCGTGCAAACGCTACGGGGTGTTTTACACCGGCTGTCAACACATCGTTTTTAGAGAGGCGGGCAAACAGTAGCTCTTTACATAGGCGGACAAATGGCCGCTTCACACACATACACACACACACACACACACACACACACACACACACACACACACACACACACACACACACAATAGAAACAAAAGGTACGGTAAACAGGAGCACTTCAACCCTACGGGTCGGGCCATCTCCGCTGGGCAGCTGCTGCAGAGGTCATGCACGTGTTTTGAGCTGCAGACAGATTCTCTACAGAAGTCAGGGGCTTTAATTTAATGTGCCGCATCACTTCTTTATTTGCCTTTCGTTCCCTCGACAGAGGGCTGACTCGTCTACTTCCTGCCGGGTGCAGATTGAGTGATACGTTCCCCTCCGAGCACTTTCGGTTCCAGGGATATTGCCATAGCATCGCTGTCGGCATGCTGGTCATAAAGTCATTAAAAGCCACTGCCGTCATTGTTATTCACTCCGCGCTAGTCGGCTAAAAGAAGTGAAACAGAACAAGAGAAGTGTTTGTACAGGAGTTTTTACTGCAGGTGAGCTTCTCCATCCATTCCCTTTCCAGCTGAGCCAACACCTCCAGCCACTGGATGAGCTCCTGCATGTTTCTCCACCGCTATTATCCGTTGATTTACAGCCGAGATAGTGGGCAGCTGAAGCTTGTTGACATCCCCCCCCCCATCACAACCTCGTAAACGGCTCGCTCCGCTGGAAGCGACGGCGTGACAAGAGAGAAGAAATATGAAACAGGAGGCGATGCTTTGCAAAGTAGTTTTGACTGCTTTGATCTCCAAACAACTTGTGAGTTGCATGCGCCTGGGAAAGTGTGTCAGCGGGAGGGCCGCGGAACAAACAAGGACAACACCGTATTATCTTGTAAACTGTTGGCATGCGGCACCGTGACCTAGAAAAACAAATCCAATTTCTTCTTTTCCCAAAAAAAACTGAAACCGAATCTGCGAGATGTGAACAAAAGCTTTTATAACGAGGTGAAATGAAGTTATTGTCTGCCAGTAGACAAAGAGAAAGACCATTTTTATTCAGTTCTGACTGTTTGAAAACAGGTAAGTGCAAAAAAACCAGCCCGTCTTCGCACCTTGTTGAGCGAGTTCCTCCTTTTAGAAACCACAGAAATGCTCCGTCTCTCATGACATCACTTCACAGTCAGCAAGGCTGTCTGGACAAAGCTTTGTCTCCGGGCAGAGCAGTCAGTGCATGAAATAAGCCATTGATAGCGAGCAAATAAAAGCCTTTTATTGCTTAGAAATTGTGTCGGACCGTTAAACTTTATGTTTTTCCCTGAGTGACATTACTCCGAGTTTAGCCAACAAGAGCCAGAGAGAAGACAGCTGACATTATTTGTTCTGGAGTTCTTCCTGTGTGAGTGCGATGTGTTCTGGCTCTTTGAAGGAAAAATGTGCAACCTGGAAAAATGTCAGAATCCTATATTGAGCAGTTTTGTTTGCTGCATTCGCAGAAAAAAAAACAAACCCAAACAGGTCCATACTAGTCTCGCGGAGCTCTGCAGGACTCTCTTTTAGAGTTCCCATGTGCACGCTGCTCGTGGGGGAAGATAAATGTAGAGCAGACCGAGGGGAGGAATGCATTCAAAGCACCCTTAATTGAGCTGGATGGCCTGCAGTCACAGAGCGTCTCGACAGGGCTCGGGCCGCCAGATCCCGAGATGTGCCTCACACGTACACATCATTAAACCGGCTGCTTTGGCCCGACGGCTCCACGGTACCAGCGGACGCTGCAGAGACAGTGGGAATTACATGGGAAAGTTGTCTGGAAGGAGCCCCCCCCCCCACCCTCTTCAAAACGAAAGTCCCCTGGCTGTCAATGAAGGGGAAGTGCTCCCATGCTGAGGCTCACTGGGCCGGCCATTGAACAGGGGAACATTCCTCGGTAATTCAGTTTGACCTGGACCCAATATGCTAGCCGAGGGTCACCGAATACAGAGCGCCACATACGGGGAGGAGACGAGAGGGGAGGGGTTGATCGGATGTAGAGGAGTCAGAGGCAAAGTGACGGACGAGACTTTTAGGGGGATGGAAGGGAACACAAAAGCCCCCGTCTCAGCGGGAGCTTAATTAAGATGACTGGGCGATGATCATGGCTTTGGTAAGGCCGTCCAAAACATCCCAGCGCACACCTCCGGTTGAAGTCGAGGAGGTCGGCGTCAAACATGCGAAGAAAGTGTTCGACTTAAATGTCGGACGCGTGATGGCAGATGAAGGGGGGGGGGGGATAATAGCGTGGGGGAAACGGTTGCGCCGCAGCGTCGTCGGGATGCGGAGAATTACAGTTTTAATTCTATAAAATGAAATCCCTTCACTTGGCAATCCGCTTACGCTGTAATCCCCAGGTAGGTTTCAGAGGCCAGAGGGCTCAAACTGCCCACTGCCGTGACACATCTGCCCTGGTGGCGGGACGATGCCAGCGGCTGCCGCTCTGCGCCCAACGAGGGCTTTAAATGGACGCCATCGACAAATGCAGCCTTCGGGGAGGTACAGTAACGTTGATCGTGGCTGTACAACTCGAGAAAACGTGAGAATTAGCACGACTGTGGGCCGGATTTTACATTCGCATTCAAATTTGCGTCACATTTCCACTTCACGAGGGGTTTATGAGCCGCACGCTTGTTGTTGATGCTAAAGTCATCATTTGGGGCACTGTACAACGGCAATAGAGTGAGTGAGACTTCCAGTTTCCCACAGTAAAACATTTCTGAATTAACAAAAGGTCAGTCTAATATTAACTTACACATTAGTGGAGTACAAGGAATCCCCTCTCAGTGGGTTTGGATTGGATGTTACGGGACTGTGATGAACGCAAACGCTCATCTAACTGATGTCATACAAAAGTTACGCAGCCCTGCATGTGGCCACTGCTGCCCACGTCCATTATGAAGCATCCCCTGCATGGCAGATGCTATTTTTTGCTCTCGTGTTGGGAAGCACAAGTTCCAAAGGCAAGATAAAACTCAAAAAAAAGAGGCAGTTTGGCATTTCTCTGTGGCACCAGCCAGAGAGCGATGATACCTCCCATGCTCTCCCATGCTCTCATTTTCATGTTTCCCTTGGAGTTCTGTTTTTAGAGATAACAAACCCGGCTAAAAATACGCAGCAAGCGTCCTGCATCCTACATTTGGCATCCTCGCTGCGTGGGATGACAGCATCCTCCAGCCTCTTTCCCCCGTGTCCTTTAAATACGGCTGACTCGAGGAGGAAAGACCCCTGACCCCGCTGTGACTTTGACGTATGGACGCTGGTCCTGCAGCACTTCACGCCACATTAATAAAGAGCTGCAGAGAAGCTGCTCATAACGGAGCGGACCCCCATAATCCATATTCCCCACCACTTAGCTGCATCCACACCCAGTGCAGCACCAGTCATTCTGGTGTGGGATTAGTGGGCCGGGTTAGAAAGTCTTAATCTGGCAGAGAGAGAGAGAGAGAGAGAGAGAGAGAAAGAGAGAGAGAGAGAGAGAGAGAGAGAGAGAGAGAGAGAGAGAGGGTGGGGGGGAGGAGAGGAAAGAAAAGGAGCAGTGGGAAAAAAGAAAACATGCATTCCTGCACATACAAATCCCGGTAGTTTTAAACGGCGGGTATCCCTTTCCTTCTGTTATCAATCAGAATCAAAGTGCTTCACGCGGCCCCATCCGCACACTGTTGCCACTAGCAACAGGACACGCAAAACTGGCTAATCGGGCTCAGTGAAAATCAGAGATAATCCCCTGCACATGTGTACAATGCTGCTATGTGAAATACGGTCCCTTCCTCTGGGGATTATTAAGAAAACTGCGGCTCGGAAACAAACGTAAAAGACAGTAAAGGAGGTGCAGCCAAAGAGCAAAAAAAAGAGAAGGAGCAAAAAGCTGAGTGTGCATTTCTCCTCCTGACAAAAGACAAAGTGTGGCACACATGAAAGGGGACGCCCCCCGAGACGTCCCCAAACAAGAGCGGCCGCTCGTCGGTCACACGCTGCGGTTGCAGGAGAGATAACGCCGGTCCGGCGCTGTCATGTGACGCCGGTCCGCCTCTTACCCGGGTGGAGATGCAGCATCCTGGTGCGTTCAGGGGACGCGCATGGTAATCCAGCAGCTCGCTCTCCTCTCCGGCTGATCCCGCCGACGATAAAGTTTACGTCCACAATGCAGCAGCGCCTGCCTCCGCTGCTGCCTGCCTGCCTCTCCACTTGACTGAAACTGCCTCTCCCCCCCTTCTCTCTCTCTCTCTCTCTCTCTCTCTCTCTCTCTCTCTCTCCTCTTTCCTACGTTCCCTCAAGCGCTCCAAATCCTCGCTCCTCTTGCCTCCTCCTCGTCCTCGCCGCGTCTGTCCTCCGCCCTCGCTGTCTCTCTCAATCTGGCAACATGCGTCGACTCTCCTCTTCGCCTCCTTCTCGCTGCAACACACTCTCCCTCTGCGCTGTGCTTTCTCTCACTAACACACACACACACGCTCAGAGGCTCCTCTTCACACACACACACACACACACACACATACACACACACACACACAGAGCGATGTGTGCATCCCCCCACACCCTCACCCTGCCTCTGGCTTTATCTCTGCTCAGAATATTTCTCTTCTCAGTCTCTCTCTCTCTCTCTCTCTCTTTCTCTCTGTGTCTCTCTCAGTCTCTCTGACTGTTGCTGTCTCTCTCTCTCCCTCTCTCTCTCCCTCTCTCTCTCTCTCTCTCTCTGCGTCCCTCCTCCTCGGGCTTGCAGGACGTTTAACATGTGTTCAGGGAGACGGCTGCTCCGCTGCCTCTCTGAAGGTGGCTCTTTCCTCAGGGGAGGAGAAGTGAGGTTTGGTTGGGGGTTTGTACGGAGGAGGAGGAGGAGGAGGAGTTTTTTGGGGGGTGACAACAGTGTTGAGGGGGTTTAACTCCAACAAGGAGTGAAGAGGCAGCCGGCTTGTGACGTTGTACTAACTGGGCTCTTTTAGAACAGAGGCAGATGCCGAAAAGGTGACAAAAAGGACAGAAAGAGGACGTCAGTGGATCCAAAAAAAAAATATTGAAGAAAGTTCTTCCTCTCTGTGTGTGATGTGTCGCCCAGCTGGAGGGCAGAAAGCTTTCCGCCATCGCAGAGAGGGACAGGATGTGAGATGTGTGATCCTGCACCACCTGGACAATCCATGCATGAAAGTTAGAAACGTGAAAGGTTTAAAGATGACGAGCACGAACGTGAAAACAGATCTCCGTGGCTCCGTCGTGGCACTTCACTCGTACAGAGCCAACACTTTTTCCTCCTGCAGAACGAAAGAAAGAAAGAAAGAGAGAGTGACAAAGGACGAGCGAGGAAGAGATCAAGATCGAGAGAGAGGACAGAATGTGAAAGCCAGAGAGAGAGAGAGAGAGAGAAAAAAGACCTAAAAGCGGAGCGAGGAGTGCTGGTCTCCGGGCCCGGTGACGGGCTCCGGCCCATCTGCCGCAATCACAATCAGTCTCAGCTGAATGGCTGTGACAAACTGCAGGCTGGAAACCACAGCCTCCACCAGGCAGGACGCCTGCGAGGGCCGAGGGAGACGAGGAGGGAGGGGGGGGGGATGAAGAGGCAGGATAGGAGGAAGAGGGTGAGAGAGAGGGTTGGGTTGGGGGGGGGGGGGGCACTCTCCATTGTCTGCTCCCCAATAGGACCAGTGCGAGAGGGGGGCGGGCAACAGAGGGGTGAAAGGGAGAATTAAAAGGGTCCCGGTGACAGCAGCGCTCAGTTTAAAGAGGGGAAAGAAAGGACAGCGCTGACTTAGAGCCGAGGCCATCGCTGCCACTTCGCCCCGCATTCACTGTCACTAATGTCCTAAATGAACAATGACACTAACCATGTGAGAAAATTAGTTTCCTGGCGAACGGAAGAGAAGGAGGGTGGAGGGCGGCTTCAGGCCCGTTGGGGGCTTTCGGAGGTAGATGCTCTCACGCTGGGCGATCCGGCATCGTCCCGTCGGGTTCTCGTCATCGGGTGCTTCCCTATTTGTCATCGTGAAAAGTCACGGCTGCGCCGCGTTGGTGAGCTGAACTGTCACGCGGAGGCGCGATCGTGTTGGTCAGAAGCGCAGCTGTCTCCCGGGGAAATCTGGATATAGAAAGCGGCGGGGTGATTTGATTCTAAGAGCAGGTGGTCGCCAATTAGACACTATTGTGTTGGTTGGGTTGAAAAAGACAAATGGAACGGCTGAGTCAGCATTAATGCGCGCATATGCGCCGTAATCAAGAAATATTGAGGCCGGCGTGCGTCCTAATTCGATCAACGTGAGCGGGCGGCGACCGCTGAGCGATGGCTGTCGTCTGCAGGCCGACAAACACGCAGTCGAACCCTCCTCTTTCCCACTTTAACCTCGTAAAGAGACTTTCAGTGTGTGTGTGTGTGTGTGTGTGTGTGTGTGCACGGGTTTACAAGCATATGTAATGCATTGCTTTGTGCATGCGTGCATCAATAAATGTGCAGTAGCGTGTGTGTGTGTGGGTGCGTATCGGTTCTCACAACCATAATTATGTCCATTTATAACACTGTATACGAGGCTGTGTTTGTAATATTCATGCGCCTGTGAGCGCGTGCATGTGTGTGTGTGTGTGTGTGTGTGTGTGTGTGTGTGTGTGTGTGTGTGTGTGTGTGTGTGTGTGTCGGCCCAGCGTGCTGAGTGATCTGCTGAGCTCATTAGGGCGCTGCTTATTGCTCTGCCAGGGGTGTCAGTGACAGATTCCACTGTTTGGAAACACTCGGCCGCCCACACAGCCAGCCTGGCTCCAGCACTGTCACACACACACGCACACACGCACACACACACACACGCACACACACACACACACACACACACACACACACACAAGCTAGGTTAGCATTCCTCAGGGAGGAAGGGGTGCTGGGACAGTGGCTGCAGGGACGGCGGGTCGATATGCCTCCGTGATGGGGTGCAGGGTGGTCTGAGGGAAAGGGACGCTCGCGGTCGCGCGAGCGTGCACGTGAGAGTGCACGTGCTGGAAACGTGTGAGCGCGAGCACCTTTGAACCGCGGTGAAGCGCAGCCTCGGTCGAAGCGACGCTCGCGGTCGCTGGGAGCATGTGTGCAGCGGTGGGAGAAGTATTTAGATCCTTTACTGAAGGGAAAGTAGCAATTGAGAAACGGCAAATTACAACGAGGGATCCGGTTACTTTATGTAAATTGTATTTTTGGGAGCTTATTTGTGGAAAGCTTTCGCGCATTCATGTATTTTATCAAAAGACTAACCTGGAAAACATCGACGAGAGTGAGAAAATCTCCAGAAATCTTTGCACGGTGCTGTATTTTGATGTATTATTCACGCTGGACTTGCTGGTCTGTATTCCATCACAGTGACATGTTGGGTGTAAAAACCACTTATTCTGGCCCCTTTCAGAGCGCTAAATTATTGATACGCTAACAGCCAGCATGTTGATGGTGTAGCCGCTCCAGACGGAGCTAAATTCAAGTCGCTTTAAGCTTTAATCTTTTGCAATAAATCATACTTTACGAGCTTATCGTACGGGGTGATACGTCAGATGAACGCAGTGGGGGCAAAAACATATTGTATTTCAAACATTCCCTGGAGAAGAAGTACTTTGGTACTTTGTGTATATGCACGTACAAACATCCTGTCTGGTGTTCCAGCGTCATTTATCCCCTGGAGCTTGCTCTCAGATGGGCGACCAAGAGTGACCGGAGAGGAGGGGGGAGGGGTCTAGGTGTGTGTGTGTGTGTGTGTGTGTGTGTGTCTAGGTGTGTGTTCCGAGACAGACGTTAATCACACAGGAGGAAAAACTTTGTCGGCTCTCTGCGGCACGCCGAAGACGATTAGCTGGTACGCTGTGTTTAAGCTCAGACGCTAAGTGTCTGATACAACCGAGGCAAAGTAAGGGGTGTAAAATCATTTGGAAGCACATCAGAGGTGCTCCATCCAGGAGATATTTAGCTGTCAACATGGCTAGACTCTTTTTGGGAAGAGGGCGCGGGGAGGGAAAGGAAATGCCGAGCTGCAGACAGGCGGCCGGCTTGTTTACCCGACAGGCCCGCTCGGGAGATGGAGACGCACGTCACATGACGGGTCACGCTGCAAGAGCCCACCAGAGACCGAGTGTGTGTCATTTAACGTGTGTGTGTGTGTAACACAATGAATGCGATCATGCACCTCCGTCACGCTTCATTAGGTGGTCCGGCGAGAGACGTCATCCAGCCACGTGGTCCTCATGGAGACCTGAGCCAGCAGGATCAACGCTCCTGGATTTAATCTTGCATTAATCTTTCAGTAAATCTGGGAGAAAAAAAAAATACTTTCCAGCATTCCTCGTGTGATTATGGTAAACAAACGGGGCGATTACAGCGTGACTAATGTCGGCGGTATCCGCTACCTCACACTGGCGCTACTGTTGGCTCTAGTCAAATTAACACCACATTTTTACCATCACAGAAGCCTGTTGTTTCCCGTCACGAGGAGGTCCTTTCACTTTATCGTTTTTTCCATTCGCGTCTACTTATTTGCTTATTTAGTGCCATAAAAAAAACACAGGAGATAGATGCTGACATGTGTTTATCTAAACCCAATGTGGAAGTAGTTTACAGATGTGAGAATGCAATACTTTCATCAAGTCGTGTATTACTGATGCCATGAGGTGTATGTAGCCAATGGTTTCCTTGGATTGAATGTCCTTTAATTCATGTGTGGTAATAAATCCAGAAGTATGTTCTGAAGTCGCAATATGGGTGGATGGATGGATGGATGGATGGATGGATAGATAGATAGATAGATAGATAGATGGATAGATGGATAGATTGATAGATAAATAGTTAGATAGTGGGATAGATAGATGCATGGATAGATGCATAGATAGATAGATAGATAGATAGATAGATAGATAGATAGATAGATAGATAGATAGATAGATAGATGCATAGATAGATAGATGCATAGATAGATAGATAGATAGATAGATAGATAGATAGATAGATAGATAGATAGATAGATAGATAGATGCAGATAGATAGATGCAGATAGATAGATGCAGATAGATAGATAGATAGATAGATAGATAGATAGATAGATAGATAGATAGATAGATAGATAGATAGATAGATGCAGATAGATAGATAGATAGATAGACAGATAGATAGATAGATAGATAGATAGATAGATAGATAGATAGATAGATAGATAGATAGATAGATAGATAGATAGATAGATAGATAGATAGATAGATAGATATTGAAACAATGAAGACGACGACTCAACCAATAAGTGACAAACAAGAGTCCATCTTTTCCTCTTTGTTTTCACTGAGCGACCCCACAGCGGCAAAAATTCAACATCAGATTTCGTCAAGCTTTACTTTCATCACTCATTGGACTCGCTGTCTCGTGACATGTTATGAATTTCACACATTCGCAGCTCTTCCTGTTTCCTTGGAGAGACGAAAGGGTGTTTTCCAAAGAGCTGGAGGTAGATGCATCCACTGTGACTTCCAACCGCTTCTTATCTTCATCTGAGGATGTTTTCTAAAACTCTTAGTCAAAATAACTTCACGCTTTTCATGAGCACAAAAGGAGCCACGGCTCATTCCCCAAACAAAGGTGGAGATAAAACATCTTTTCATTGCAAGAAGCAGAGAGGAACTCAACGGAAGTTAATGGCGAAGAAGCCATAGTGACTGGAAATCAGATAAAACAAATGTAATATTCTCAAACAATAGATGAGAAAAACTGCTTTATCCGACATTCAAATTAGTGCCCGAGAACTCACTTAACAACATTGGCAATTAGCTATTACGCAAGACCGAAACACGCTCAGCTCTTAAACACAGCTAATTGCTTCTAGGAATGTAGATAATACCCCATTCAATCCAAATGCCAAGAATACGTGTCGCAAGTCCTATAAAACAGTGCGTGTGCATGTTGTGAAACCACCAACAAAATGTGTTGATTACAACACCGTATCTGCAGGGAAGGCTTGGGTCCAGCACGCTGAGTGTGATGCTTTTCTTTTCCAAAAATAAGAGTAGTAGACAGCTGCTTAGCTTTACACTTAACCTTGAATGCACCAGCAAAGAAGCAGGCTTATGGTGAGTGATATGTGGGGAAGGAGGCAGTGCCGGGGAGGGAGAGGGGCTCTTAGTCTGCATGGGAATGCAGCTATGAAACGACCTTGAGGGAGCATCAGTAAAAGGCGTCATTAACCCGTTCGATTAACCTTTTCCTCTCATAAGCTCCATAAAACTGATGCATGTATTTTCGCCCCGAGAGCCTGGACTTTTTTTTTTTTTTCGGGCGCATGAATCAGGGGACGGAGCGCTCTGTGGTTTTTTACGGGACTCGGGAGACGAGGGCGTCCAAGAGCCAGACGGAGTGAATCTTTGGCGAGATAAAGAAGCGAGCGTCGCCTCCTCTCCGTTAATTACTTCAGGGAGTTCATTGGTGCGTTACCTTGATAAGACGCTACTTCATGCTAACAAGTACACTGGGTGGTAGATGCTACTGCGTTACCTCGACAAGATGCTACTGTATGCTAACAAGCAAGCTTGGTGGTAGATGCGACTTATTTACCTCGACAAGACGCTACTCCATGCTAACAAGCAAACTCGGTGGTAGATGCTACTGCGTTACCTCGACAAGACGCTACTCCATGCTAACAAGCAAACTCGGTGGTAGATGCTACTGCGTTACCTCGACAAGATGCTACTCAATGCTAACAAGCAAGCAGTGCTTCATTTTTTTTTTTAAAGCAAAACACAAAGATGTTGAGGAAACCTTCCCACTGATTCTCTCTGTTTCCGACACACATCAGTGCTACAAGGTTTTTCCGAGGAAGGTTTCACGGATTGATTCATTTCCTTTGAGATGTTTCAGTCTGGACTCCCGGGCCGTAAAGTGACCTCTAATGGATGGATTAGGCTAAGTCATTCACTTCAGAGGGCACACAAACATACTGTATTAGATCTCCTTGGAGCTTAGAATGATCAAATTATTGCATTAGACCGGTCAACTTATCCAATTAAATTGGTAAAACGCATGGCTCTCGCCCAAGCGAGACGGCAGACCCTCAGGGGCGTTTGGAGGGTTTGCGGGAGGCTACCCGCCTCCTCGTCGACGGAGCGGGCCCTCGCCACATACTTCAGCTGGGGATTACAGCCTTTCATCTCGCTCAGACCGCCGGCGGCACACAGGCGTCTTTGAGGCCAGATATGCCTCGTAGTAACATCAGCGAGGTCCACATTTGTAGAGCTGTTTGCCGGCTCCGTGTGGAGTACACGCACACATTTTTACCCGCCGTCCTCGTAGGAGCGCAAGGACATTTCCCTCCATCGGTGCCAAATTCATGGGAACACTCAAAGTCACTCATAGTGCATTTAGAGACTTTTTTTTAAGTCTTAAACCTCAGTTGAAACAATTGTTTGTATTCGTGGCGCTGTGATCTTAAAAGCCGAAACAATTAGGCAATGTTGGAATGAGATTACTCAAATGGACTCAAAGGGAGTTATATGCATGAAGGACGTACACTAAAACTACATTTTAAATAAACAACATACAATCGCTTTGAAATTCACAATCCAAACTCCAAATGTTGAGCAGTTGCAGGACAAAACTATAATTTCAATTCCACAAAGAAAGTCCTATTAGCGATAATCCCTCAATAAGCGCTCATCTGATCTGACCTCCTCTCTCGGCCGTTGCTCTCTGAACATGACAAATAGCTTATTGATCAGCAGATGTCGTTCCTAATGTCCTTTCGGCTCGGGGCTGCAGCTGCAGACGCCTGCCCCTCCAACCTGTCCCAAACCCAGTGGACCCCCAGCCTCCCCCCTCGCTCCACTGGCCACCCTCCCCCTCCCTCCCCGTCCTCCAAGGTGTGCAAGAGGTCACAGACGATGGCCATCTGCTCTGGCAGGCAGAAAATGGCAGGTGAGGACCGGCTTGGGGGTGGGGGAATGGGGGGGGGGGAGGGTCATGTGACCTGATACTGGACACGCTCAACCCACAGAGAACAAGGTCAGGAGGAAGAGCCAGGGGAGCGCCGGCTCAGCACAGCGCCGAATCAAGAGCTGGCAGAATGAGTGGCAGCGAAAAAGAAAAAAGAAATCTAATCTACATTGTTTTAATCCACAGGGAAGATTACACGGTGCCTTGACACAGCAGCTTGTCACAGAGAGGTCATGCAAACTAACTCCCCGCCCGTCACGCTCTTCACCGCTGCAGAACATCCATATGTCCCGCCTCCACGTCTGTCACTCAGCAGAAGTCTGTCATGAACAATATTCCTTTCCAGCTGTGTGTCGCCAGCATTTCACAGCCGCCACTAATGGTACTGTTTACTTAAAATAAAGACATTTCATCATACTTAACGGCTGCAAACAAAAACGCTGAGTAACTGGAAAACCCGGGGTCAGCGTCCTCCTACTGTACGCCGCGTTGAACGCTGCCAAATTGTGATTGGCTCCATCTGATGTTGACACTGTGCCGCTGAGCTTTTGTTTCCGTCTGTCAAGGACGTGGTCACAATGAATGGAGGAAGCCGGAGAGCCCGGCCGGCGTCCCACTGGGGTTTTGTGCTCCGTCGAGCAGCGAGGCTGCGACTGAACGCGAGGGACCGTGTGTGCAGATGCTTCTGACAGACAATCAAAACCTTGAGTTTGTATATTTGTGTCTTTTGAGGCTAAGGAGCTCTGTTTTAATGAGGAAAAAACCCAGATGCATGCTCATTTGACATTTGACACATCATTAGTAACTCCGAAATGTAGCCTGGTTTAAAAAGGAGTCATGATTGTCAAATGTGTGTACTTGCCCAGTGTGAAACTACCCCATAATGCGTTACAATGAGAGACATGAATGCAGTGGGTCACTGGGTCATGAAGTGGGGATGCAGAGAACCAGAGGAATGTACGGGCTTCTCTTTCTCCCGCTGACGGATTGATGGGCCCCATATTCTGAGAGGTGGACGGGGGGACATCCACAGCATCGTGAGAGGCTGCTTAATAAGGGGAAGGGGGCGGAGTCTCCGCCTATGTTTTAGCCGAACAAAAGCCTTTGTGAAGTCATTTATCACTGTCGACGCTCTGAATTGACCGAAATGAGTACCAATCCCGCCTGGTGGCGTGTTGTTTTCTGAAAAAAAGCGAGGGTTTGAATATGTGCTGGTTTCTTTACATGTTGCATCTCATCTGTGCAGAAGTCCCACAGGGACCCTTGATGGACTCTGATCCTGAGTAAATCCAGCTTTAGGTAGAGCATGAACTACAGGGCCGATAGAGGGTAAGACCGACGCTCCACTCAACGGGAGTCACTACTAAGTTCACGGCTTTGAAACCACTTGGCCCAAACACAGGCCGGTCCCTCACAGACACTTCGGTGTCTCTAAGTGGCCATTAGGTCACTCCGGGTGTCACCAAAGATGGCTCCCCCGGTTTGAAAAGAGGGGTGTGGATGACATAGACGGGAGGGTCATTCCTTTACACATCACTTCCTTTATTAAAGCGATGCCCTGGCCTAGTAAAGAGGATGGTCAGTGGTCATCCACCCTGAGACCCCTTTCCCCCCACAGCCCCTCTCTGCTCACTCAGGGGGAAAATCACTTTGAGGCAAGGGGGGATACAGCTCCATTGAGATGGAGAGAGGGTCATACAAAAGAGGGTGAAGTTTAAAAAATTGTCTCTGCTTTTTTTTTCTATGGTTGCAGTGCTTTTGCTGGAAGGGGGCGAGAAAGATAGGAGCACGGAGGGGACAAGGTCATTCGATTGGCATCTCCATAAGCTCTTCATTCCCATTGTGTTCCTGCAAATGTGCTCCGGAGGACCTCCATGAGAAATGCCCCCAGTCAACCCTTCACCGGGAGCACAGTCTCCCCCCTTTGTCTGCCACGTTTTAGTGCGCTTCCAAGCACAGAAAGCATTTCTCAAGAGCGGCGTACAAAGCTTGTCTCCAGCTCAAAACCAAACAACATTGTTCTGGCTGCCTGCGGTGGGGAATGGATGGCGGGCAGCTGCTGATGTCCTCCGGCAATAAAACATCTGCCTCGAACACGTCAGGAAAACCTCTTACCTTCGGACGTTGCGGCGCTCCTCGTCGAGCTGCTTGAGGAGCTCGTCGATGCATTTGTTGGCGTCCATGTATTCCTGCCGGGGAGAGATAAACAATGGAGTCAATACAGGCTCATTGGAAACAGAGGCGACGTCAACCATCGTCCTCCTCATCGAGTCTGGACCGTGCATGTCCCTCCACTCTGTTTTCATAGATGTGTGAAGAACAAGAACAGAAGTGGGGTTTTTTTGGAGGAAAAAAAAAAAGGTGCGATTAATCAGTTCGGTCTCTCCTCCGCTCGCCGTGTAACTCCAGAAGCAGCTCTTAACGTGACGGCTGGCCCAGAAGCGAGCCCAGCTGTGTAATGTCAGCTGGGAATAGCCCGCACTCGCAAAAACGTGCGCTACTGAGTTACAGCGCGGACCAAATGAGCTAAGGCTAAGAGCAGAATGGAGAAAACAGATGTCAGGATTTCTTGGCCACGGCCTAATGATTTGCCTTTTAGTGGTCCGACTACATAAAGCAGAAGGGGGGAAGTGCAACCGTAAGAAATAGGCCACATCGTATACCTCCGCCATCTGGGTTCTCAGACATCTGAGGTCTACCTCGTACGTAACGCAGCCAGTCGTGACTCGACGCCGTCAGATCAGCGCGATCCGAGTTCCAGACTAATGAATTAGATGTTAGCTCGACAGCTCGTGAGGCATCTATCTCCCGGGCGAAGGGTTATCTCACCGGGACAGATGCTCGCCATTGATTTCTAGCCGGTCTGGTCATGTGCTCGCGGAGTCTAATTGAATAATGAGGATTCCCATGAAGAGGTCTCGAGTCCTGGAATCTCAAGTAGTTTGCGAGAGGCCATTTTCTATGACTGCCCTCTTGTTCGGACCACAAAACACATCCTTCGCTTGTATATTTAGTATATCAGATAGTTTTTCTGTGCTTCTGTTGTAATCTCAGTTCTCTAATTAGTCGATGGCAAAGATAACGCCCATCCGTGAAACGCAAACAGATTTTTGGGGGGAAAATAACATTTGAAGCCACGAGAAAGCAAAAAACTCAATCCCGATGCCTGCAGCATCTTTTTTCACGAGGACCCCTGTTGTTCCACCGTGGAAATGAAGCATTAGCATGTGCGTAAATAACAGTTTGGAACAATGAGATATCGAAACGATGCATATTTATGTGGATCGGCTGGAGAAAAATAACAGGAACAGTTATCATATAATGCAATCATAAACAGCAGCCGCTCTGAAAAATACAGATCAGTGTGTCTACACGCCTTGAACATAGCTGCAGAACTTCTCATCGACCTCCCCGTGACCTCCGGGGACCGGCCAGACTTAAAAGTACTTCTGCTATCGCGGCAGGAGCTTTTTTTAACCTGTGGCCTCGAGAGCAGACCCTCATGAGGCCAGATGTTCGCGAGCACAAAGCCGCATGGTCTAAATACGGTAAGTGCAGTTGTTTGGTCTCCCCGCTCCTCCCGGGGGTGCCGCTCTCTCAAGCAATCATCGCACTTAATCTCACATCTGAGGCCGCCACTCGAAGACACCCCTCACCGCCCACCCCTCCCTCTCCTACCGATGCCAGCTGAACATGGCAGAGGTCCTTCAAGTGCATTCTGGGTGACCATTAGGGAATGAGGGCCGACGCCAAAAGCGTGACAGCAGATCGATGTCGAACAGCTCGGTGCGACGTGTTCCAATTCCGGTCGACGTTCCCATTATTGAACTGAAACACAGAAAGACAACAAGTCCTAATCTTCTCGTCGTCGCCTCGGCCATCGTCGTCATTAATTTGGACTTAACCGGCGCGATAAATCGTTCATGTTTGGGAAGCAACGCGCCCCAACGGACCATCTGCTCGTCTCCCAGTGCCACAGGGCCGCTCACTCGCAAGCTGGAAAACCATTAGCGCGCTGCTAAGTTTACCCAAGTTAAATGAACTGTTGGCTCCAACAGCAGGTAGTGGGGGGAAAAATAAAAAACACAGCAAATCCCTCTCTTGGTCAGGGTTCATACACATTCTGACCAATGGATTTTCATAACTTTAAACCAAATGTCCATGAGCAAACATGTAGTGAAATCTGGGTTTAAACAGGAAAAAGTGATGAAATGTAGTATTTAAACTAACAATGAGGATTCAAAGCATACAGGATACCTTCAATGACATAAATGAGTGAGAGATAATAGCTTGATTAAAAGAATAAACATTTATATAGATGCCTGTATGTCTGCCTGATTATATTTTGAGCCTCTTTCTTTTAAAAGCGTATTCATTATTTCAAACTCAGCGTAAATGAACGTCATGAACACATGAAAATAACACATTTACATGACTTTTACTACACTTTAGCGACTTTTCTCGGCCTGGACATTTTAACATGCCATGACTTTTCAAGGTCTTCCATGACCGTAAGAACCCTGTTGGTGCTTTTTCTGAAGTTGTCCTGACTTAGTGGATGGACGGGATGAAGCTGGCTGTGAAATGTTTTTGTCTAGACGGCGGTGTTCAGCAGCAGCAGTCGGCCGCGTGCATTATTAAATACACAACACAGTCACTATCAGCATGCTTCATAATCACTCTGCCGCCTCTTGAAGAAAAACGTGTTACTTTTTCTCAATTCAGACAAGAAAAAGAAAAGCAGTCCGTCTCTGAGCGACCGTTAGCAACACGATCCCATAATGAGCGCGGCGACCTCACAAAGGGGGACCTTCTTCTTTCCTGAGAGTCTCCGTGTCAGAGCGGGTGAGGGGGGGGGATATTTACAGGCCACATCAAACGTGAAGCAAAGCCGTCTGAGTCGGTGTTGTCATCGCGTAGACCCCTCTCCTAATGACAGGGCGCTGGAATAATCCTCAGAATGCAGAGAATGCGGCGTGCTCGTCGTCACGTGAAGACGGGACGGCATTTAAAGCCCGGATTTAAAAGCGTGACTCGCCGCGGGTTATATCTTCGGCCCGGGCGGGCATTGTTTCTGACGGTTTTACGGCGGGAGTGAAAGCTCGCACGGTTCCCACGAGGCCCAGGTGCTCACGTGCGGACAGAATTTACTGACTTTTATCGGGAGGTGTATTTCTCAGGAGCGGAGCTGCAGCTCCTCAGCTGTAAGCTCGTAAGGAGAGCGTAATCGCCTGTAAAGTACACTAAATCATAAAAGAGCTTTTTAAAAACTCCTGCTATACCTTCCTTGACAGCAAGAAGACGTGCACTCACAGAAGAGACCTTCAGGAGACTTTTATATTCATATCTGACGTTTCCGATACTTGTAAATGCTTCATTAAAAGCCAGTGTTTGACGAGCGGGGGCTAAGCTGGGGTTGACCTGGCAGGTAATGTGTTTGCTGAGGTTGCTCCGTGACCACAGCTCCTCTGATGTGTATCCGCCCGTGTTTACTCATGTGTGTGAGAGCGTTTGATAAGGAGACACTCGGTAGCAGCAGAGGGCAGATCCCCCCCTCCCCGACTGCTCCTTTGCCTTTATGAAATTTTAAAAACATGAGCGCCGTCCCCCACTGCTTTCCGCGGGGATGGGGGGTGGAGGAAAAAAGAAAAGAAGAAGACACACTTCTGTTAAAATCCACACAAACAGACCGTCTGACACACAAACCAAAATTCAATCTGTTTAAGATCAACGCTCCAGATCTTTCAGTAATAAAACATCAGATGCATTATTCAGTCGCTTGAGGCCGACTGGCACGCTTTGCTCTTTCACACATTCTTGCAGATTAAGAGGGGATGGAATCACATTCTAGACTGCGTCTGGTTCTTATATAGCCCTCTTTGGAGTTGACTGAGAAAATAGACAAATAGACCCGAAGCGAGATAAAGCTCTGACCCGCCGGCGTCGGGGTCAGGGTGCGTCCCACGCCGCGAGGAGTTCCCTCCGCCACCTTGATGTGTCCAAAGATCAAGAGGCTGGCGTCGCAGATAAGACACCTCGGGGGAGGCCCCGCGGCCCCTGAAGTGAGCTCTGGGGGTCGCGACCCTGGCGAAAGACGCGGTCACAACCTCTGAAGAAGCCACAACCCATCTTTGCTCGCCACGGATGTTTCTGCACACACGGGTGACGCGCCCGCGGAAAAAACCCGACGGAGAATCCTGAGCTGCAGGTTTGATGGAGAGCGGCGCTCCTCGCACGCGTGTCAAAGGTTATGCAAATAAGAATGCAAGATTTCTTTTCGGCGTGTGTTTTTTACAGCACACTTGAGGATGAGTTACGACAGTGGCTCTTCGAGGTGTCGGGGATATATCACGTCCGATACGACTGTTGGTCTTGGCCTCCCGCCAAAGACACGACCGTGGGCTTTGCAGCCGAACACTCCACAGTTCCATGTGCGCGCATCGCGAGCAAAAGATGTACACGCGGCAAATTTAATCAGCGTCAAGGAAAACGTATTCCCGTACGTCGATATAATTCAAAATGACTGTGATGCTATCGCGGCGGGGTAATGAAATCATCAGCATGACTAATGGTCTGGCTTTCTAGAAACCTGCCTCCGCTTGTAGGAGGACGCTGCGTATCATCCGGCCTCGGTTACCCTTCATTAGTCTTATCAGCGTGTTCTGGGGCTCGCTGCAGATGATCCTTTCGCTCAGAGGTCGTTACTCACGTCCCAAAGACCTGGTGTCACAGTATCGGGCCAGCCATCAAGCTCTCATATCCTCACCGCCTGATAACTGGGCCGATAAGCCCTGCTTTTCATCAGAGCAGAGGGCAGCTCCTCAGGTTAATACCTGTCATTTTTCAATCGGGGGGGAAAAGACACGGAGATCTGTGTGCTGTCAGCTTGATCTGTGGCTTTGTGTCAGGCATCGAGGTGATCCTGGATGTCCGTTTCCCTGCATCTTAATGATTTGATGGATTCTTAAAAAAGGAAATGATGATTGATTAAAGTCCCGTCTAACCGCAGCCGACAGTCCTTCCCCCTCACCGTAACCTTATCCTTAAGACTTCCGTTCTGGCAACACCACACATCCTCCGATTAAAGCCCATCAGCTGACCTTGTCTTGTTTATTTTTAGATGATGGAGATGCATCTACAATGATGCGATGAACGCGTTGACTTTCCTCTCGGTGCTTGGCAAAAATAAGTAACGTGTGAGCATTGGTTTTGCAGAATCACCTTGCTCTCGCTACCTAAAAAGGTATCGGACCTTCACCTGATAAATGAAGCTGAAGCCGAGCTCAGCGCTGTACTGCGGGATCGTACCCAGAAGCTCGACGGCTGTCGATCCGTGGAGGCCGACACAGAAGCCTTATTGAGTCGAGGGCATCCAGTGAGCAGGATATTCTTCATCTGCCTACCTGCCTCCACTGGAGGAGTGTCGGGGAATATGGATTACTGGAGACACAAAAGAGAGCCTTGTTCGTCATCGAGGGAGAGTTTCAGCAGTTTTTTGGGGTTATCTGATGTTCGTCCTCCGGCAGCACCTACGGCCCGGCCCAGCCCAAACATCAACACCTCGCCACCGTCAGGAATCCAAATCCCCGCAGATTATCTTTCCAAACATTGAGATACGTCCAAACGCTCAAATAACCCACTGGTCTGTTCGGGGCTCCTCCTCCGCTCTCTTTGGGCTTTTGACAGAGTGGGCCATTCATGCCTGTTGGGAACAGTGGCAAAGCTGTTCGTACATCTCAAAGGGGAGTTGAAAAAGCAGCCGAGGGATGAAATACATCGGACCTGACACGGCTATTTGATCACAGAGCTATACCTGTGAGGAAGGTACGCATCTGTAGGTGAATAAAGGTGGCAATTGCTTACCTTTCAGAATAAAAGCTCCAACAAAATAAAAATCTTGATATCCATCTTTGTCTCTACAATGTCTCCCCGCTTTCTCTTTTGCTCCCGGTCTCAGTTTTTTATCTGCAAAAACACACATCAGGGAGGAGCGGCGGAGGAATGCTGCTTTTTTTTAGGAATAAAAACAAACACACACCCGCCGGAGCCGATGTTTCCAGACAGGATGGGAATCGAGGAAACGGGGGATTGTACACGGGGGTAGCAGTCCGCGGTGTGCCCCTGCCCAGATTTTTACAAGCCTGGGGGCTGCTGGGTTTTATTATCATCTGGGGGCCAATAATCAGCCAGGTGTACTTGGAAAGGGAGGCTGATTGGCGATGACAGAAATGAAAAGGAAAAGCTGGACCTGGCAACCCGGAGGAGCGCTGGGGAAATAGAGAGGCTGCTGTGAGGGAGAGAGGAAAGGATCTGAGAGACGAGAACAAAGAGAAGGGAGGACACCCAAAATTGGATCGGAGATAAATCCTCATCTGTGTTGACAGAACGAGGGAGAAGAGCCAAAGAGCGTCAACCAACACAGGCCATTGACTTCCCTGGAACTGATGAGCAGAGCTCATATGTGATGGTTTAATTCAATTACCTCAATCAACATTATCCGTTACCCTTTCTAGATGATGTCAACGAGCTGGGCCGGTGACAGGGGAAGGGCCCGATCGGAGCCGAGAGCCGACGCTAAACAGATGTCGGTTGGTTCACGGGGACAGGGAGGTGGGGGGGGGGGGGGGAGTCGGGCTTCTGTTTGTGCAGCCTTTTGACGGACAGGCGCCGCACCTCACCGAGCCAGAAGCCGATGGAGGAGCGGTGACTGCGCTCCTTCACGGGAAATTAGGCACATTACCGATCGAGTAAAAGGCCCTCGAGAGGATCCATTCAGCTTTATCTACTCCGTACAGCTTCGCCTCCTCATTACAGTTTGATGGCCAGTGCTTACTTCACACTGCGCTTTCGTAGCTTTGTGCTGAGGCCCAGGGTTGCACTCGGATAGCGTCCAACTGTAAGCGACGTCTCGTGTTGGGACCCGAACTGATGGCATCGAGAGAAATAAAAAATAATTTGCTCGGCTGAAGTTCAGCCGGGAGGTGGGATGAAACACGCCAGCACAACTAAGTCCGTTCAGCGGCAATCTCCTGACTTTCCGAGCGCTTGTGTTTCGCCGAGACGTTTACCCGTCAGATTCCCTGACATTTCACGCGCATTTTAGCTCCAGGCCTTTATCGGCTTTATCGCAGCTTCTCCGCCGTTTAACCCGGAGGCTGATTTATTGACGGGCGGCCCCGTGTGCGCGCCCGAGTCTGCCGAACCAGGTGTCGGGCAGATGTCGAAGGCAAAGCGTTGCATTCCTGCTCGAGAAAAGCATTAATGTCAGCTTGTGATTTTCTACTTTTGAGATAGCGCCTCCAGGCATGCAAGCAACCACAACCGGGGGGAAAATGCTAATGTGACATCAGGTTTGCTTGCGTGAGGCTGTCATCCCCCCTCCCGAAAAAAAAAATCCCCACCTGTGCCACTCATGCTTATCAGATCCACATTCCCTATCTGATCTGACAGCGGCGGAGAGTCTCAGACTCAGAGAAGGTGATTCGTTTCTCTAGCGTGGAGGAATAGCAATGAGAAGATGGGGCAGTGGTGACTTTTGACCTCATGAATTATTTGGGTGGCAATGCACTGGGTTCACGAAACAGGCTTGTGGCCAAAACGCTGCCTGTTTGATTCTGAAGGGCTGAACATGTGACTAAGTCAATGGGGAGGCCCAGTAGCCTCCATTACACACTGCAGTAGCTCTGATGGTGTGAATCTAGGTCCACACACACACACACACCCCGAGGCACTGCTGTAAATAAGAATGCCCTTAGTGAACTAGCCCCGTTAAATAATACATGTCTGACAATGCCTTCTTTTGTGCATGTTCACTGGAGCTTCCATCTTGAATTGCCCTAAATTGCTGCGCCTTTGGTAGAAACACAGTGAACGATTGAGGGTCACAGGTACTGAAAAAGGCCGGTCGAAACTGATATTATCAGTTGTAGCCAGAAAGATATCCATCTGTGGAACGACACGTGGTCGTTCAAGCTTTCATTTGGGTGAACACATAATGCAGCTTTAGAGTTGCAGCTGAACCACACGGCATACGACCTGAACACGACGTGATGTTTTACTGTCAGCGGGAAACCGCCCCGTACCAGTTCTTCACTTTGTGAAACAGGCTCCCTCCCGTGTGGCAGACGGACCGCAGAGCACAGTGGAAGTTATTTTGTTCTTATATTTCAGTTCCAACGTCGGGGCAGCGATTTTCTGGTTCGAACAAAATCACCTGCGCCCGACTTTTGGCCGTGTCTACTTCCTGGGTTAATGCGTACAAAGACCTCTCGCCGCCAAGTGATCGGAGAGTCCAATAACTCAACGGCATAAAATATTTAAACCCGGCCATCATCGACTTCTGAAAGGCATTATCGGAGCCTATTTCAGGCGGCTTTTTACAGTCAGAGCTCATCCAGGTTGGGAAGGAATTTTAATATGAATCTGGGGCCGACCGCACACTGTATTTACACAGTTAATGGTACTAAATCCTTGTTATCATCTCAAGTGGAGTCTTATTTTTAGCAGCCATATTTGTTTTATTTCTTCCAGATGGGAGCCGGGGAAGAATTTGACATGAGTTTCTGTTTAAGCCTCTCCAACGGAGTGACATCAGTGGACGTGAATACTCGCTTGTCACGGGATTGAAACATATTGGATTTCTCTGTGTAAAGAACTCTCGAGGGCACCGACCCCCTCGAAAAAAAAAAACATGAAACAGCGTGTCAAAGGTCTATCTAAATTTCCATCGTTATCATAACCGAGCGTCCAAACAGGAGCCTCAACTCAGTTATTTGTTTGCATAGAAATGTTGCTTTGTGGATTTCATATCCTGAGACGTTTGTGATATTTTAGGATCAGAATGTGATAATTACACTACTGTGGGAAAAAGGACCCGAATTTCCTCTGCTTAGGCCAGCTATTTGCTCTTACAATAACAACAGTGTTCCATCATTATTACTTGTTTACTCAGCTAACCCTCTTTATCTGGGGCAGGCCCCCTTTTTAGCCGGCGCTCTGGCATTCTCTGAACCCTCTGGAAGCCATTTCTCGACCCGGGGGCCCTCCGAACCGGCCGATTGAAGTGAGCCAGCGGCTTCATTTCGAGGGGCTACAATAGCTCGCCCCGGAAAGCGTCACCTCCAGCATGCAGGCCGCCGCGGCGCACGTGTCCCGTGTGACGGCTGGCATTGTACGGGACGCGCTAGAGCCGTCTGGATTGTTCCCCTTTATGGACAAATGATCAACAGATTCAAGGAATATTTCACCCACAAAATGAGCAAATAAAATATATGACAAATCTCAGTTTTTGTCAGTGAGGTTTGAGCAAAGATGCATGTGTTTCCGGAGGGACTGAGCATACGACTTCAGACACAATGGTTGTCTCTTTCAACATGCTTTCATAAGGGAACAAATTTCAGTTTTCTGCATCTTTGTGTTGCCGGTCCGCACCTGATACCCGATCACTTTGTTGGCCTGAAAGGGAGCGACTCAGTCCGTCTGAATGGAAAATGAAGAGCTTTCACCGTCGCCTCATTCCAGCATCCTCTCAATACTTTCTGCACATAAGAGGTCCATTTACAGTGAAACCTATCCTGACACCATTCAGATGCTTTCCATGGGCCCAGTGTACACATGCAGGACTCCTGCCACGCAGTAGAGGAAGTGGGTCAGGGGAGAAGGGCTTAATAATGCACTAATTCAGCTGGTTGGACTTGACTCCAACCAGGAAATGTTTCCAAAATAAAGCTTGATATTATGTGAATGAACTGCAGGGGCTGGGTTTGCGCTGCAATATTTCACAAAGAGTAATTATGGGGACCGCTTTGTTCGGGGCTGTTCGCTCTTCTGACCCATTTCCTGCAAATTGACGACAACCCCAAAGAAATGAAAGCAATTAAATAATCATAGGAATCATGTTTGCTCCGCATAATTTCCTGTGGAAGTCTCCGGCTCCTCCAGCTGTTGTGCCAGATGGATGTTAGCTCGAGGCTCGATAGCCGCGGGCTCCCACAATAGCCCCCTCGTTGACCAGCGTGACCACACACAAAGACAATCGTTGACCACTGACACTTCAGACAATCAGCCCTGAGGGTCAAGCGGCGCCGGGCAACGCATCCCTCATTCAGTCCGCCTCACCTGAGGCTCAGTACGCCTCATAAAACCACAATCACTCCTCTGGTGTCTGAGAGAGAAGCCCGGATAAAAAACGATCGAGCGCCACGAGCACATCACCATAAAGTTGAGTTATGGACTCATGAAAGGCATGCAGATCATATTATCTCTTCAGAAAGTGACTGAGACTCAATAATGTGAATGGCTCCAGCCAGCCGGATGACTCACACGGACAAATGTTACTACACGCAGATGATATTGATCCGGCTCATGGATCTTTTTGTACTGAACAGCCGGGCGTTTTATGACAGCCGAGCATCCGAACGGCTGCATCTCAAAGAATGAATGAGTGCTAATGAAGGCTGGGAATGCAAAGCAAACTAAATGGGCATTATGTCACCTAAACTACGAGAGATGTCTGCAAAATTTCTCCGAAATCCTGTTGACGCCGACCCCAAAAGGACATTTTTCGGCGCGTAATTGGATCTGCGGAAATGCCCAATCTTCTTTCCAAACCTCTTTGCATGAACTCCCCTCTAATGGTATCGTGATGGCCGCGCTCTGCACCTCCTGTGGATGCTTGACATTTGAGATAATGTGTGGACGGACGCTCCGAAGCCCTTGCGATAACGCATGTGAATGCCGTGTGGGAACTGCAAATTGCTGGCTTGATTTCTAACCTGCAGCCAGATGAGGAAAGCGCCGCGTGTTAGCAGGGTCGGCAGGAAAAGATCAACGCGGTCACCTACGAGCACCCGACTCCTCAAAACAGTGCGAGCGGCATGAAGGTCACTGCCTCCCCCGACTGCGAGGCGGTTGGTGTAAGCGGAGCCGGCAGGCGGATGCGGTGAGCTGGAGTCGACTCAACTCCCAGTTCCCTCTCCTCGCTCCTCCTCGCCGCCTTTTTTTTTTGGAGGCTAGCGTGAGCCGCAAACGCTTCTGACAGAGCGCATTAGCCACGTCGGAGGAGATCAAGTTCCCTGCAGACAACACCTTATTATAATGCAACACACTGCAGCAGCTTTCAGAAGGCCAGGCAGATCTCGTGCCGTTGCATGCGTTTGCATACGAGCGAGATATTGTGGGGATATGGCCGAGTATGAAAATAACCGCTGGATGTTTTTTTTTTTTAAACATGTCACAGGGAATTAAACCCATTTTCTCACCACGGAGCAGAAGGCTCCACGTGAACTCTGCCCACCGAATATCACACTGCACATCCAATAAAAATAAAACAATAACTCTCCGACAGCTCAATGTGACTCCGGCCTGGGGGGGTTTTCCCCCTCGGGGCTCCCACCCGGTGACACATCACACACAGGCAGGTGATCTTTTGTTCGGAGGGGAGATGATGACTCCCAAATGTGTGCACAGTGTGAGAGAGAACAGGCCAGAGAGAAGCAGAAGGGACAGCAAACAGAGTTTAAAACAAAAAATAGACGACAATGAGAGACAGCTGTGCTGCAGGCTTTTCCCTCGTGTATAGACAATATACAGGAGCGCTATTGTGTTGAGTCCAGCGCTGCTGCGGGGAGCTGACGGGCCCTTTAAAGCTACAGCGCTGTCTGGACTCAGAGGCTGTCATCAATAGAAAGAGCACAGGGGACCAGAGGACGCTCGGTCAGGGCCGGGCCGCGACCAGCTGCAGCACCTGGTGTTCACTATGACACACAAAGAGACACACACATGCACATGTGCACACACGCACACTGCGGCCATGTGAGGTGACCACATGGAAGCACATGTTGAGGATTTATATTCGCTCACACAAACAAGCGCTGATACTGTGTTTGAGTTGACGCAAATGCACGCGCAAGCAGACGCACACAAACACACACACACACACACACAGATGCACGTCTAGGTATGAACACATGGGGGTCGACGCATTTGAGTTTCAGGCACAGTTTAAACTATTAACTTTGGCAAAAAACACCAAACATGTCATCAAATCCAATTTTTTGTGCGTGTAGTTTTTGCGGTACAGCAGTGCGTTGGCAGCTGCCTCGAGCAGGATTAATGGACTCTCGCTTTACATTTTACGGGTCCGACGCCACCCAAACTGCTCTGGGAGCGTAATTGGGCAACAGCGCTTGGGCACATTATCCACCTGTCACATAAACACGCGATGAATATTGAGCAATACGGGAAACCGGATCATTCACCTCATTTAAATCCCGATCCCGCAATTAATCACAAGCCTCCCCGGATGAGTGAACGGGTCTTGTTTTTCTGTTGCTCTCTGCCGAGCAACGCAACCTGAAACCGATGTTGCCGCATTCACCGTACGGCACGAGTATAACAACATGACCTGGATATATTTTTGGGGTGTTTGTGTGTCGGTTTTTGGGATGCCGGGAAGATAATCCATGCAAAGCTCTGGAGCCCAATCTCCACTGTCGAAGGCCAATAAGGCGCGATCAAAACCAGGGCAGAGTTAATTAATCATCTCGGCTTGCTTTTCATGGCCCTCCCATGACTGTCCCGGGGGCTTGTGCCAGTGTGTTTTGCGTGTGTGTGTGTGCGTGTGTGTGTGTGAGACAGAGCCAGTGAAAGCAAGGCAGGGAAGCAGGAGGGTGGTGCAGGTTGCAGCTGGGGGATATTAGCATAAAGTAATGTGAGCCAGCAGACTGCTGAGCTCCTGCAGGCCTGATGCAGCGCTGTGAGGGCAGAACAGGAAACTCCTGACACCTGCTTTGTTCTCTGACCAGTGACACTTAAAAGACCCTAAAAAAAACGACATCACTGTGCTGCTGCACTGGTAAAAAAGGAGACGCAGGCTTGGTTTAGACCAGAAGAGGAGCGGCGTGCACGGAGAGGCGTCGATCAAACGGACTCCAAGGAAAAGCCTTATTTTGTTTCCCAGGAATCGTCTCGCCGGCGTCTTTAATTAGCGCTCACGTGTTGCAGCCGCGAGCAGCTCGCTCTCTTTGTGCGGCGCAAAGTGGCCGAGCGGCACAGACATACAAAAAAAAAATGTCACTCATTCGTTTATTCTCTCCAACAGACGCTTGACATTTGAGACGCTTATGAATCATCATCATTTTGCGTCATCGCTGCCAGGTGTGCTGTCGTTTCATTACACGTGAGGTGTAGCGCGTGAGCTCGTTAGTAATCGTTCTTCATTCCTTTTCCCTCCGAAACACGACTGCGGTGTCTTCTTTGTTCCTTTTTTTTGTTCCCGCAGTGTGAGTGATGGAGACTCAGTGAACTAAAGGAAAAGGGTTCGAGAGGTGGATTGGTGCATATTTCTGCAGGTTGGGAGTTGCAGATTGGCTCTCGTAAGAGGCCTGGTGGATATAGGTATACAGTGTTTGATATATTTCAATTAGTTTTGGTCTGAATAATAAATTGCCTTTTCGTTTCCTTTGAAACATAACTCCACGGTTCGCTCTATTTTTAGAAAAACGCATGAAAATGTGCGTACTGATCAGCTTTGATTCTGCCGTTATCATTTAAGTATACGCTAATTGGGTTCAAAATAATTTCATTTCCTGCAAATGGCTTTTCATGGTTAATTATGAATCACTTAGCCTGCTAGGTAGAGTGCAGATTGAGTTCATTGAGAGATAACATGCAGAATATATTCACCCCCACCAACCGATTGATTTCCTTTGATTTTGGAACAAAGACGTGCATTAAAGTGCCTGAAAGAGCTGAGAAGGAACGATTGGAGCGACCAAAATCTTCAAAGTACCTTTTGCTTTGAGAACAGCATGAAAAAAAAGTGAATATATCCTTTAACTTTTTTTCTTTTGCCTTGCTAGCACACGGTGAGCAGGCATTCGAGAAGTGGGAGGGGCCGACTGAACAGCACCATTACCACAAAATCACTTTGACAAAAAAGTGTAAAAGATGTGAAACATGAGCTCTCTGGGGCAAGACTCTGCAAGTGGAAGATAAAAATGGATTCAAAGCGGTCGCTGCCCTGAAAGAAGTTAATCAATCTAAAACCAAACAGTGTGCTGTGGATTACGTAGTTATTAGCTAATGGGTCGCAGCATGACAAACACCCTCCTAAAAAGAGATTTGCTTTGCGATGACTAAAGCGGGTGACTAAGTCAGGAGGAGTGGTGCGCTCCCTCCTCTGTTCCACTGTTGCCACAGGCAGGTTGAAAAGCCTTTTATTTTGGCGGCGCAGGCTCGGCCGGCCGAGGACGATAAAGAAAAAGCACCTCTGGACTTTTTTTTATCTTATAGGTGGTTCGCACGGCAGAAAGTCGGCATTCACTCGTGGCCTCGACGCACAAAACACTCTCATTCAACTCTTCATCAAAGCAAATGTTATCAGCAGGGAGTCTCTTGCGGTCCCTGACAAAAGCTGTGTTTAGTTTCAGGCTTTGAGTGCAGACAAACATCACAGAAGGATGACGGACGCCGCAGAACATCGGCCGCGATGCCAACATCCACGGCACGATGAGAGAGAAAGAAATCATTCTGCAAGTATTCTTTTATTCGACATAGAAGTCTTTCAGGCTGGAAAAAGGCTCAGTGGGTCATAGTGTGTGTGTGTGTCTGTGCGTGTGTGTGTGTGTGTGTGTGTGTGTGTGTGCGTGTGTGCGTTGTTGGGGGGGGATTTTCTAAACGCAGCACAGGGAGCAATCTGGGCACGAGGAGAAGCGAGAGAGTGAAATAAGATGGAAAAATGCAATCATGCATCCCGGGACTCTCCAGCCCCTCATCCCCTCCTCCTTCTCTCCCTCTCTCTTTCTTTCTCTCCCTCTCTCTCTCTCTCTCTCTCTCTCTCTCTCTGTCTGTCTCTCCCTCTCTATCTCCTCCTCTCTCTCTCCTCCTCTCTCTCTCCCTCCTCCACGAGCCATTAGTCACTATCCAGCTCCTGTTAATGTAATTAGATAAAGGATATATGGAGCCTCGGAGCTCGGCCGAGACATTTGTCTGCATAATTGTGTCCGTGCGGTCGCCGAGGCGAAGAACCCCGGGGTTCCCACAAAACACCTCTGGCTCAATAATTCAGAAGAAGTGCAGGGAAGAGCGAAAGAAGGTCGGAGAGTTGGAGGACAGGAGAGAAAACGAAAAGAGAAGAGAAAACACAGATTCCCCGAAAATAATCCATTTCATTTCCAGTCGAACGCAAATCACTTTCCAATCACAATCCAATAAGACGAAAGAGCTCATAGGATACAAGATCATTTATGCGGAAAATGTGTGAAAACAAAGAAAAAAGAGAAGAAAGAATCAAAACACTCATAAGCATCATCAAACCAGAGGTGATATTTTTAGATCTGGCTGTTGCAACACATTCAAATCCCGGTTTCTCCCCCCAGTACACACAAACACACACACACACACACACACACACACACACACACACACACACACACACACACACACACACACGTACAACGCCGCTCATTAAGCAACCTGGTGATAAACTGTCAAACGTCACAATCCATCCGGCAGCACACGAGCAGGAGGCGGGCAGGTCCCCCGATTCAGTCCGTCTGGAGACGTCGGTTAAGTAAAAACGACGTGAAACAAGCTGGATTCTGCCGTGTAATTAGTGGCCGTGCAGCTTGTCAGCTCGTGACCTACATATGCAACACGGAGGGATCGCTACACAGTCCTACGTGCCTTCACACGGACACACACAAACAGACACCGCACTTGTCAGTCCACAAGGAAAAGATTTGGGCACCAAATAGTGATGACTTTTCCTCTAAATTCAAGTCAATTAGTCTGTGAAATGCACAAAATGTCAAAAACTGAAATATATTCAAGTTACAGAGAAACAAAGCAGTAAATCCTCACGTGTCAGGATGTGCAACCAGCGTCTTTTTGGTTGTCTTTTTCTGCTTTGACATTTCTCAAAAAAATGCATTTCCAGCACAAAACGCATGACAAAAAAAAACACAAAAAAGGTAAAATACTGCACGCACGCAGCAAATATGAATGTACTTCACTTGCTTCCTGAGGAAAATTCACTTTCTCTCCCCCTCCCCCGCCCCCGCCCCCGGCCTCCACCTCTCACCCTGGGCAGTTCCTGTCTCCGGTCTGGGGCGATAGCGCTGGAGGTGCTTGTGGGTTCGGGCGGACCGGAGGGCAGGATTCCAGCCTGATTATCACCCAGTCAGACCTACTTCCAGCTCCAGACAGCCTGCCTCCTGCCCCAGATACCTCCTCCACGGATGGAGGGCTGCGAGGGATGGAGAGGGGGGAACCGGAGGGACGGGTGGGGGGGGGGAAGCGTACGGATCGAAACCGAGACTCACCGCCAGCAGCTCCAGCAGGGGAACGTTCCGGATCCTCCCGCAGACCGACACGACGCCGTGGTCGGCGAACTGACTCATCCCGCGTCCGCTTTGCTCCCCTTTTTCCTCCTCTTCCGCTTCGCTCGCCTCCTCTGCCCTAACTGCCTCGCCGAGTCTCAGCTGCTGCCTGCCACTGTGCGGATGTGTGCGTTTGCAATCGGCAGTGTGTGTGTGTGTGTGTGTGTGTGTGTGTGTGTGTGTTAGAATGATGATGCAGCAGGCAGCCTTGGCAGGGAAAAAAGCCTCGTCTGAATCCTCGTCTCTCTCCTCCCGCAAAGGCCACATCGGCTCTTGTCAATATTTAACCATTCGAGTCAGCTCGGATCAAATCACCTGGGCAGGACCGGGTTGCGGTGAGCTCGCCCGGGGGAGAGCGTGCCAACTTTTCATGCGTTTGTGCGTGAAGCCGCGACCGGCTGGTATTTGCGAAACGCGTGTAAAGACATAAAACTTTAACGCGAGTCAAGAGAGGAGTTTCATTCAGTGTCTCCTCCTCATGAGACTGCAGCTCCCGTCCAAAACTCACACTCCGCCATGACGTGGCCTCTGAACACTGACTTTACTTATGCCGCCGCCGCCACTCGGGGAGATCTAAGGTAATGTAAAGACAGACTTGGCAAAGAAAAAAGAGACGTGTGTGTGCGTGTGTGTGTGTTCATGGCTGAGTGACAGCAGTGTCAAGCAGCCAATGAAAGGGCTCCTTGACTTTTGCCTCAGGAGTGTTTCCCCCTGTCTCCCTGTGACCGCAGCGCCTCGGTTTGACATCAATTATGTTGTATGACTTGTGAGCTCTGGCGGGAGGAGAGAGGGTCCCGATCCAACTACTTTGTACTGGTCAACGCACTTTTCACTGGGAAGACATGTGAGTCAGTGGGGGGATGAAACTACTAAAACACTTCATCTTCCATTTCTTTCCCCAGGAAGTCACGACGGAGAAGAAGAAAATGTCTCCCGAGCGTCTCCCTGACAGGACACGAGGCTTCGGAGACTCGACATCCTCCTACGAGCCTCTTCGGTCTGACAGCTCGATGCGTCTGCAGACGCCGGATGTGAACGTTCTTGCTCTCGCCGGACCCGACGTGAGCCGTGTGTTGCGCCGGCGCTATCATGGAGGGAGCAGAGTGACAGGTGGCGTTCTCGCTCCGACGGCTGATTACTGACTCGTCAGTCGGCAGGGCGAGGAATGTATGACATCAGACGGAGACGCTTCGAACGCAGGTGTAAAATCGACGCCCTGCCCTGAATGCATTCCTGTCTGTGACTAACTGTTTTCCAGCAAAAGCCCCATGAGAACTTCTCTTCAGAAGAAAAATGACTAAGAATCTATTGTGCAAGCAAAAGGTGCTTTCACTCCTGGTTTTGAATGGTTGGATTAAACCAGTGTAAACCATTGTGTAATGGAAATTGACAAATCTACGCATTTCTAGCAACCGTGTCGATGCAAGGAGATTTTAATATTGTGTGTGTAGATGCATGGACGCTTCATTTGTCAGACAGAAGGCATCGTGACACTAATGCCCACATAATGATTCGGGATTGAATCCACGTCTGAATGACTGACTAGTTGTGAGACGGTCCATTCATCAAAGCCCACGATGAGATTAATGGTGAAATAACACAAACAGAATGTAACAAATTAAAGGGAATTATTGTGGTTTGGAAGGAATGACAAAATAATTCACATCATTCGTCAAGTTAGAAACCATTTAGCTAATTACAAAGCAGCTGAAATTCCACAGCAGTTGCGTCAATGTCTTTAAGAATGCGCTGAGCAAAAAATAACCTCCCTCCCCTCCCCCGCCCCCCGACCCTTTTAGCTCTAACCTCCAACCCTTTAAAAACAAAGAGGTCACCAGGTGCCAGGAAGCGCCGCTCCTCCTCGGGAACACCTGGTAAGGAACTCGCCATGCAGGCCCGACCGGCCGGGGAGGCGATAACTCCCCTGCAGGGCATCTATTTCGCCTCCTCCGAGGCCTCGGGGCGGGGCTCGTGGTGACGATGCCGACTCGCAAACAGACGCCAGGCGCGCCGGAGAAAGGGGGAAGCGCTTGGTTTTTTCGCGTCAACACATGCGCGCCGGCATCCGCAGCCGGCAACGTCTGCACACAAACAAACATCATCAATCGGCCCACAGCCAAACAAAACAAGGGAGGCCCCCGAGCACCTTGGTGGGGGCCATACATCAAATGTTAGTTTGAAAGTGGTTTCTGTATGTATTTAGGCAGCGGTCTGAGCTAATGCGGAAACATGTAAATATTTCCCTGGACTGAGAGGGAGAGAGGGATTCTGGGATGTTTGTGGACGCTTCCCAGACCACCAACCCAACAACCGCAGCGTAGACCTGAGATGAACTGGAACATTGGGGGATGATTATCTGTGGTTTGCGCAAGCGACACCTTCAACACACACGCAGTCATGTGATCCTTAAATTGCGTTTCGCCGCTTTTAAAACCAACAATCTTGGTTTCCCCAACGTTTTTTTTCTTTTCGCCGTGGGTTTTTTAGAAAACCAAGCGTGAAAGAGCTCTCTCAGACCCCAGCTGAGGGGTTTTTTTCTTGGCTCCGGGCCTGATGAGGAGGATGTGATCACAGGGCGGCCACTGTGCCCGGAGAATAGACAGGACGCACCGCCGCACCACCTTCTGCCCCTCACACCCACACCCGAGCTGCCGGGAGGCCAACGACGGGGTCCGTCCCGCCCCAGCTGCGAGGTGAGGAGGCGGGCCTCGCGGTGCTGCTGACAGATGCAGCCCCTCCTCCTCATCCTCCTCCTCATCCTCCTCTATCTGCCTTCACTGGGGTCTTAATCTGCGCGTCCAATCCTGTCAGCGGCCCTCTTGCCGCGTTCAAACCCAAAACTGTGGCGTTTTCAGATCAGGTTTTCAGGGTTTCATTACCTGCTGAAACACAGTTTTCAAGGTTTGTTCATTTCCATCACCAACATTTACAAAAGGCAACATTTACATGAACTGCGTTTTTTTTGTTATCTGCGGCTGAATTGAACAAAGTGTTGGTTCATTGGACTGACCAGCTGTTCCTCCTCACCTGTGTAGGGAAACCACTGCTCCATCGTATGTTTGACTTCACCCCAAAAAACGTTGTTTTACAAACTAAAAACTACCTTCATGCATTGTTGAACGATGAATTACAGTCACAAGAAAAAAGCAAATGCAGAGCTTCTTCAGGGCGAATCAGGACATCTGATCTTATTTGATCTTTTTCTGGAAAACATCATCAAAGCCTTCTTTCTAACCCAGCATGTGTTTAACTTTCTATCTTCTTAATTGAGCTGAAAGATTAACGCTGAACTGTGTGACTCTCTTGTTTTAAGTAAATCTGAGGGCAAACCGACTGGTGCAAAGTGTTCGATGCTGTGTGGAGATAAGACGAGCTGATAGAGGGGACTGTTCCCTCCTGGACCCGGACCTCGGGCCTCTCAAAGGGCCTCTGTGTTCCTGGCACTGCCGTCTTGTGAAGGGAAACCACAGGGCGAACAGAGGGAGCGGGGCGAAGCGCTAATGTTTGGAGAACAACGCATGTGACTCAGACTGCACGCGGTCACGGTGGTCAACTTTGATGAAAGTCCTTAATTTGCCTCTTTAAAAAAAAGGGCACAAAGGACGGCCTCATTGGACGAGAGAGAGTGTGGACGCCCAATTATAAGAGGCGACACAAAAGCCCTGAGCATAAACTCTCTGCCCTCCTCTCTACAAAGTAAAAGCCTCACCGATCAGTTTGGAACCGACCCAAATGCTTTTTTTCAAGCTTCCCTTGAGGTACCTCTCAAGTCCAGAGTCCTACATTTTGAGTCATTGGTGTTGAAGTCAAAGTCAAGTTCTACGTGCTTTGTTTTATTTTGCAAAGTCAAATCAAGTCTTGAGTTTAAAGCAAAATGGCCTTGCTTCACTCACCTGTACTAACTCTCAAATCTCCGCCAGCAAACTAGATTTCTGACGTCATTTTGAGCAAATTACTCTCCTTCTCGCCAAAGTGTCGGGTCAAAAAAATGAAAGAGGCGTTTAACTTCTCCCCACGTGACGCCGAGAACCATAAAATATTAGATAATTGCCCCAATAAAAACACAGGCTAGGTATTAACGGGGGACTGCCAAATCTCATTACTTGGAGTTTGGAAAAACAGGCGAGTGGCTCATATCAAAACAGCCTCGACAATTATTAAACCAATTTTACAAGCCGATGGAGGCCGCTTAGTCTTATCCACAGCGTGCGGTTGGATACGAGGGAAGCCGGCGGCTTTCAGACGAGGAGAGTCGAGGGAAAAGCCGGCTGCTGTAATCGCTCCTGCTCGGGCTCGTGAGAGAAGGACACGCTTCCCATGAGACGAGAGGGAAGGGAGGAAAAAAAAAAACGGCACATCTTCAGAGTCTGCTGGGGCCCGTGGCGACCCACGCGGCGAGCCCAGGTATGCGCGGTATGTCACCTGCACGCTGAGGGAGCTGTCAGAGCCCGGGCCGGAGGCTGGTACACCCCTGCTGAGCGACTTGATTTAAACACTGCAGATCAAGTGTGAGCGGGGTAGCTGCTCCGTAGCAGAGGATAAATCTTTGTTATGTAACCGGCTCCCGCACGAACCGTCCAATCAGCTTTGGCGTCAGATCCGCGCTCGTTGCACCCGTTTGCTCGTCCCCCGAGCTTGGCGTCTCGCAACGCACATGGCCTTGAGATTGATTTCTGCAGTGTGATCGCACTCAATTAGTTTGCGCTTCTCTGTGATTATACCAAACCCCGCCCCTTTGTCTGCCCAACGATGCCGGAGCCAATCAGATGCGGCGGAGCATTTTCTTTCCCCATCGAGCTGCAGAGCCCGCTCCCCTGCTAAGTTTTATGCCTCCATCCTGCATTGTAACAACCAGCTGTAATGGGCTGTGTGTGTGTGTGTATGTGTGTGTGTGTTGGGTGGAGGGGGGTGGGGGTTGGGGGGTAAGAAGGAAACCAAGCCTTGCCAAGTGGACACCATGCTGGCTTACCGTCCAACTTCATTTGCATTTAAATTTAGCATAAACCAAACTAATTGTCTGTTTTGGAGCTTTTTTTTCCTCGGACAAGTTTATCGTCTTTCCGTTCAGGGGTCCAGTGACACAAGTTGCAGCCCCGATATATAACAGCATGGCAGCAAATCAGCACGTAAAAGACTTTATACGAGGAGGAGGCTTGACAAAAGCCAGGGGGATTTTGCTAAACCCAAATACTTTGGAGATAAACAGGAAAAGCGCAACCACATGCTGTTTATTCAACACAACTCACAACTATGCAGCAAGCGTTTAATCAGCAATGTGGTGCACTTGATTATTAACCCTCCCCTGCAGAGTGTTTTCAATTTTGGGTTTTTGTTATCCATTATCTCTGAGCATGATTGCACCGCTGCACACGTTGGCGGAGGAAAGAGGGCGCGGAGGAGAAAACAAGGACACGCTCTCATCAGTTCAGGCATCCTCTGGGTTGACGAGCGTTACTCCACAGTTTGAGGAAAACGCATTCGACATGAGACACGAGCAGGAAATGAGACGCTGGTGACGGACAGCCCGAGACAAAGCGGAGAAGACGAGGACAAGATGACGTGACGGGACACTCCGACCTGCCAATCAGCGAGCCCCGATTATAGTGCGGAGAGGTGATTGCGCACTCCTTCAGACGTGCCGCTTAGCCAGTTTAGAAGCGCCTTTCATCTCGGAGGTGGATTGGATGTCGCGGCCAAACTTTCCACAAAAAAAAGAAAAGCACAATCCAAACAGGCCAGGTGCACTTAGGTGTGAAAATAGGCAGCGCGTCCAGCACTCTGCACGCTCCTTCGCCTTCGTTCCTACGAATCAAAGCGCACGCTGGAAGACGCTGGTCACCTGTGAGTGCGTTTTAGTGGAACGAGAATGAAACATGTCGATATTTTGACATCACGGATGGTGCGTCTAAATGTTTCCTGCTCCTCCTCCTTTTGGACTGAAACCGCTGCCGTGGCCTCGGCCGTGCAGGACGCAGCGTCTGCCGTGACCTAGTTAAAGCCGGCTGGCAGCAGCTAGCAACAGCTCGCAGAGCGTCCGCGGCCGTCGGGCTCACCGTGCGCGTCCCTGCATGACGAAGAGAGTCTCGTCCGCGGGCGGGCATCAAATGATAAAAATAAATAGAGGCAGCGAATCAGCCCGGCAACACGGCTGTTATGTAATGCAAATGGTGCCCCAGTTACACGCCAGCGCTGCTGTGTGTGTGTGTGTGTGTGTGTGTGTGTTATTCTGAGCTGCATAACCTGATCCAGATTAGACGGTCGAACTGCAGCGAGAGCCGAGCGCCGTCATGCTCGACATCAATAAGATGCCGATAACGCTGACTCAGGGTCCACTTCGCCGAAAACCACGCAAGGCCACACACACACACACACGGTACATCACAGGGCAACGGAGACGTTACGTCAATGACTTATCTGAATGAAGCCGGGGAGTTTTGAGCAGCTCTGGAGCTAACGCACACACAGGAAAAAGCCCCTCGAACCTCGCCTGCATGCATGGAGGAAACATATGCTGGCTGGATGCATTATGCATGTGTGAGGTAGTGGTACGGACTGACATTCAAGCCCCTACGCTCACCAAATTACCCAAAGACGATTGATAGGAGCTTTATCCAGAGCCAGGCCGTGAAATCCATCCAAAGAAGAGCAGACATAAATATTTTACCTGGTCCACGGCTGACATATGGTATTTTGTCTCGAGCGTTGTGTGGACGGAGAATCTGTCAGGGCCGGCGTCCCTGGTGGGAAATCTCTCTTGTTCATCTTCCTAACAGGCCGTGAAACACATGGAACCTCTTCGTGGAAGCAACCAAACAAGGCCAAACTGTGTAATCTACCGCAAAAAAAAAAAAAAAAAAAGGCTGACAACCTCGTGACAAATCGCAGCGACGACGGGGGAGGGGGGGGGGGGGTCACCGGTCCAGGTCGCACCGTCCACGTGACGCTCAGCGCTCTGAGAGCCGACGCGCCTCCGACCGGCTGTAAAACGGTTCACAGGTGACAAGTGGAGAAAGGGGGGGGGGGCGGCATGCCTGTCGTCTGACGGAATGTCAGAGACGGGCCCCTCGTGTTTTCTCAGATGCCTGAAAAAATAAATGTATCGGAGGCTCATATCCTCCCAGGAAAAGGAGTGTTTACGGGACTTAGTGGGTTTATCTGTGCCAGGGCCGGCAGGGCCACGAGGGCCAGAGACACAATCCCCGCCCACCCTCTCCATCAGCACTGGAAGGATAAAGACCCGGAGTTGAGTTTGAAGGCAAACTCCGTGCCCTTAAACAAATGTCTGAACTCTGGTAGAACAGTTTCATTTGGCCACAGAAATTAAAAGCCTGGACAATAAGCAGAAAATCCACAATTAGCTGCAAATGACTCACTTTAAAGCATCCACAACGGCTGCGATGATGATCTCCGTGTCATTGATTGTGCTGATAAATGCTGCTGTTTTTCCCCATGGAATCGGGGTGTTGTGTGCAGAGAATTTAGCATTCATGGAAGTGATATTTTAGGATATTTATTAAGCAAGTACACCCGTTTAACTTGAATAAAACAGGGGAAACAAACTTTATCCAAAAGCAGATTCGTCGTTGCCCGTGCCATGGAATTAAAATCTGCACACTGCCACCAGATCTATGCTGGATCTTTCCCAAAATGCTCTGGGCTTCCTCATGTCCCACTATTAAAACAAGCCAGCCCCCCCTTATGCTCCTGCTGCCCCGAGTGGGAACAAGTCACTGGGGGAGAAAACAACGAGGCAAAAGATAAAGTAAGACAAAGACACGAAGGAGAGGCGAACGCGAGGAAGTTGAACGTGTTCACGAGAGATGCGGGAGGCGAAAAGAAGGAGGAAAAGTGAGGGAGAGGAGGGGGGGGAGTGCATGCATGGATAGTCCAATGGGCAAATGTGATCATGCTGAATCACAAAACCCATATCACAAATATGACCTACTTTCATTTTACACAAAGTAAACCAGGTCGCCGTGTATCCAATTAAAGCAATTAAACACAGAGTGAACCTCAAATCAAACAATAACTATCAATGATAGCGATAGCGCTCGGGAAGCCTTTATGAATCACTCAGTCAACAGATGAGAAACGGCAGACAAGAAACACCAAGTAAGCCAGTTACTCATTCACAAAGTTCCACCACTGTGGATTAATTATAAAGGAGTGTGCCGCTCCAGCGCTCCTCGTGGATCCAAGTCTCACGTCGCAGTTTACGAGAATGATTGACACTTTTGGGGTTTGTGTCTTAAAATCAAAAAGATCTATTTTACTGGCTAGATGATTTTTTTATGTTTCGAGGATTGTAAGTTATTTTTAGGGATGGGTATATATAGTTCATGGTGATCTTATATACTTCCCAGAAAGCATGTTGTACAAAAAAAATGAATACATGGGCATTGTACGTAAAGGGAAAGGCACACAAAAAATATATTCAGGATCTTCGAAAGTAGCAGATCGGTTCACCGGGGCAGCGCTTTAATCACTGCGGCTCTCCTGCATGTCAGCAGTGGGTTAACAAAGGTCAGCAGCGAGTCATAAAGCCAGGTCAAGTCAATAAAGTATGTTGACATCGTTCGGCTTCATTAAAGCCTCAACAAACTGCACCGTAAACAACAAATTTGCCCGGAAATGCAGCTTTGCGCCGTAGATTACCTCATGGTTTCATCGTGTTTAGGTGTGTTTTTTCCATTCAAGAAAGAGCATCCTTCCAATTAGCAACACAGAGTTTGCACTTGAAAACGGTTGCCTTTTAATCTGCAACGAATGTGTCCTCGACAGCTATCCAAGTGCTATTTTGAGACTCTTGATTTATTATTTCCTGTGCAGTGACTGCACTGAATGCACTGAACTGGAATTAAGCTTCTCCACCAGCATGCAGAGGGAGCACAGCAGCCACTATTTGTCTGCACTTGACATTCAGAAGAGGCTCCTCGCGAGCAGATTCACCTTCATTTAACCCGGAGCCGAGACGGGTTTCCACTCCTGTGATTCGCGAGAGCGGCCCGGCGTGAAGATAAGCCTGTCAATCAGCTGCAGCCACAGTGTGTTTCACTGGCAGTCATGGGAGCCTGCTGTTGACACGTGGATGCACACTTTCATTTTGTCTGTGGCTTTCTTATAAAATATGCATTTTTCTTGTCCGATTGATAGAATACAAAAGTTATACCCGCTCGTGTCCAAACACTCAACATCAAGCGGTTCTTTCATGGGACAGAGTTGCTTGAACACAGGAAGTGAAGTGTTTTAAATCCCAGCAGATGGGAATAAACTAAACACAGCATGGTCGATGGTTAGCATTAGCGCCAAAACAAAATGCTCAGTGGGAAGTGTAGTCCAAACAAGCCACAGCGATGACAGCATGGTCTTTAAAGACAACATCAGTAATGAAAACAAACGCCACAATCTATCGGTTTCTTTGGACGGTGACACAATCTAAAGCCAGTTTTACCTCAAAAAAGTCCTCTGTAGTCCAAGTTAAAGGTTCCCAAACATTTCCTTTTGGGGATTTAAATCCACAGAGCAGCAATAGATCATCAAGACGTTCCACGACGTCTGCTTCCGGACGTAAGTGACCAATTGTACGCGTCGCGTGTCGGGGATCGACTTACCGGCAGGCCGCTGTCAAGAGACAATCTCTTTAAACGCTCCCTCTTTTCCAGGTGTCTGTTCATGGTCTCTCTGCCCGGCAGCAGTCCGCACACCTGTGAGGCCCTGGAGGGAGGAGGGGGGAGGGGGAAGAAAAAGGGGGAGGAGTGGAGGACAGAGGGAGAAAGTCAACAAGGGAACACCTCACGTCCCGGTAGGTCACGCTTCCGCTGGTAAACAGGCTTTCACCTTTCAGTTCAGAGTCCAAGTGGCAGCCGTTTGAGATAAAGTTACAGCTGTGTCGCCTCCCCACCTTCGTGCTCTCCCGTTTCCTTCAGTGTCTCATGCAACGCCTGCCCTTGAGCGGAAGTGTGGACTTGTCCTCGGGCCTGACAGCGCGCCAGGATCTCCAACGTTCCAGCTCGATTCTTACTGCCGGCTCTCGGCGTCACCCGGGCATCCCGCCCTCCGACACAATCCAAAACCCCAAGCTCCAGCCCTTTTTGTTTTTCTAGGCCTCTCCAAACAGTGCTGGGAACCAGTCCGACCTGGTCTGACTGAGGCCACAGCAGAAGATAAACACTTCTCTTCACGCATACTACTCCTTTACAAAGAGCCCGGGCTTTAGAGTCACTGTGGTGCTGCACAGAGTAAGCACCCTACTTCCTCATTGTTGAGGACAGGGTCAAAGGTCAGCTGATGGATGCTCCAGGGTCAGAGACCCCTGTCTGCGCAACGTAACTTGTATTACCATGTGCAGGTATGCGTGGGTAAATCCTGGATGTGTCTAACTAAGACAGGGGTTCCACCTCCACGCTCATCTTAACGCTGGAACATATAAAAGGCCACGTAAGTGCATGTAAATGCATTTTAAAAACGGCAACAAAAAGTTGGGATATCCACACTGCTGTCCCCTCAAGGAGCAGTGGGCTTGTTTGATATGTCTTGGCCATCTGAGTCTTTCTTTTTGTATTCATACATTTGGCAAATTAGTGAATCAATGGTGAAATAATTTGATTACAGCTTTAAATAGTTAATTTTATTCCTCCATCGATGTGACAACCTCAACACTGGTTGCATTCTTCCAGTTATTATTTGAAGGTTATCAAAGGGTGAGTTTGTAGTGTAAAAAATACAACACGTTTGAAAATGCCATGACATTTGGAAGTGCTTTTTTTTAAACTATGATTATGGCAAACCTCCCAAAATCATCTCATGACACCCTCAGCATCAGATCCACTGGTGCAACAACCACACGCCTGATTAGAGCCACTATTGGAAAGGTCCAGAATGAGGCTGAGTCGTATTCATCCATTCGTTTCAGGTCAGTTGTGTCTACTTAGCTCACAAACCTACTTATGCAACCCCACTTCCCAAACGGCGACCCAAAGTGCTTTTTTTCCCCGCATCTGCTGCAGGCTATATCTGTTACACCCTGTCTGAAGCTTCAGCAGCGTGACTGCACTTGTCAAACATCCCCACACATCAACATGACATGTTCCATCCACTGCCAATCTGCTGAGTCCAAAAGTATCGACACGAAGCCGCAAACATGAAGGATCAGCCACGATGTTTTCATCCAGAAGGGATGTTATATTTGACACAAGCTCCCTCTGCGCCATTTCTGAACACCCGTGGGTTAAGGAAGCTGTTTAATCAGGGAGGAGGATGTGAATGTCTTTAATGATACAGAAACACCAGCCCGTCGCTCGGGCTGGCTTTGTCATGACTAATTGTGCGAATGTATTGCATCAGATGAAATGCTTTGGTCTATGTTTAGATTCCATTTCTGTTCCCTTTCCCCAGGAGATTAGGAGAGGAAGTAAAGCCCATAGCCTCCCGTTGGATGCAGAGATAGGAGGGGGTTATGGGAAATTGAGAGTAAATGATTAAAATGGATGATAGCGGTGAGCATGATTGCCCAGACACGACATAGAAAACACAGTCGCCGCTTTCCTGAGGGTATAGAAAGTGCGAGGGGTGAGGTAGTAGATGGATCGGTAGTGATGAAGATTAAGCAAACACAGTACAAGTCAGATATCGGGGGTATTCAGATAAAAGCCATGAGAACTGCTGCCTTTGACGGTTAAGACCCCAATGATGCTTCGTCTTTTTGCGGTCAGCTAAGGTTCATGGGGTCGTTTGAACAGGGGGAGTATGAGCTGATAATGCACAGTCGGCGTTTTGGACATGGAGTTTGGAGAACCATGGCAGACGGTGCCGGATGTATTTTAGACACCTAAAAGAATCAATATCAGTTTAAGTGAACGCTATATTTAGAACATTCACTTTGCCCGTCAGACATACCTTTCTGACTCGTCGGCCGTCTGCACATCGTTCATGTGTCTCCGTTGCTCAAAGGAGAAGAAACACTTAGCGACTCTTGGCCTTGATAAGTGTGACCTCAAATATGCGGAGACACCATGACTGGTTCAACAAGTACTGGTTTGGTGACAAGCTCGCGATCCAAGGATCAAAGTAATGCCAAACTGTACCTCGAAAGACTTTGTCTTGTTTTCAGATAGCAATAATAGGTTGGCTGATACATTTAAATGCTCCCTTGCCAGCTTTTATAACAATCCAAGAGCCTTTTTGGCAACCAATGGCCCATTGGACTGTCCTCCCTCCCTCCGGATTCCCTGTGATTTACACCAAAAGCAATTACTGATATGTTAAACCGGTTCGGTGTTGACCTATGTGGAGTGACACGTGTCAACGCCTATAGTGCGCACAGCCCCTAGCGGGCCATGCAGTCAGTCTCCAAGCCAGCCAGTGGGGTGGAAAGGATATAATCAAAGGAGGCCAGGAGGACGCTGACATCTGGGAGTCTTTGTGCTATGGGCCTAATTAGATGCCAGGGTGAAGGGAGGAGGCGCTGTGGGACAGTGTGTGTGTGTGTGTGTGTGTGTGTGTGTGAGTACAACCAGAATGGGGAGGTTGTTTGAGGTGGGTGCGTGGATGGGGGAGGGGGGCGACACCCTTTTTTTAACATCTGCTCCAGGAACAAGGGAGGACCCAGCTGAGGTCACACAGCCCCAGACAGCACCCAGCTACAACGGGGATAATGTGAGGGGATAACAGCTTAATGATAACACTTAAACCCATTGAGAGATCGCTGTACAGAAAACAGGCGGTGAGCCTCGTGGATAAATGGTGATAATAAGCCCAGATTGGCCATGAATATGGATCGTCATGGCTCAGGTTTGATACTGTTCCTTTGTAAGCCGAGAAGAATTAGGCAGCTGTGCATTTATTGCCGTCACCAGTCGTTCTCATCTTAACTTGGAGCCGGACTAATCCTGCACATACAGTGAAGGTCTGCTGAAGAAACACTGTTGCTCCGTCCTCTGGCTTTTGACTTTGCAGTTTTAGACGGAGCACACTGGGCTGCAAGCGACAATACTGCCCTTTGTACCTAACACAGTCGGGCATTCACCCTCGCGTACCCTCGTTTCACGCGGAGCGAAGAGTCGGCCACAAGTAAGACATCTTTTGTCGCGGCAAGTTGAAACACAGATATCAAGTGGGTGAAGTGTGTGCCTTGAACTTTGCCCCCTCTCTCACGCAACAAAACCTTTCACTGAGGAATAATTGCGGAGTAATTTGTAATAAAAGAATGTCCCATTTGCTTGTTTTCCTTGTGAATTGATTTAGTCACGGGTTATACATCAGGCTATGCGATAAGCGCCGGAGCAAATAAATGTAAGCAAATATTTAAATGGACATCTGGAGGAGAAGCCAAAGACTTCCAGGCGTGCGTTGTGCACGAGTTTTTAATTAACACTCTCATCTATTATAAACCTCATGAAAACAAAAAGGAGGAAAAGCCTCTTGGCCAAACAGGGACACGGTCCTCCATGATCAATACCCTGACACCCCCGCCCCCTCCAAAAAAAGGAGCAATGCCAGGAAGTGCCAGGGCCTGGAAATGGATGGTGGATGGGATTGGACATTGATTGGTGCAACCCCTTTTGCCCCAGGAACCGATTCATTTAGTCTCCATGCCCTGTGCCTGCCTTGAATGAGGGGGGAGACGGAAACGGGGTCAGCGCGGAGGCTTCCCCCCGCGGTACTCGGCCCAGTTTCTCTCTCTATTTTTTCTTCTGAATGATTCATCCAGATTGCCATGTCCACGAGAGAAGAATGAATGACCGGGGAAGATTATACGTTTGAGCCTCGCGTTAAATTCGCCTGCTACTCGAGGGAAGGGGAAGTGGGAGGGGACGCTGGAGGGGGGGGTGCTATTACTCTCCATTCATTGAGGAGAAAATTGAAGCGTGCAAGTGTCTGATGTGGGGTTTAACGTGCAGAGAGAGAGGCCCATCTGTATTCTAGCGGCACAGATGGTCGATGCTGATCGGATGTTTGAGTCCCTCTGCTGGCCAGCTTGTCTGGTCCTGCCTCTGCTCTGCCACCAACTGTAGCCTGGAACGGCCTGGCGTGGAATTACTGGGTCTGGGAGCCTCCCAACAATAAGCCATATCTCACGCTGGGCTGTTGTTGTTTTTAGACTGTCAGCAAACCAATCATTACGCTCAGTGTCCTTTTCCCAATGTTTCCAGAGTGCACTCACTGTGTTTAAACCATGCTGGTAATCATAACAACTTTAAGTGCTCATCACACGGGCGTGAAAATGTTCGGCTTACTGTCAAGGCTAATAGGTCAATTTAACAGTCCCTTTAAAATGAACATTGATGCTTTTTGGACCAGGCAGAATATGTGCAAGAGTTATACGTTACGATCGTACTGCATGAGCTTGTCTGTCTTGCACGTGCCACATTACTGTGCACAGGTAAAAGTGGAAGCTTTGTGTGCCTGGATGTGTGCTCGTACACGTGACTCACGTCTTTATTGTTCAAAGGACAGCCTATGTATAGCTGTATAAACAACATATGTCCTTCAAACACAATGAGTGTGAAAGGCGGCTTGGAAATGTGTGTAGTCGCTATGGATTGTGGCTGATTATTTTATTTTATGCCTTTAAGGTAGTCATTTGGTCCGAATTCACGAATCCTCAGCGCCTTTTAAATAGTTCATTCAACCAATGATATTTAATTCACAGTTTCTTAAAGGCAGGAACAACGTGACTGAGGGAGTAAAGTTTGATTTTGTGTATTTAATTGGTGAGCCAACAGAGCTCCTTGTCATGTTTTGACAGTCCCAGAGCTGCAAGACGTGCAGGAGCCCCCGCGAGGCATCTCCAAATCATCTGTTGCATGTTCCCAATAAGAAGACAGACATGCGACGACTCATTCTGCATTTTTAATCCACTCCACTGTGCTTATATCCACACTCATCACCAGATGCTCCAGTTCTGTCTCTTCAAGTGTTCGGAGAATTAAATGGTTTTTTTTCCTTGGTAAAGGAAACATAATTTGCATGGGACCCTCTCAGCCATTCTGTCTGTTTGAAGAGAGTATTATCAATATATGACTAAACCTACTTGTTAAAGAACGCTTGTCAAACATGAGTGATGCTCTATCCAATCGGCTCCCAGAGACGACTGAAAAGACTGGTTCTCTCACATATTATACTATACAAACACCCCAATTACTTCCTCGCCAAAAGCATGTCAAACAAGATAAAGGGAAACAATCTGCTCTTGAGAAAAAGTGTTTCTCAGACTCCTTTTAATGATAAAGATTCTGCCAGCCAGGACTTGTCTGAGCAGCTTTAAATCTGGTTTAGTCAGCAGGACTTAACAGGCAATTTAATGTGGGGGTTTAAACAGGCGGGAGGGGTTGAAGGTCTAGTGAGGGGGGGAAAAACACAAAAACAATGAATGCAATGTCGTCATCTTGTTCATGAGGGGAGTCCCTACAATTCCCTGTGCTTATCCCACCAGATGCGTAGGATGCTTTAATATACATCCTGTGGGAAAAAAAGAAGAAAAAAAATGAAGTGGGCTTCCTGTCGAGGGACCCTCCACTGAAGCCCAGCGTGCTTCGGCCGGCAGTGTGACTCCATGCTGAACTCTCTCATGATAGCTACAGGTAGGAGAGAAAAAAAGCCAGAAAAATATACTCCGAGGGCCCAGAGGTGATGCAGCAAGCCAAGAGAGGGCAGAGGAATTTTCCAACCGTTATCTAAATACACAACCATGCCCCCCCACCCACCCTTCCTCTCACTTTGGTATGCAGGCATCAAGCGATTGGCAGCTCACTAAATACCTGAACACAAGCGTTTCATCAGCCAACAGCTTGAAAAACAACACTGTGCGTGTGTGTATATATCTCTCTGTTTTAGTTTTTTTTTCCTGTGTGCAGAAAAGTTCTGGAAACATCAGCTGCCGCAGTTCAGCGTTCGCACAAAAGATCAATTTTCTCCATTCAAAGTCGACGTTTAAAAAATCTGCCGGTAAATGTAATGTTTTCTCTGGTAGAGACGTAGTTTTGATTGTGGTGATTTTTTTGTGTGTTTACACCTTAATGTGTTGACACAAAAAGTGCCTCGACAAGGCTAGCTGCTACTAGCTAGCTAATCGTCAATGTGGTGACAAAGTCATAAAGTTTACACTAATTTAACAGCATCTTGTTTCAAGCTGTCCAAATGTAAAAGTTTGTATTTATAATGCAAATGTAAAACACTTTCAGCAGCTCCCTTGTTTATTTAAACATTAAACATGCTGGCATTAAGGGCTAAAGTTGGTCTAGCTAGCTTAAATAAAAGAAGTCATGTGTATGTTTCTCACCAGGGAAACTAGCAGAACCTGTTGCTTTAAATGATAAAACTGAATAAAAAAGAGATACATTTTATCAATATAAACAAAAACTATTCAAACAAATGTTCAACTTGACCTATTGCAGGCAATTAGCATGAATTAGCAGCCATTTCATCGAACTCTGCGCCCACTTGTGCAAACTTCTCAGCCTCCCACAAGGTCAGAAGACAAACAAGCAGGAATCCAAACTTACTCTGCGTCGGCCGGATCCTCTCCACTCAACAGGTCTGGAGCCAGCTCTCTAGTTCCCAGACTGTCGGAGGTGTTTTGGTTCGGAAGACAACCTGATGATGTGGAATTTCCTTTGATGGCAGCTGAAAACATGCTGTCGTAAATCCCCCTGCAACACTTTGCAGGGGGAAGTCACGAACACACACACACACACACACAAACACGCGCACACACTCTCTGTGCTGGCGCTGCTGGAAGTCTGCATCAACACCCAGAGAGACTTGTAAATAGAAGGGAGGGTGGTGGAGGGAGTGAGGGAGGCGGGGTGGGGCGGGAGGATAAGGAGAGTGAGGAGAAGTTCCACATTACATCACCAGCAGCTGTTGACAGGCCTGTGTTTATTAACTAACTGCCAGAGCTGGAGGAGTCGCAGCACATGCCTCGTTCACTCACACACACACACACACACATACACACCTCCACAAACATTGACAAGACAAGACGGTGATCCCGTCTGAACCACTCCGCAAAGAGACGTGGAGCTATGCGGCGCGATCCCCAACCGAATGCAGACACGTGGATGCATGCACCACTTCGACGCTCCAAGCCTCGGCTCTGTCAAGATTTAATGGTTTGGTCTGATGGCGTTGTGGCCCGTCATGCGTTTACACTGGCTGCAAGACCTGCTGACTGGACCAGAAGAGCCGTTTCCCTGACTCAGACAGCAGTAACTGTAATGGTAGTGCCGCGGATCGAGAGCTGCTGCTGCTGCTGCTGCCGAAGCATTCCTCAAGTGTCTCGGCTTGGCAGAGCCGGCAGCCTGTCTTTCTCTTCCTCCCTTTCCCCGTCTCTCTCTCCTTTCTTGCCTTCTCATTTAAATGGAGGCACATGACTCCCGGCCTCGCTGCCAAGTCGACTTCTTTATGCCTCCCGGGAGCCACCAGCACTCTGCTTTTCATTGGCTTCACTGCAGGGCACTCCTTCGCGCGTTACATTCCTCGCTGCCACCCATCCTCACGGCCCACAAGGAGTCGAATCAACCTTATCCCAGATGGCATTTTGAGTTTATTTTTCTTTGTTTCATTTTCTTTTTATAGAACGCTGCCATTCCCTCCAATTAAACTTTGAAATTCCCAGTTTTCTAGCCTTCTGCCCAAGAAGCCCTTCGGCTATACGGCATCGGCCGCCCACTGTGTGTCATCCCGAACCCACTGTGAACAAATGCCCCGCTTCAGCCCCGTCTCGGGTGCATTCCTTGTGGTCTCAAACGCAATCATTTCTCCCGTAATTCCATTCTGTTGTCGCATTCTTCCCCCATAAGCTCACTGCATTGCAACGTCGTTCGCTCACAGAGACGGAGGGAGACGGAGTGGGCCGCGAAGAACCCGAAAGGCCAACGACTTTGCGTTTCTTTAGGACGAAATGGAGGGGAAATGCAACCAAGTTTACAACAGTACAGCAGTAGCCATCGTTAGGACGTGAGGGTCTTCGGGGTCCCGAGGGACATAAACAGCTCCACAGGCGTTAAATAGGTCTCAGGTGGGCTCAGTCATGGGAAGCAATGTCCTCAGACATCCACTCATTAGATCATATAGTCAGGTCCTTTTTTTGATCCTGCCATTCTCAGAAGACAGTCATTTCAAAATGTCAACAAATTATACAATGTGTTTTTTTGCATCGTGACTACAAGTTAGACCCCAGAAATCACTGTCTTTTAAATGATTTTGGCGCTGTTTTGGAGCTAAGCAAATACCATAATACCAAACCAGCCTTCCCTCACGGGTATTCAATTAGACCTGAACGTCAGAGGCTCCTCAGGAAGCAGCAATGTATTATGTTGACTTGCGTTCAATGTTATGACGGATAATATTATGAGGAGTTAGCGTCTGATAAAGGGAGTCTTGGATTTCTTAATTACAAACTTGAGCTGTATAATTTAATCCAATAGAAAAATCTAGAATTAAAGGAATGCGCATGGCCGACACACAGATTCACCAATAAGATTATTTTGACATGATCAATATAATCAAATCTGCAGGGACAGGAGGAAACCCTGTTTGTTTCCCAGTTAAAAATGGAAAAACAGCAGAACAGGGATTGGGCCTGCACTACACTTTATTTTCATTCACTGGCACTCGGGGAACATTCCCACCACACGAGGAAGGAAAAACACTTCTACACTCCTGAGCCTTTTATTCATTTTTATTGTGAAGGAGCTTAACTCATAAGTAACCTCAGGGCAGGTTTCCGGGCATGAACCCGGTCAGTATTGATGATTCATCAAATTGAGCAATCTATTACCTATTGGCAGCTGCAGTTTAGAGCCAAAACCTTGCACATGGATTGGTGTCCACATGTGTCGGTGCCGAGCAGGAAGGTAATGGCTAACGATCCTGTAACAGACGTCTTGACCTGCGGCACATCCGGATCCATCCCAAGCATGAGGTCCAACTCTTTAATGTCACAGGTCAGAGCCCTGCAGGAGCACTGAGGAAACTATTGGAGAAGGGAAAGCCGTATATACTCTGCAGCTGTGCGGAGAGGATGCAAAGAGAGCGGTGAAAGCATTTGGTACGCATGCCACCACTCAAGGAGCGCCAGTCCTTTACATTGCAGCCATGCGGACTCTCCGAGGAAGTAACCGTCACTCTTTCAAGGACAACAATCACATTGTTAGTGCCGGCTGACGCCCACGTTCTGCTTAAAAACATGTATTGAAACATCCAATGGTGAACAGGTGAAATATGGAAAGACTTTTGTGAAAACCTTCCATGTGAAAGACTTAAACACAAACAGATGCGTAAATAGATAAATGCCCATTTGCCCATCGCACCCGTCTTCTTCCAGACGTGTTCGGCTGCTACATCCTTCAACCACAAGGCCTCCCTTCAGGACGGCACTCTGCGATAGCGGTTAATACCAGAGCGGTCATAAAGCAGTCAGCTCAGCGGATTGCTGCAATACTTACAGCTCCTTTGGTGTACCTGTTTTATGGAAACAGCGTCTCCTATCAGTGGGCCATTTTGAACGCGACTACCACAGACGTGTAATGGAAACAGCAGACGATCCCGAAGGTCCACATGTGCTGCAACGCTTTCCAGGCCCAAAGAACGCAGATATGAATTTCTGAGGAAAACAAATCGGACCTTCGCTTTTGACACGAGAGAGACAAGCACAGTGCGCGCGGTAAAGATTTCATCTTCCACAAATCAAAGAGAATTGTGCAGTTTGCGCGGATGTCAGCTACTTTGAGTCCACAGGAGATCCAAAGATGTAATGTATAAAAACATGGCAGACATCCAGCTTTGACTTCGTCAGCCATTCGTGTAGTGAGAGATATATTGTGGTGATAAATCAGGGTTACTCTCCTGATGCCGTTTTGTAACGTCGGATAGTAGTTTATATGGATTCAAAGTGCCTTTTCACTGTTTGTTTTTTGCAGCACACAAAGCTTGGCATCCCGCCAAGTGCTTACTGTAAGAAATGACTTTATGCTTAATGATTTCCTAACGTGGACTACTTTCCACTCAGCTCGTGCCTGGCCATTCCTCTGGCGGTGCTGCAGGATCGATAGCTGCCCGGAGGAAGCGAGGACCGTATCTTACGGCTGCCTCATGCCATTTCCCCCTCTCTCCCTGAGGTGAGAGAAAGGGAGAGTCAAACAAATAAGCCGTGTGTCTCCCCCTCCCCTCTCCTGTGTTTGTATGCAGTGCCATGACCAGGCGTCTTGCCAAGTTCTCCTCCTCTGACCCCCGACAGCGAAAGAAAAAGACAAACCCAAGCAAACCACCGCCACCGCCGCCTTCACCTCCTCCAACTCCCCTTAGACCCTCCTGCTTCTCTTTCTCTCTCTCTCTCATCAGAGCGCTGGCCGAACACAAAAGGAGGCCGAGAGGCAGAGTCTGGGGGTGCGGCGGGTCCCCGGTGAACGTGCACAGATTAGGCCGAGGCGATGATGAAGGCGGCCCGGGCAGAGGTGAAGGATGAAGGGGAGGATTTTGAGGAGAGGAGTAGGAGTGGTCGCTATTTCACGGACGAGCCTGCGTGCCCTTTGCCACTGAGCAGACGCCAGCTGGGACGAGGAGTGGGATCCCTCGCTTTCTCTACCATCCCTCTCGTGCTTTCAATGAGAGCATTGTGCGAGATGGAGGACGGCTATCAGGTCCCATCGGGCCGCCATTGACATGTAAAGAGAGTGTGGCGGCTACAGCTGTAATTAGCCGATATGTACTGTAGGGACGTGTCAAACACACACAGATCCATAAATGTACCGTGAAAGTCGGGTTATAAGCCGCTACTACCTTCGGTGGGTGTCCCCGCTAGCTCCCCGCTGTAGCCAGCTATCGCTGCTGCTAGCTCAATGCTAGCTTCCCGACAACCACCGAGGGTAGCAGGACCAACCCCGGCTTAATACCCAGCAGGGGGGAGCTAGCAGCTGGCGGGAGCTAGCAGCAGCGCTAGTTTGCTACAGCGGGGACACCAACCAAAGGTAGGAGCGGCTTTTATGGTATCCACATATCGAGATAAAACTAAAATATGTCCGGTGTAAACAGAAGCCTCACATGTGGAGATAACATTAGGAGCTATCTGTTAGTCTGCGTGAGAGGCTTCTTACTGACCCAAAGCCTCTCTGGGTGCTATAAATCTAAAGGCGTGAGCCACGTGGTCCAGCCCCCGGGGTGGCCCACATATCCAATGAAGAAAAGAAAAACAAAGCCCCGCAGTACTCGGGGGAGAAGTTTGGATGCACAACTGAGACATTTATCCACGGGAGACACAGGTGTGATAAGCCAACTGTGAATAACAGCCCAGTCTCATCACACCTCATAAATCACGTCCAGGCTGAATGTGGAATGTGCTGAAAGGTTTCTCAATGTAGGTTTGGGGTTGATATCATCCAGGAAACAGCAAGTTGTAATGGAGACCATTAGTGTTTTTGTCTTTTTAAACTCCATACAGAATGGCACACGGCACCATTCATCACAAGAACATCGAGACTCTGGAAGACTTTACCGTCAGTGGCTTTTACTGTACGGTGACTTTTTTCCCTTTGTAATTTAACCCCAACACAGAACTCTCCCTTAAACCACAAATTGTTGTTTGTCTCATTTCTCTTTCCACAAAAGTTAAACAAAAGAGATGTTAACGTGTTAATCAGGCAGCTCAGGAAGTGCTGAAAGGTGGATTTCTTTCTCTTTGGACAGAACCCGACTCGCTTCCGGCCTTCACGCCAAGTGATTGATCCTCTCATCTCCTTTTTGGAACAAAAGCATACCTTCCATAAATGTTGGACTACTCCTTCAAGCATGGATGGATGCGTGTTATGTTTGTATATAAATTCTCTTGAGTGCAGCTTTAAAAAAGTAATGAAGCATATAGGTACATGTGAATCAAAAACAACACTGACCTCAATCCATGCTGTGATGTTATCGTCTCTCCACCGGGCCTCTTGCAGGAGGACAGTGTATACGTGTATATGTGTGTGTGTGTGTGTGTGTGTGTGTGTGTGTGTGTGTGTGTGTGTGTGGTCAGGGGACCGACATACAAGTAACCGTGGTGATTAAGCTCCTCTTTCAAACTTGGGTCTCATCCGAGGGTGGCCCTCCTCTTTGAAGCAGAGGATCTGGGCTTGTGTCAAACCGCCACAAGGGTCTCGGCTCTCGCTCAAAAACACACCGATGACAGTTGCCGTTAGGAGATGATGAGACGAGCCCTCCAGAGTGGAGGATATCGACCCTGCGAGACCCGGCTCTCCCACGGGAACCTGTGTGGGAGCTCCCCGTGCCCCCCACCCACCCTGAATCTCCTCCATCACCCTTCCAGCGAGCCCTTTGATGTCCTGGGATCTGGGCCGAGGTGGAGGCCCGTGAGCCTGCAGAGAGAGATAGCTTGGAAAAGTTCCCCACCAGTGGACACGCGGCGACAGACAGACCCTTATCTCTGCACCATTTCCATCTACCTAGATGGACACAGATAGACTACGCAGGCACCACGATGGGAGACAGACAAGAGGCTGACCTGGATCAGGACAAGGACGCCGTTTGTTCCTTAATCGGCTTTCTCATACCGCGTTACCGCGGCCCTCGTGGGAACCCGCTTCGGCCCGACTGTGGGATCCAACATCCAACATGCGGGAGGGAACGTCAGCTCCTTGGTACAAGCTCCCATTTCAGCGCACACATGAGGACACACAATGAGAAGCGCACTCTTCATCCGTCACTACGCAGACACTCCCTCGTGGCCAAGCAAGGAAAGTGGCATTATTGCGGGTTCTTTGGGAACAAAGTCAGTTTCTTATTAATTGATTTTATTGAGAAAACAACATAGTGATACATTTGACATTATTTTAGTTGATAAATTTGACATTATTTTAGTTGTAAAATAAGTGGAGTGCATTGTCTTTTAAAAGGAGCTCTGTAGCTTAATACCTGTCAACACTATTGCACAAAACAAATTTAATAATAAAAATAAATGTGCTTTTAAAGCCAAGAAAGATATGGGACCCATTATGAAATGCTACCGATTGAAAGTTGTGCGTTTTTATCTGATGCATCTCTTCCGCCCTCTAGTGGTCGTAACTCGACATCGCCGCAGCAGCTCTAAACATGACGACCTCGTCAAATGTGCTCTGGGTGGTTCTGCAGACAGGTGATGAACTCTTTCACCTCTTTGCCCTCAAAGCAGATCTGGTAGACTGCAGAAAACAGTGGAAACCTGTGGGACAAAGCTCAATGTCATGTTATCACAACATTAGGCATCTAAAAGACGAGGTAGAGGGGGGAAATGGACTCACTTGTTGACCATGTCTTTCTTTTGGAGGAGCTTGTAGACCTCAGCGGAGGTTTGCGGGCCCTGCAGTTTCTGCCCGTTGAGCATCTCTTCCTCCAGCTCAACAATAGACTGCACACAGAAACAGTTACTCGTTTAGCTCCAATGAAGCCACAGCCATTTTTCTAAATAAATTCCGAATGGTTTGCATACCTGTGCTAAATACAGATCTCCTCGACCACGAGGGCTATTTGAATAATTTCAAAAAGGTCTAATATACAGAAAACTCTTTTTCTTTTTAGTTATGCACATCATTTTCTACTATAAAAAAGCAATATGTATCAACAGAATCTCTGCAAAGTTTGACTTTGATTAAGTAAAGTTAAATTTGCTCATTAATTTAGTGCACATTTCGTGTACCGTAGATTTAGGTGCGCTGAAAGCAAAAATGCCCTAACTTTCATCCAGGACCTTGGACGCCTCTGGTTCCACAAAAGGGGGGCTTTGCTCAAGAAGATGTCATATTTATGGTTTATGTTGATTTTTATGGTTGAATTGTGTCATAAACATGTAAAATGAACTTATATGCAGGTTTTTTTTGCTATGTCACATCAGTGGCTTTGGTATCGATTCATGGGAGTATTCAAGGACTTGGTGAGTGAGGAAGACCTCCTGATCCTGAAGAATTGTGTACATATACAAAGAAAAGTACATGCGGGTAGCGTCTATGACGCAACGGGACTCACCTTGGACGTTACAACGAAGGCCTCGGCCACTTTGCGGTTCCGCCCGCCGTAGCAGGTGGTGATGAGGTCGGCCACGCCGCAGCTTTCTAGAAAGGTGGTGGAGCTCACTTGGCCTTTGCAGAACATCTTGGCGAAGGCGACCATTTCCATCAGACCCAGCCGGATCACCGCCGCCTTGGTGTTGTCGCCAAAACCCAGGCCGTCGCAGAACCCGGCGCCCACCGCCACAATATTCTGCCGGGCAGGACGGACATTTGGCTTTTGACTTGACACAAGATTTGAACATCTGGACCGCTCGGTATTCACAATATGTGGCCGCCGTTACCTTCAGGGCTCCACACAGCTCCACGGTGTCGCTCTCTTCTACGACCGTGATGCGGAAGTTAGGCGTCTGAAGCAGCTCTTTCAAGATGAGGCCGTTCGCCTCGTTCTTTGCCCCTGCGTCAAAAACAGTTCATCGAGAGGAAACAGGAACAAGCACAATGTTGCTCAGTATTTGTCAAATATGGAAGTAACGCCGTGTTTTAGCCCCTTTTCTTAAATCACCCACCGCATGCAAACAGGGAGTCAGGGAAATGTTGTGGAAAAACAAGAGACGAACCGATTGTGGTTTCACAGAACTTCTCATCCGCCACCTCGCTGGCGATGTTGGCCCCCATCAGGACGCTGACCTCGATCTCCAGTTTCTCTCGGATGATGTCGGAGATGAGCTTCAGGCCCTCCGGTCCCTCATCGATACCCTGGAGAGCGATAACCAAGAACAGACGGCTTCTGACTCACTCGAGGTGACGGGTAATTCGAGGTTTCATTGCGGTGTTGCTCAACTGCAAAGTCAGGTGACAAAAGTTCCCCGTTTCCCCTTTTTTTTCCGCTGCAATAGCAGTTTCTTACTTTGATGAGCGATATCCCGATGGTTCCCTCGGTGATGTGAGGTTTAATCTGGTCACACAGCTTGCTGATGAACTGGTGTGGGATGACGAAGACGAGGATTTTTGCTCCTTTGACGGCTTCTGTGATGTCTGGAACAGCAACCTAGAGATTCATTCAGTAGTGGCAGATTAGTGAATATTCATTTTAGGCCTTTTTCAGTCTGTCTATCCTATCAATCAAACAAAAATGGCAAAAAAACGTATCTTAAAAAAAGACATTATCATGTCTCAGAAAAGACCTCTTGAGATGTATCATGTTATGGGTTTTCTTTATCGATAACGTTAACCAAAAAAACAACTAAATGCACAAAAATATATCAAAATCAATTGTTAAAAATAGTAAAATATGAGAATAACTAAAGTAATTAGGTAATATGTTTAATGGAAGACACACCATTACTCTAACAGGGCAAACATCTCGATATCATGTGACAAGTGCAGCACTAAACAACAAAAAAGGCAGGGTATATTTCATCATCAACAGATCAATAATTATCATGAAACACTATATCTCTCCTCAGGTCTCTTTGCATTTTCTTCCTTTCAATGCTTCTTTTTTTTTGCATGTGATGGATATGGAGTTGAGGCGAGTGGACTCTTTCAGTATTTGCTACTCTCAAAGTTGTCTTATCTTGGTTTGCGATTGCGGTGAGTTGCAACACCGGCTGACACAGAAGGATCAGAAGTAATCTTACCACATTCCTGGGCAGCTTGTGGCCTGGCAGGTATTTGACATTTTGGTGCTCTGTGTTGATGATCTCTGTGAGCTTCTTCCCGTCGATCATTTCTTCGTAAACCCACATGTTTACCATTGGGTTGAACCGGTTGGATGCTTTAACATTGTGTCCGATTATTTTGGCAATGGAAGAGCCCCTGTAGTGAGTGAAGAACACAATCATTGATCATTGTAAGAGCAACACCCATCAGAGAAGAAGAACAACTCGTGATCCAATACAAACACCACAAAACCAGACAGCAATGTGGGAGACTTAAACAGGACAGGACATGTTGAAAAGCATTGTTCCGAGGGGAAAATGAACAAATCACACCACTACATAACTGTATGATGACGTCATGCGTTTCCATTGGCAGGTAAACTCCCATAAAGTGCTCAATGATCATTATTACTCCGGCATCAAAGTAACAGATCTATAAAAGCATGATCATGTTGCAACAGATTTGTGCAACATCTTGGCCGCATGCTATAAAGTTAGGCTGCATCCTCAGCAGCTGGACGCCTTTTAATGTGATCAATAATCCATGATTATAGGCATTAGGCTGCATATCGGTGGTAGGGGGCCAAATCTGCCAAATTGCAAAACTCCGCGTTCATTTTAAGCGTCGAGTGCATTCCACTATAATTTACCGAAAGATAATTTGAATTATGATGGATAACAATTCTGTAAGATACATGCATGAGATGTAAAGTTACCAGTTTCCAGAGCCGACGATGCAGACTTTCTTTGCGGGCATTTTGATCGTGGCGAGTGCTTCTGCTCGGCTGAACTGTTGTTCTTTTTATTCACGGTCTATTACAACTTCCTCATACGCCCTATGTTCTCTACCACGGACTCACTCCTCCCCTCGCTCGCCACGGATACACCTCTTTCTCCTTCAGCTCTGGGAACCACGCAATTACACGGTGCAACAAGCATCACCGCCATTTTAACCCTTTGTTTTGTTTATTTACACATTTTTTATGAACAACTCGGTTCATACCATTAAGCTGAATGGTTGAATTGAGTGTACAAAAAGAAGAAAGGAAACCCTATTGTACCACACGTGTTACCAATCATGTATTAGGCTTGAAGTGAAGCCGGACGACATATACACGACTTCCGGTAGAAATCACTTTCAAAACAAAACCACAACGGTGATCATTTTCGCTCCTGTTGATAACACACAGCTTCAACAAACGAACAAATGCACATAATAATAATACACAAATAATGAGACAATGTCCTGTATGTGGTTATACTGAGTTACTTTAACAGCTTTCTATGAAGAAATGTTCCATTGTATGTGTCTGTGGCTTTTATTGTGAAAGATATAACGGAAACAGGAGAAGAGGAAAAATATTCTTCGAGTGTGTGTAAATGAATACATAAAGTGGTTGCTTATTTATTATTACATTTTATACAGTTCATTTTTAACAAATTGGTGGGTTCTGGCTATTGTTAACCCTTTAAAAAAAAGATTTTAAAAAAGAATCGTGAATCGAAACCCGGAAGTTGCGCTCGCTCGCGAGTCACATGACTGGTTTCCTGCCAAAGCAGTAAATACCAGGCGAGCTAGCAGGCTACTCCCTGTCTTAGCAGTGTTTACCATGTTTTATCAAACGTTATCTAACTCGGTTAACAGTTCACGTCTGCTGGGTGTGTGTGCGTTGCGTTTCCATAAGGGATGAACCGTCAGCGTCACCACGCGTCATAAGGAAAGACTCGTCCATTTAATCAGATCTGTGGTGATCTAGCTTAGCTTCACAGGCGTCTAAAGGAGGCTCCGTTGCTGGTGACTATGCAAGGGGAGACCACGGCGGTTCGAGTCCCGGACAACGAAGGGAAATTGGATGTGTTGCCCCAGACCAGGACCCCAAGCTCGGGCCGAGCAAGTGCCAAAAGCTGGCAATACAGGTGTGTGGCTGTCACCTTAACGTTACATTGAAGGTGCTTCGTCCGATTTGCTCTGACTTTTATGATCATAGTTGCTTTCTAATTGGACAGGTGACCCAGTAGTTACGTGACAAGGCAATGCTCCGTGTTGTGTGTGTGTGTGTGTGTGTACTCAGTCAAAGCATTTAAACACGTGCTCTTTGTCTCCTTGATCACCTCTCATGGCAGTGACCACATGGAGAATATTGATGGCTACTTGATGAAATACACTAACCTAGTAACAGGGTGGCAATACAGGTGAGTTATGTACCTGCTTTGTGTCCCAATCAAGAAACTCTTATCAGCATTCAACGCCCACTTTCTGCCAGGTCCGTCATTGTAACCCATAGTAACTGTCGGATCGGCTGTTTGTTTTCAGGTTCTTTGTGTTGAACAATGAGGCGGGCTTGCTCGAGTACTTTGTCAACGAGCAGTCGAGGCCCCAGAAGCCCCGCGGGATGCTCCCCCTCGCGGGGGCCGTTATCTCCCCCAGCGACGAGGACTCGCACACCTTCACAGTCAACGCCATCAGCGGGGAGCAGTACAAGCTCAGGGGTGGGTACCTAAACACGCACACCGAGGTTTGTGTTTAACATGAATAATAGTACATTGTGTGCTCCTCTCTGAGCGTTCACGAACTGAGCTGTTCACCTTTTTTAATGTTGCTAGTCAGCTCTTTTTTTTTTTTTTTTACCTCCCGGCCAACTGTCATCACCATCCATCAAGTTTACGGGATATTGATCTGGATGTTTTTCCATTATCTGCTGGTGATGCAGAGGCACTGAGGAATCGATCATTGTAGTAGAGTAATCGTAAGATGGGCTTTTGTTTGTTTCTCAGGCACCGATGCCAAAGAGAGGCAACACTGGGTGAGTCGACTGCAGATTTGCACGCAGCACCACACGGAGGCCATGGGCAAGGTAAGACGTGCTAAATATTAGACATAATAGACCCTGCATGCAGATATGCAAAGGTGTTATGCATATATTTAGGGTTTATATTGTAAAATATCCCTTAAGCTCTGCTGCACCACTGATTATGTGATGAGTACAAAAAGTGCCACAGAGTGGATGTGAGCCAGATAGTTTTCAGTTTCCTGTTTTCCTTCCTCATGTGCCAAAGGAGCAATAAATAAAGCAAAGCCAGAGGCAGAACTAAAATATGGACAGCTGTGAAATATTTGTGTTTATCTAAAAGAATGCATCCGGTTTTATCCTGTTTTGAAGTACTGTAATCCCTGGTATTGAGCTGGATATCGATCAACGGACGACTACGGCGCTCACATTCTATTTTATTGTTCTTGAGATGCTCAGAACTCCCCGAAGCGCTCTTCCTTTCCTCTCAAAATCTATTTGTTGGGAGTTGTACATTTTATTTGAAAATGACAAGGTGAACATTTTGTACTTAGCAGACGAATCCTCCACCCAAGTCCCGGAGCTACTCGATGGCGTCTCAAGGCAGCGGCAGCTCTCCCATGTCGTTACGCCGGCCCAGCCAGAACCCCGCCTCCTTGTTCGGCTGGACGCAGGTCAACAAGGGCTCGTCGCTCTACTCCAGCAAGAGGTCCCTGGTGCCGGACCACTTGATGGATGCCAGAGAGGTACAGCCAGCCAGAGACGCACTGCTAGCATGTCAGAATCTAATCCTGCACACTTGTTAACATATCAATGACATCTCAGGCTGCACTTAAAACGGCTAATACTATTTAAAATGAATAACTTTGAAGATGATAGTGAGAAATATCCTAATGCTCTTTATTTTGGGGATGACATTAAGGAAATGGGTAATTTAAAAGATATAGTTTACGTCATCGCACTTCCTGGATGGGACACGAGCTAAAACATTTTTGCCAAGTCTTTAAGATGCTGTTTGGCAGGACCGTGGCTTACAAGTGAAATCAAGAACATGTGATCCAATCAAAAAGCTGTTATGTCTGGGAAGTGTGGCGCATCTGTTATGCAACCAAGCTGCAGCCAGGAACAGCTTCAATATCCTGCCATAGTGGATGGCTTAAAATCCTCCTCCCACATGGCGGCATGGATGCAGACAGACATACAGAGAGAGCATGTTATAATTCATCATTTATATGTTATGTTCATACGAGACATACAGTGGTCAACCACTGGCATGAAGGAGAAAACAATACGCTTATTTTCACTTTGACACATTTGTGTGGCGCAAACTGTCCACTAGGGGGCGCAGAGTTCCTCTACATCAGTGAACTCCAGCACACTCTGGAGCAATCATGTCTTTTTCATCTATCGATTGTTTTCTCAAACAGTGCAGTCGTTAACTATTTACTAATTAGAACATGGCAGTCAATTAAATGGATTAGATTTTTACTGATCGAGCTGAACCACCTTATTGAAATGCTGACTCAAAAGATACGAAATATATATTAAAAAAGAATGTGTAGCATATAAGGGAGAAGGTTTTTATTTGTCATGGTTTAAAAACGTGAATGAATAATACAAACATTTGAAAAAAAAAAAAAAAGGAAGCCATGTTAAGAGATTTAAAAAAAACTTCCCTGCATAGAGAAACAGACATATCTTTTTTTTTTTGCCTTGAATAACCAAACACTCCTCATGACCCTTCCAGATGATGACCCAGGCTCAGGGCCAACACCGAGACCTGATCCAGAGCATTGAGGGCCTTCCTCCAGCCCCCGACTTCTCCCCTCTAGACCAGGATCTGCTGATGCTCAAGGCCACGTCCATGGCCACCATGAACTGCCTCAACGAGTGCCTGCACATCCTGCACCTGCAGCAGGTGGCCAGGCAGAGAGGCTCCCTGGGAGGTCAGTGAAGGCGGGGGGTGCTGTGCATATTGTGACTCTGATCAGGATGATTGTTGACTGTTTGTTTACATGTCTAACATTGCAGTCAAGGGGGACAAAGTAAATGCATGCATAGTGACTGATCCACTTGCAAATGAAGTGTTTTAGTCTTGATGAGCCGCCTCTCCGCTGTAAGTTGTCAGATAACTGAGGCCACAACAAATCATAGTTGTCTATATGCAGGCCTACACCCAATCTAGCCATTATTGTTAGCCTCACAGTGGAATTATTTTGCATTATTGATGGGGAACTGTGCCTATTCTTACCACCTGTCTCGAAGGTAATAAGATCTTTGATGGCCAATCGGCAACGTTTTGTTGACGGAATTCTCTTCTACATCAGCCTTATGTTAAAGAAAAAAAACACTGCGGTTTTAGAGAGAACCTTTCTATTCTGGAAGGTTTGAAACAGGGAAAAGACCAGCGACTGACCTGCTTTATCACAGCCGATCTCATTACTCGATGTATATTTCATTAGGCCGGTGTCAAAGCAGCAGCCAATCAGATAAAATCCTTCTACGACGCGCAAGAATGAGATCTGCCCACTTTTTAAACATACATAAAAGAAAAAAAATGCCCTCGCCATATGTGGAGGGTTTAGCCAATCGGAGGATGGGGTTGTTTCCTGCTGGCGGGGCCGACGTATCCTGATACCTGCTTTGTCCGAGGGGTCGGGTTACACTCTTGGTCTCGGACAGCCGTCTGAGGAATAGCCATCTGTCGAGTCGGCAGCCAGGTGGTTGTGTGGTGGCAGGTGGCGCAGCCTGTGTGCGAGTGTCAGGGGGGAACTTGGGAGGGAGGGGGCCATCGTACCATGAGCGCCTCTGAACCTGCCGCCTTGCGCTCCCCGTCCACGGCAGGACCCACCATCGAGTGGCTGGAGCCCAAGCTGCCCGACATCCTGAAGAACGGCAGCGGTTCGCTGGGAAGCTTCGCCACCGGGGAGGGCCCGCTGGAGGGGAGCGGTCTGGAGCTCAGCAGCCCCGAGTCCTGCAGCTTCTCTGGAGTAAGACCCTGGCTCACAGGACGCAGCCAAGTGGATGCACGAATTCCCTTTTTCTGAATCGTCTATAAACTATACTGCTAATGTCATTCAAACTAGTTGTTGAATATCTGCCATTCCCTCCCCTCCCTCTCTCAGGAACTGGAAGACATCGACGCAGAGGATGAGGCGGAGGACTCCTTCACCGACAAGGAGGACAACCTGGGCGCTGTGGAGGAGGAGCGCAGCGTCATCTTACACCTGCTGTCCCAGCTGAAGCTGGGGATGGACCTCACGCGGGTAGGTCAAGTTCCACGACCAGCCAAGGGGCAGCACACACACACACACACACACACACACACACACACACACACACACACACACACACACACACACACACACACACACACACACACACACACACACACACACACACTCCACCACAAGCTCCTCCCACACTTAGTTTAGTGTTGGAGCAGGTTTTCTGTGTCGTTTACAGTGTGCTGATCTCTAACATTGTTAATCACCTCCCATGGGATTTAATCCAGTTTGTAAAACATTGTGAAGTCTATGCGAGATCCTTGTATCTGCGGCTTTGGTGCTTTCTTACTTTTAAGTGAGAAAATAGATGACAAAAAAAGAAGAAAATAAAGCATTTAAACTATTGATATTTATGCAAAACACATTTTTCTAAAAGAGGAAAAGTTTGGCGATGAAACAGATTTGATGTAAAGGTTAAACAAAAAGATAAAAGCATTGAGTTGGTCTGAATGGTTTGGTTGGCCCTAAATAAGTAAATCTTGGATCAGGTTGGTGGGTCTGTTTTTCAATAGTCTCATTTGTAATGACCTTTCAGGCTGAAGTAAGCACTCCTGGCTTTCTAATTACTACTCCTGGACACACTTAAAAACAGTCGAGTCCCGGACAGACATTCTATCGTCCGGTATTTGGATAGCCTCCTCTTGGGTTTCTGGTCCGTCGGTTATCTGGTGGATCCACTTGCTGACCTCTGCTGGAGATCTGGACACTGTGAGCCCGGCGTCATGACCCGTAAACGTCACGCCGCGTTGATGACGCATCAAATAGAACAGGAAAATCATCACCCGGTGACCTGTAAACTGATAAATGAATACATGTGTGACCTTCCAGGTGGTGCTGCCCACCTTCATCCTGGAGAAGCGCTCTCTGCTGGAGATGTACGCCGACTTCATGTCCCACCCGGACCTCTTTGTGACTATCACCGACGGCGGCAGCCCGGAGGACCGCATGGTCCGCTTCGTGGAGTACTACCTCACGTCCTTCCACGAGGGCCGCAAGGGCGCCGTCGCCAAGAAGCCCTACAACCCCATCATCGGCGAGACCTTCCACTGCTCCTGGAAGGTCCCAAAGAGTCCAGAGGCCCCCGAGGAGCCCTCGCAGGCAAGCCCAGACCCGGCCGCCTCCCAGGACCCCTACCAAGTGCGCTTCGTGGCGGAGCAGGTGTCCCACCACCCGCCCGTGTCCGGCTTCTACGCTGAATGCCAGGAGAGGCGCATGTGCGTGAACACGCACGTGTGGACCAAGAGCAAGTTCATGGGAATGTCTATCGGCGTGTCTATGATCGGGGAAGGTGAGCCGGCCGTGGTTTTGTATCAAAGCGCTTCCATAATGGCTCCGACCGCCAACAAGGATTACGTTAATCCTTCCTGTCTTCGTCCCCTCGTCTTTCCAGGTTGTCTTTATCTGCTGGAGCACGACGAAGAGTACACCTTCACGCTGCCTTGTGCGTATGCACGCTCCATCCTCACCGTTCCCTGGGTGGAGCTGGGCGGGAAAGTCACCATCAGCTGCGCCAAGTCCGGCTACTCGGCGGTCATCACTTTCCAGACGAAACCTTTTTACGGTGGCAAATTACACAAGTGAGTTCCATCCTGCAACATCCTGAGAAACACAAATGTTTTCTCACATTTTTAATACTTTTTTTTTTCTTCACGCGGCCCTCTTTAAAACAATGTAAAAGATATGAAACGCATTCATCTCACTGCCCTGCCTGAACACAGGGTCACAGGGGAGGTGAAGCACAACACCACCAATGCGGTGGTGTGTCGCGTGCAGGGCGAGTGGAACGGGCTCCTGGAGTTCAGCTACACCAGCGGAGAGACGAGGGTGGTCGACGTCACCAAGCTGCCCGTGACGAAGAAGAGCGTTCGGCCGATTGAGAAGCAGGGACCGACCGAGTCCAGGTCAGAACCGTCTTTAATTCATGCGTGGAAGAGAGTTTAAGTCCCTCATAGAACGGGAAGCTAACCGGCCGCGTTCCGCAATGGCGTCTCCTCTGCGTTTCAGGCGCCTGTGGCAGCACGTGACGGAGGCCTTACGGCAGAAGGATATAGAGAAAGCCACGGAGCACAAGAGGATCCTGGAGGAGAGGCAGAGGACGGAGGAGCGGCACCGGGCCGAGACCGAAACCGCCTGGAGGACCAGATACTTTGACAGAGAGGTGAGCCGGTTGACAGCAACAGAACGACTTTGCTACTCGCTGACGTATTTGTAAACAGCTTTCATAGATTTATTGTTGTCTAACTATAGAAAGCCTGTGAAAAGTCACCTGTGCCGAGTGTAAAGTCATTTAAAATAGCCTTCTGGTGGAGTGTTGTGCCTTTGCACGAACCGATTTGGAATTTCCTGAGATTCTGGTTCACTTTTAAATTGAGGCGAGGAACTTTTAACTAGTTATGAAACTCTGTGTAATCCATCCTATAAGATGCCTCTATACGACCGACGAGCAAAATCCAGTCTGAGTAAGTGAAAGGAATGCAGGTCGGGTAGCTTTTCCTCTTCTGGCATCGAACATAGCTCCGCCTCTTTGTCAGCCAACAAACACCACTTGAGGGAAAGGGGGAACCTGAACCAGGACTGCAAGGTGCAGACTAGGTCACGAGAACTGATACTTTCGCTACCTTTCGCTACTAAAATATCAAAACAACGACAATGCCTGTTTTTTTGAAGTACGGTAAGGTGAGCGCCTCTTCTGGAACTGATGGGGGCAGTATACGCTTCAGTGTTCCAGTCGACGTCTACATTCAGAAAACAGAGATGGCGACCGCGGCTGCAGCGATCGTTCCGCATTCTGACACTGCAGCCTCTGCACGGGTTGTTCCATGCGAGAAAGTTCACCCCTCCCAAATAGAGTTGGTTCGGTCCATTATGGAACCAACCAACTCTATTTGGGAGGGGAGAACTCATGGTACACCGGTTGTACCATACGAGGAAGTTCTCCCCTCCCAAATAGTTGGTTCGGTCCATAGCCCGTCTTTCCGACCGCAACGATAAGCCTCAGGGAGAATAGACGGGAGGAAGAGGGCAGGAGGGGCTGAAAAATTTAAGTTGGAAAAAAAAAAGGCATTGGAGGGGGACGCTGCAAAATGCGCTAAGCTAACCGATTTATTTTCGAAAGGACAAACACAAGTGGCAACTGGTAAAGAGAGACAAAGGCCTAATGATTAGCATTGTAACTGTTCGGCTAACGTTGTAATCTTGATTAATTTCAAATATTTTAATAAAGAAGTTAATGTTTCAAGTTCAAGTACATGGAATCTTTTTTTTTTTTATCGAAATCGAGAATCGTGTTATTTTACTAGTATTGGCACCAACCACTGAATTATTGGTATTGTGACACCCGTAGTGCAGACCGATGCACCATTTTTGGCAGAAAAACTAGCTTTTCTAAAGGCCTGCTGGTGCTCTATAGCCCACTGGGACTGCCAAGTCAACACATTAAATGTTCTTCAGAGTAAATGTGAATGGAAAAACACTCTCTCTTCTCTCGGCGTAGTTTTATCTTCTGGT